>NC_137053.1:9584895-9904895 GCF_032717465.1 Coenobita brevimanus | reverse complement strand
ATGCTTTTGAAATATCAAGTGCTACTGTGTGTTTCACCATGTTGTCTATCTTTTTGTTAATCTGATGGATAAGAAAGGAAAGAATATCTACAGTTGAACGTTCTTGTCTAAATCCATTCTGCAGATCACTGATTCATTTATTGATTTCTAGATGCTTGACTATGTGTTTGTTAATTAGTGTCTCAAAAACTTTACCGAGAACGGAAGTTATTGCAATTGGTCTATAGTTTAATGGATCAGAAGTTGCCCTCTTTTTAGGAACAGGATGGATATTTGCTTCTATCCACGGGGCTGAAAAACTTGAGGTACGGATGCATAAGCGAAAAAATTTTGCTAATACAAGAGCCAACACCGAGGAGCAATACCAGTATGCGACACTGGTTCAACCACAGAACCCCTTATGTCCGCCAAAGTAGCAAGTGGCTTGGTGAACGCTTCCCAAAGTTTTTACAACTCTGGCAGGAGGCGAACCCGCGCTCATCAGCGTGCAAAACGCACACTGTACCACAGAGGCTCATATACTGTGCATATATATATATATATATATATATATATATGTATATATATATATATATATATATATATATATATATATATATATATATATCGGTTAAGACTCCATTTCCACTGTTTAAATGTTTTTCTTCTAATACCCTATGCTATAGAGACTTCGTACGTGTGCTTTAACTATAGTAATAATTTCTAAACCTTGCGTTTTATTTTATCATTTCTTTGTGGTTTCACTGCATTGATTATTATCCTGCGTGATCTTCGTATCGTTTTTTTCTTGCAGCATAAGTAGTTTTCTTAGTGTACTTTCTGGATTTACTATTGTTGGTTGATGTCTGTCGCCCACGAAGATATATATTTTTTCTCTCTGGTTCAAAAACCGTTGCCAAAAGTGAATTCATGATTTCTCCACAACGTAATCACAGAGTCATCACATTAAGCCACCATTCATTTTCAGTTTTTAATATTTTGCGTCATCGTTTGTTTACCCCAACGGAGCATTTATGATCGAACGTTATTAAAGTATTTCCAATATTACGAGTTACTTGCTCAGTTCTTTAATGGATTCTCGTTTTTAATGTTATTAGGCAATTATAAATATTTAGCTGTTTCTGTTAGAACCAAAAGAAAAAAAAAGTCTTCTTTTAAATCAGATAGGTTATGCAACTCGATCTGCACTCCAGAGTTCATAACCCACCAGAAAGGTTAACATCGGTGACAGTGATAAATTCTTTATATTTATGTCTTTGATTAAACCACTTTAGATTCATTCATAATCCTACAGATATAACAAGAAGGGTGTTAATGTACACCACGAAAGATGAAAACACACACACACACACACACACACACACACACACACAGAAAGGTGAGGAACAAAGAAAGAAAAAACCCTTTGCAGAAAATGGAGGTAAAAAACAAAATATAAAAGAAAATTAACAAGAGTAACTTAAATGGGCTGTGCCAAGAAGTAATGAAGTAAGACCCTTGCCTCTTAATCAACAAGAGGTAAATATGAAAGAAAGTCTTTCCTCATAAAAATTTTAAGAGACTTATCTTTTCTTCGAGGGATATTCTATCACCCAGTTCGTCAACCTCCTCTAAGTGGATGTTAGTGTGAAAATATGATTACTGTGTAAATTAACTCTCTATTGGAAAATTATCCTTAATCTCTCTCTCTCTCTCTCCACTAGCGTAATTTTTTTCTTCCTAACTTTCCTCTTCTTAGTTTCCTTTTCACAGTCCTTGAATCACTGAATCGCGTCTCTTTGGAACTCGCTTCCCCAGATCAGGTTTCCCCCAAACATCAGCCTACAGAGTTTAAGGTCAGCTGTTACAGATTCAATCGTCAATGGAGATCACCTGTAATTTGGAGCATGCACCTTTTCTTTATTTATTTAAGTTTTCTTCCCCTATTCATCACTTTTAAGAAGGTGCTTTAACAGTTATTCAGTTGCCCAAAAGTTCCTGAACAGGCTTAGCATTGCCACAAAGAAAATCATGGCTGGTACACGATTTGCGTTTTTTATTGCACGGGCTCTTCCTCATAAACGTAAAAGCATTTGGCGTTGGCGTTTTCCAAAATGTGCGGGCCAAGGCAGGACTCTGAGATCGCAAAGAAGTAGGAAAGCCCCCAGTGTAAAAGAGCCAGTTTTAAAACCACCTGTAAGAAGAGATTTAGAGTATAATTCATTCCACTGTATATAACGGAAAGCAGCACCTCAATTATTTTCATTCGTGAGTCTCAGTAATGTTATTAAAAATTCTGGGTTTGCCTTTCTCATGGCAACCTTAAGTTTAACCTCTTTTAGCAGGAGGATGTAATTCAATTTTCATTCTTACTTTCTCAAGGAAAATTTATTTGCCTTCGGAGATTGTGTGTGTGTGTGTGTGTGTGTGTGTGTGTGTGTGTGTGTGTGTGTGTGTGTCTAAATCAACGGGGGTCGGAAAGAGCTTTTATTACTCCGGTTCTTACTATCAGTCTTTCCTAAGTTGCATATAACCGTTTATACCTTACTTAAAACAAAATCACAATACATCATCAGCTTAAAGGAGTTAACAATAGGGGCGTAAAACTGCATGCATGTGAACAATGTCTTCGCGCACACACACACACACACACACACACACACACACACACACACACACACACACACACACACACACACACACATACTTACACGTAATCTGCAGGACGGTGGATGTGGTGGCTGCGTGTCCCGGAATGTGTGGGTTGTGGGCTCGGCAGGTGAGGGTGGCGCCGTGGTCACTGGCTTCAGGCACTAGGCTCAGCCACGACGACGTCACATCACCAAGACGCAGCGACTGTGGGACAAACATAGCAAGATAAGTTGATGGGTTCATGCTAAACCCTTCCAAGAGGCTAGCCTACACAACCAGTCACTGAATAACTTAGCTACTGCTTTTCTGCGGACTCGAATATCGTTCATCAGCCAGTCCGGCACGGAACACCATACTCCTGCTTATGCTGTAGCACAGGATTCGTTTTATGTCGTGAGGTTATGTAAGTTTTGGCATTTTAAGAATCTGTTCTTTTTTACCTCTGGCAATACACAGAAAAGGCAGAAATATATCCGATGACTTAGTTTCAGATGGGGCTCGTTGCCTCTCAATATTGCTTTATAAAACATGATTTACATTTGGTTATTTATTTATTTGTAATTTGGGGAACGGAAACACCGAACCCTTCCCATGCCTGGGAGTTGCAGTACGTCACAGTCTCGCGTGAATCTGAAAGTTGGCAAGCGCAGATAGAGTTTTCATTCAGTCGTGGAAACGAAAGAGATCTGCAGCATGTGAGGTGGTGTTTGGGGTGAAGAGAAGACGAAAAAGGGGGTGCAAGGAACAGCATGGTGGAATGAAGAGATGAGACAGGCTGTGGCGCAAAATAAGAAAGAATATTCTGAGGGGATGAGAAACAGGGGCGTGGAGGAAGTTGAGCGACGGAAGAGAGAGTTTATATGTAGAGAGGAAGAGACAGGTGATGAGATTAGCATGAGTGTTAAGTGGAGGGAATATAAGAAAAAGTTTTGGAAATAGGTAAAGAGAGCTAGAAAGGATGATAAATAAGTAAGTCAGGGAGTGAAAGATAAAAATGGTAGATTCCTAGTGGAGAAGGGAGAAAAAGTGAGCAGATGGAGAGAACACTTTAAGGAACTGTTGAACATAGATGATGAGGGTAATTCGCGTATAAGTGGCTGAGGAATGGCTGGAGGAAGGAGGGAGGTGTGAAGAAAGGAAGATATCAGTAGGATGGAAGTAGTGGAAGTAATGAAGAAAGTCAAAATGGGGAAAGCCCCAGGAATTTATCGAAAGTATGGTTAAATGCTGAAGCAGGGAGGAGAGATGGTAGTAGAATGGATATGGAAGAATTGCAGATGGGCCTGGGAGGAAGGTACAGTCCCAGAGAGTTGAAAGTCAGGTATAATCATTCCCCTGTACAAGGGAAAAGGGGAAAAAGAAGTGTGTGGTAATCATAGGGGCATTTGTCTTCTCAGTGTAACAGGAAAAGTATATAGCAGGATACTTATTGACAGAGTTAGGGAAATAACAGAGGAATTACTTGTAGAAGAACAGTGAGGTTTTAGGGAGGGAAGAGGTTGTGTAGATCAGATAATTACCCATAGTTCTTTAAAGGAAAAGTTTCTAGAGAAGGGAAAGCTTTTGTATGCGGCCTTCATGAAAATGGAGAAAGCAACTGACAGAGTGGATAGACAAGGCATGTGGAAAGCATTAAGAATATATGGGGTTAATGGGAAACTGCTGAATGCCGTGAAGAGTAAGGCTGCAGTGCATGTGGATAGTGAACTGAGTGAATCTTCCTAAATCAATGTTGGATTGAAACAGGGATGTGTCATATCCCCATGGTTGTTTAATCTGTATATGAAAGGGGTAATAAAAGAGGGACAAGTTAAGGCAGTGGATTTGGAGAGACCCAAATGAGAGAGGGCAGTGTTTAGAAACTCCCTGTACAGTACTGTTGTTTGCAGATGATTCTGTACTGTAAAGTGAAGACGAAGGGGAACTGCAAGGCTTGGTGAATGAGTTTGGGAAAGTGTGTAGAAAGGAAGAGAGACGTGAAACAGAATCTAAAGGTGAATGTAGGGAGGAGGAAAGTTATGATCTTCGAGAGAACTGAAGCCACTGAATGTACTGTACAGTGAGGCTGGATGAGGAGGAAATGGAAAATGTGAATGAGGTTAAGTACTTGGGTAGTGTGATGAGTAAGGATGGAAGTTTAGAGAGTGAAGTGCTTGAAAGGGTACAACAGGGAAGAAAGGTTGCTGGCTCTTTGAAAGCAGTGATAAAGAACAGGGAAGTAAGCATGGAATTTAAAAAAAAAAAAAAAAAAGTCGCCAAATGATTAATGTGATACCAACCCTAACATATGGAAGTGAATATTTGGACCTTGTTGGAACGACACAAGTCAAGAGTGAGAGCAGTGGAAATGTGTTATCTGAAAGGAGCATGTGGAGTTATGTGGAGAGAGAGACTGACAAATGGTGAAGCGAAGGAGCTTTGTAGTGCGGATCTCGATGTGATAGAAAACATTAGGAGAAATACATTGAGGTGGTTTGGCCATGTGGAAAGGATGGAGAGAGAGAGACTAACTAGGAGTGTGTATGCGATTGAGGTGGAGAGAGGGAGAGGGAGGGGGAGACCGAGGATGAGATGGAGGAATGGAGTGCAGAGATATATGAGAGAGGGGAGTGTGAGCTGGGAGCAGGGCAGTGCAATGGTGTTGTACAGGGCGACATGGAGGCGATTTGTATGTGCCCACCCCTTACGTAGATGTCTGGCAATAGACAGACAGACAGAGGTCGTCTCTCGTGTGGTTAGGTCAGCGTCGTCATCGACTATGATAGTTAGTAGTTAAGGTAGCATATAACGACTTACATTATCATGAAGTATCAAACATATGTGACTACTGTTACGGCTGATGATACAGAAATTTGCATATAAAAATACTCATGGAATTCATTTTAGTGAAAGTTAATTCAGAGTGTTGAAAATATCTCGAATGGTTAGAAATATAAGAGGTCGTTCATGACATAAGGAATGAATACTACTGAATGCAAAAGATTGAAAATTCCTGTTCAGAGATATAATAGGAGGTAAAGAAACATAATTGTTTATTCACACACACACACACACACACACACACACACACACACACACACACACACACACACTATCAAGCAATCAGTCATATCCTACATACTTTATCAACATCAGCAATGCATTGTACTGTCCTGAGTCTCAGCAGGATATGAGCAACGGGAAGAATAAGCCAAACCCTGCCTTGTGTTCGATCCCCATGAGTCGGATGTTAACGCAGCGATTGGTTCCTAGCGGTACCTGACAGGGCTGACCAATGGTTTTAGAAAGTAATTTTTTTTTATGATTTTTTTTTCCCTAAGTTTTAAAATCACCTGCAGCTGCGAGAACGAAACACCTACAGTGGATCATCCCAACGATAAAAATTTAAAGCAATGAATGTAATTTAGCTGTGAAGGGTTATATCCCCTGAAAAATATTATCTGGACTCAAAGCGAATATATTTTTTTACTGAATTTCAACAGTTGCTGAGAACAGGTTATATCGGCAAGAAGAGTCAAATATTTAGGTAGGGAAATTATTTTTCTTGTTCGTATTTTTAGTTAGTTATTTTCCGGGGAAGGGACACTAACCTTCCGCCAACCCACTTGCTGTCACGTAGGGAACACGTGTCGGTTGGTTATAAGGTTACCACCCAGCGTTGTAAATGCTTTCCTGGTTTACAGGAAATCATTTGGCTTGCCATTCAATGTAGAGTTACCCTAAAACAGAGACCACTAGACTAAGTGGGTGGATGATGGGAGCTTTAGTGGACATTTGTGCCGGGAGGGGGTTGGTGATAGCCAATACCCTCTTCAGGCACAAAATGATCCACAGGTATACATGGCGAGTGATGAGAAGGGTGGGTGGTGAACTGAATGAAAGGAAGGCAGTGATTGATTATGTGTGTGGATGAAAGGATGCGTAGGTGTGTAATGGATGCAAGAGCATATAGAGGCTGGGGGAGTGGACTTTCTGACCGCCACTTGGTGGTCAGAATCAAGGTCTAAGTAAAATGGAGATATAGAAGAAGGGAAGGACGGGAGGAAGGAGATGATGCATGGAAAGTGGAAAGGTTAAAAGAGGATGAGAAAAAAGGTAGTATATAAGAGACAAGTGGAGGAATGATTGGGTAAATATGAACTGGAGCGGATGGGGGACGTGGAAGGTGTGTGCAAGATACTCACAGAAGTAATATGTGCAGCATGTGAGGTGGTGTGTGGGGTGAAGAGAAGACGCAAGGGGGTGCAAGGAACAGCATGGTGGAATGAAGAGGTGAAACAGGCTGTGGCACAAAAGAAGAAAGCATATAATGAATGGGTGGGAAATAGGGCCGTGGAAGAAGTTGAGAGACGGAAGAGAGAGTTATATGTAGAAACGAAGAGAGAGGTGAAAAAATTAGTAAGAGTAAGAAGAGAGTGGATGAGGAATTTGGAAGGAATTTGAGTGTAAAGTGGAGGGACTGTAAGAAAATGTTCTGGAAAGAGATAAAGAGAGTCAGACAGGGTGGCAGTGAAGTTAGCTGGGGAGTGAAAGAGAAAAATGGTAGCTTACTAGTGGAGAAGGGAGAAAAATGAGCAGATGGAGAGATCACTTTTAAGGAATTGTTGAACACAGAGAATGAAAGTAATTAGAGTATAAGTGGCTTGGGAATGGCTGAGAGAAGGAGGGAGGTGAGAGGACAGGAAGAAATCAGTAGGATGGAAGTTGTGGAATCGATGAAGAAAGTCAAAATGGAGAAAGCTCCAGGAACTGATGAAGTGTGTGGTGAATGTTGAAGCATGGGGGAGAGATAGTAGTAGAATGGATGTGGAAGATATGCAGATTGGCCTGGGAGGAAGGTAGCGTTCCAGAGGATTGGAAGTCAGGTATAATTATTCTCCTGTACAGTGGAAAAGGGGAAAAGGAACTGTGTGGTAATCATAGGGGCATTTGTCTTCTTAGTATAATAGGAAAAGTACAATGTAGGATACTTGTTGACAGAGTTAGGGAAATAACAGACGAATTACTTGGAGAAGAACAGGGAGGTTTTAGGAAGGGAAGAGGTTGTGTAGATCAGATATTGATTCTTAGATCTTTAGTGGAAAAGTTTCTAGAGAAGGGAAAGAAGTTGTATGCGGCTTTCATGGATTTGGAAAAAGCATATGACAGGGTGGATAGACAAAGATTGTGGAAAGTATTAAGAACGTATGAAGTAGATGGGAAGTTGTTGAATGCTGTGAAGAGTACGTATGAGGATGCTAAGGCTGCAGTGCATGTGGATAGTGAACTGAGTGAATTTTTCTATCTGAAGTTTGGGTTGAAACAGGGATATATCATGTCTCCATGGTTTTTCAATCTGTACATGGATGGGGTTATAAAAGAGCTACAAGGTAGGACAGTGGATGTTGGAGTGGCCCTAATGAGAGAGGGCAGTGTTTGGAAACGCCCTGTTGTTTGCAAATGATACGGTGTTGTTAAGTGAAGACGAAGGGGAACTGCAAGGCTTGTGGATGGGTTTGGAAGAGTGCGTAAGAACCGGAATCTAAAGATGAATGGAGGGAAGAGTAAAGTTATGGTTTTCGCGAGAAGTGAAGTCAGTGAATGTACAGTGAGGTTGGATGAGGGGGAAATGGAAAATGTGAGTACGGTTAAGTACTTGGTTAGTGTGATGATTAAGGATGGAAGTTTGGAGGGTGAAGTGCTTGAAAGGGTACAACAAGGAAGAAAGGTTGCTGGTTCCTTGAAAGCAGTGATAAGAAACAGGGAAGTGAGCATGGAAGTGATAAAGTTACTACATGACAGTATTGAGATACCAACTCTAACGTATGGATGGGAAGCTTGGACCTTGTTGGAGGGCCACAAGTCAAGAGTGAGAGCAGTGGAAATGAGTTATTTGAGAGGAGCATGTGGAGTCACATGGAGAGATAGACAGACAAATGAGGATGTTAAGGAGCGTTGTGGTGTGGATGTGAATGTGATAGGAAACTTTAGGAGAAACACATTGAGGTGGTTTGGCCATGTGGGGAGGATGGAGAGTGAGAGACTGACGAGGAGAGTGTATGTGAGTGAGGTGGACGGGGAGAGAGGGAGGGGGAGGCCAAGGATGAGATGGAGGGATGAAGTGGAGAGGTATATGAGAGAGGGGGGTGTGAGCTGGGAGCCGGGCAGTGAAATGGCGGGGGACAGGGCGACGTGGATGCGATTTGTTTGTGACCACCCCGTATGGGATTGAGGCGTCTGGTAATAGACCGATAGATAAAAATTATTTTAAAAATTGTTTTGTTGTTTTAACGCAGATAATTAATGAAGGAACTGTTAATTACCAGATGCTTTTAATGAAGGTTTTATAATGATTGCCTGGGTATCCTTACGCAGATCAGGCAACTGTAATATTAATATTTAAACTCACAAATATTTTTCTCTGTATCTATTCATCATCCAATCCTTGTCTGTCTCATCAGGAGTGTGGGGGCCCAGGGCTAGTTTACTTAATCCCTCAGATATAGACCCCCCATGGGCCACATCCGGTTGTAGTGCACTGACCCACTATACTACGAAAAGGTCCATTTGGGATAGGGTTGCCACCCAATGCAGCAACTGGTTTGCTAAGACAAAAGTAACGATCTGACATTACTCTGAATGGACGTAGTACCCTGCCACCTCCCACAACGGCCGTGTCTGACATCTGTGCAATAACTGGGATCTAATTTGGGATAAAAGAATTAGAAATTAAGTCTACTAATAGATCGTCATCCTCTCAATCAAAATCCCTATAACTATCCCAGTATTCATAGGCTGCACATTTATCACAATTCCACCACCTCTACCAAATGTCAACGAACTCAACCACCATTCAAACACTTCTACCACCATACAACCATCTCCACCCTCATTCCATCATCTCCATCACCATTCCACCATCTTTACCACCATCCCACCGTCATTCAACCACTACAGTAATACCACCATTCAACAATTTATACCACCACACCACCCCTACCATAACTCTACAACCTCTGCCTCCATTCAACCACCTCTACCACCATTCCGTCCCCCTACCACCATTCCATCACATCTACCACCATTCTACCACGTCAGCCACAAGTCAACAGCCTCTACCACCATTCCACCACCATTGCGCCACCTTTACCACCATTCCACCACTTCTGCCATCATTCCAGCAACTCTGCCATCATTCCACCAACTCTACCATCATTCCGTCGCATACCTCATCATTCCACCACCTTTACCACCTCTCCACAACTTCCACCACCAGTCCAGCACCTCTGCCATCACTGAACAACCTCTTCCATCTCTCCACAACCTGTACCACCATTCCACTTCTCTTCACTTACCTGTCACCATCCCAGTCCCTATATCTACTTGTCTATCACTATTCCAGCTCTCCATGTCATTTTTGCTACCACCATTCCACCTCTCAAATTATCCTTCTACCTTCTTCCAGCTTTCTACTTCGCTTCAGTACAACCGTTCCATCTGCCTTTTCCACTCCTCTCACACCATTTCATCTCCCTTCTCCCTTCCTTAACACAGTTCCACTTCCCCACATCCATTCCTGCTCCACATCCGCATCAGTGTTAAGCCCAACGCACTGCTGACCACCATCACGCCATATGTCTCCTAGACGCCTCAGTAATGGTGCATGGTGGAGAAATATGCAGGATATAATACACACTCTCCTTCCTGCTACTCCATCCCACCTACTCCTTCACAGCCCTTCCCCCGCCCCAAACGTCCCTCACCTCTCCTCCTCGTGCTTCTCTCCCCACCCCACTCCCTCCACTTTCCTCCCCCTCCTCCCTACGCATACACAGCCTACTTCACTCTTACTGCACACATTTTTATCCGTCTTCGGGCCGCAGTGCAGTGGTGGGTGGGTGTATTGTGCTTCTTCCTTAACTCCCTGCCAGTGCTGTTATTGTATACTGCTATTTGTGTATGTGATGTGTGATCAAGGATGGAAAAACAATCTGATTAAAAATCTTTTCAAACCCACACCATACATGAAGGAATCTTACATTATGCCTATAAGTGAACTAGGTAAACGAATTATCTTTGCAGAATGGTCCCACCTTGGGTGGTAGCAGAGCAGGACCCATGGAACGCAGTCAGAATGACATCAATTAAGAGGTCGGGTCGGTAAAGCTTCGGGACTCCAGCACCAGCTGTTTGGGGAGGGGGGACCCTATTGCTTCCATCCTGTTTTTAATGGTCGTTGTGTTGGTGTAGAGGTCATACTATAAAGTCCAAACCTTCCCAGGCGGGTTTAATCTCTTATAAGTACTTTGAACGGAGGCTTAAAATGCTCTAAGTATCTCAGAGGACGACCGACTACAAATGTTACAAGAGTCGGGGGCGACTAGGTGTCAGCATGGCTGCCATCTCTTAGGTTAGGTGAATCTGTCATTAATAACGATGTTCACACAAACTCATGGTATAACTTTTTTTTTTCTTCAGTTAATGCATCACTCTGGGCATAGGTTTAACAGACCATTCCCTAAGGTCAAACAGTCCTCCAACGTACAACACACCTCCACAAATCACCACTTCAGCACTAACACCCATCATCCATTCTCAATACATGTTAGGGCTCTTTCATATCGGATTGGTGTACTGGTATTTGCGAGGGTGTTTTATGCCATGTCGGTGAGTCTCATGGTAGATCAGTAATGTATGCATTAATGAAATTCATATTCCTAACCTATTTCCTACCCCAGCCGGGAATCAAAATCGCGTTCATTAGAACAGCAGCCTCTTCTCTACTGACTCGGCCACCACCTCCCCCAAATGGTGTATTGCTGTGGCAGTTTCTTCTCATAGTGTCTCTTCTGTCAATGTGATTGGTCGATGCTATTGAGACTAAAGCACACTATGGGCTTCATCTCTCTCACTGTAGTTTGTGTTCCTACTGGGATTATTGATCTCAGAAAGAGATGTTCTACTCCAATCTTCAAAGAGTTATGGAACAGTGCTCCCGTCTTCAGGAGTACAAGGTTCTTTGCTACTGTTCACGGACTTGTTGTTGCCACTCTAAGGCAGCATATCAAACCTGACAGGGTCCCAAAATGCCACATAACAATGGTTTTATTTTGAGAAACCAGGAGAAATGGAGTATGACTATGAGTATGCAGTAGCAGTTTCAAATCGGATTGACATGCTCAGTGATGCTGGGGACCCTGTTGAACAACGGGATACCTTTAAGTGTGTTACTCTGACAGTAAGTGATGCGTTGGAGAGTGCACGCGATCATGTAGGACATTTATCTCACCGGGGATACTGACTAAAATTGATGAATCTCGCCCTGCCAGACTGGCTAGGGATCACGAGCAGTACAAGAGTGTCTCATCAGACAAGGTTGCCAATGAAAAGGGAAAAGGTGAGGCTTGTCAAGGAAAGTGTCGAGGAGGTAGATCATTTTCATGCAAATCACCTGAACTTGCTTATAAGGCAATGAAGACGCTCCACACCTGATTCACCTCTCAGGTTACCTCTATTTGGAAAGCAGATGGACAACCTGTGCCAGGGTGGGTGAATATAAGGAAAATTGGGCTGAGTGCTTTGAGCAGCTGTATATGGTAAAAAACTCCAGTAGACACTTTCAGTTGATTAGTGTGCAACCACTATTTGCTGTACAAGTATTTGACATGCCGTGCTTTCCCAAAGTACATTAGAAAGGCTGAGACTACAATGAAGAGTTGTGGGACTTTGTGATATCCCTGCAGAAATTACCAAAGCTGTGAGGTGTGAGCAAGGAGATCTCATGATCTGAGGAGTGGATGCAGTCACAAAAGCCGTTTGGTGTATTGGTACCAGTAAAATGCGCTGTGAGCGCGTGACGAGCGAGCGAGCGCCATGTAATTACAATTTCCTTTTGATATAAAATTATAGGCGGGATTTCCAATATTTAATTGCTAGGATTTATGCAAAAAAAAAATATTACAACCGAAAAGCTTTCCTACTCTGATTTCGTAATTGAGGCATTCACCGATTATAGCCAAACACTCTCTTAGAAAACTTGAGATTCCGAGGGGTTCTATGCCTCTATGGGAAGGTTTTAGTTGATAACAATATCTACTGAATGAATGTATCACATGCAGAAAGAATTTCAACTCGACTTTACAAAGAAGTATAGTTAATAGCTTCTGCTTAGCTGTCGGGTCGCTCCTGGCCTGGTCAAGCCTGTCGGGGTAGGATCGGGCCACTCATTTCCAGACTTAACTGAAAGTAAACATCACTCGCTCACTTGCTCGTAATCATTCCACTTCACTGGGCAAGGGGTTTATCACCCTGAAACTGAAAAGGAGACCAACATGACTGCAGTAATTACTATAGTTTTACGGTGATCAGTGTAATATCCAGGCAAGGTTCTTGCTCACGTGCTCTTGGCACGTATCTGGGACCACTTGCTATTGTTTTAAGAGTCGTGGACAATCTTGATTCATACCTAAGAAGTCTACAATTGACCAGATCCTAGCACTTCCATTTCTCGTAGAAAACCATTGTGAGTTTCAACAAGGACCCTTTGCAGTCTACGATTATTACGTCCGTCAACGAAGTCGGAGGAGGTTAGGTATTCACATATGTTTGTCTGTCTGTCTGATTGTCCAGACGATATCTCCAAAAGTTCTCCATGAATTTCAATGATTCTATGGAAGGGTGGGCCATGGGCCAAGAAAGGATTATTAAATTTGGAGGCTGAGCTGGATCCGGATCCTTTTTAATTACATTGGCAATGGCGGAGATATGCACTCTCTGAAGTGCTTTCTAGTCTTATGAAAGTTTTTGACTCAGTAAACTGGGAGGCACTACGGGAGCTCATGCAACTCTTTGGGGTCCCTGCAGGGACTATCCACTTCATAAATGTCCTGTATTCAAACGAACAGTGCTGTCAAGTCTACTGTATGGAGAGGGAGTATCCGATTTCATTTCAGTAAGTTCTGGAGTAAGACTGGAATTTGTCTTTGCCCTTACACTTTTCAACATATGCATGGAATGGATAATGGGTTGGGCTGTGAGTTGGAGTAACTGTGATATACTGACTGCCAGTTTTCAGGCTACTGACTTAGTGGAGCCACTGGGAACATTTCAGTGTGCTGTTGAGGCATTCAACAAAAACGAGAAATCATTAGGACTAAAATATTTCCCGGACCAAGACCAACGTCTGGGCATTCGGTAATCTGTTGGATGAAGCTGCATAGTCTGTCCAGGTATGAGGACAGGACATTAAAGTCTTGGAAAGATTCGCTTATCTTAGTAGAGTGACCCATAACAATGGTTGGTGAGTGATGAAATATCCTATTGCACTGAACTGACTATGGTGTTATATACTCACTCATGGTGCTGGTACTCATGGGGTATCAGTGATATGACAGGGTGCATAATGAGCGATTACTTCGCGAGACTGGCTCAAAGCCTAATGCCCGCATAATACATGTATGTCAATTCCACCTGCACCGGCACGTGTTAAGTTTCCCTGAATTTGATCCTGCCATAGGCTGATAGCTGATCAACCTGGGATGGATGAGACCGAGGGTAAGGCAGCAACATGCATGACTAGAATAAGTCGATCATTCCTGCGGGGACATATTAAGAAGTGGGGGGAGTTGCAGCCTTAAAGTCTTGCAAAGGGTGATCCGTGTGGCTGAAATCTGATGGTGAGCGAGGTTATGTACCCGGCGGTGTTTTTCCTGAGTGAGTAGGAGAATGTGAAAGTGAGTTGTCTACCTGTTTTCTGACTGTATAGTTTTTAGTCGGCCTGCTTGTTTCACTATAATTCTATCCATGTCCAAGTGTATATTTAGTGATAATATGTAACAAATTTTTGTAAAAAAAAAAACATTCTAAAGCTTTGTAAATTAACATGTGTATAATAAATGTAATAAATAATGCTCGATCAATATATATATATATATATATATATATATATATATATATATATATATATATATATATATATATATATATATATATATATATATATATATATATATATATATATCATCTCATCAGCCGTTTGAGTGTCCACTGCAGGACCGGCCTATCCCAATCGAAGTGGGGACGATACAGCCAATGTATCTCAACCAAGTGGCTTAGGCTGTCTGGTAGAGATTGTATGTAGGATGAGAAGTCCTTGTAAGTGTAATTGTAGCGTTGGAGTGGCTTTGGATGTGTGTGTAGTCTGTGAACCAAGTGTAATCGGCCCGCGCAAGCAGATTGGGTGCAAGCATACTTTACAGTATGCGACACTGATTCAACCACAGCACCCCTTATGTCCGCCAATGCAGTACGTGGCCAGAAGAACGCTCCCAAAGTTTATTACCCTGGAGGGGTGCGAACCCTCGTTCTTCAGTGTACGAAAACGCACACATTACCACTGAGGCTCCATATATATATATATATATATATATATATATTTACACACACACACACATACATATATATATATATATATATATATATATATATATATATATATATATATATATATATATTTACACACACACACACACACATATATATATATATATATATATATATATATATATATATATATATATATATATATATATATATATATATATATATATATATATATATAGATATAGACACACACACACACCCACACATATATATATATATATATATACTGTATATATATATATATATATATATATATATATATATATATATATACATTTAGTATACTGTATATATATATATATATATATATATATATATATATATATATATATATATATATATATATATATATATATATATATATATATATATATATATATATATATATAAATTTTCATCATCATCATCCAATCCTACGCTGCCCCATGAGGAGCGTAGGAGCCCCGGGCTAGGCAGTTGGTCCTGATATTTAAGATGAGAGTGACCAGCCTCACTTATCCCTGAGTGGCATTACATGAGCAATAAACCCCAACCATCCCTTGGATATAAACTTTCACAGGCTCAATCCGACTGGAGCATAATCATTACCCACTAAACCACCTGGTGCCAAAATTTGGTTATATGGTTACCACCCAGCATAATCAATGGTTTCCTAGTATACAGGAAACCATTTGGCTTGTCACTCAGTGTAGAGTCACCCACAGGCAGAAGGAAGAGGAAAGAATGAAGGAAAGAAAGACGGAAGAGGGAGTGTAAAGGCACCCGTAGGCAGAAGGACGAGGAAAGACTGAAGGAAAGAAAGACAGAAGAGGATGGAAGGAAAGAAGGATGGAAGAGAGGAAAGGGGAGGCACTCGAGAGCATCACTACATCGAGTAAGTGGATGGTGAGCGCCCCCACCCACCACTATTATATATATATATATATATATATATATATATATATATATATATATATATATATATATATATATATATATATATATTATAATGAATGGAGGAAAGAAAAACAAAGAAAAAAAATAAGTCCATGTGCCTAAAGGCATCCTCCATTCATAAAATACTTATAACAATTGGATTTAAAATCGAGAGGATTAAATGTATGTGGGAAGCAACTCCCAGGAGGAGAATTCCAGAGAGTAGTAGTTCTGGAGATAAGTGAATTTTGATAAGTGGAGGTTCTGCATTGTGGGGGAGAGAGTGTGAATTCAAGGGCGCTCCCAGCTGCCCGAGTATTTCGGGAGAAAATGTGAAGGGGAGGCACAATTGAAACCAGTTCGTTAGAGCATTTACAGTAAAAATATCGATAAAATAGTGCTAAAGAAGCAACATCTCTACGTACTGATAACGGAGGAAGGTCCTGCGTTATGGCAGGATTATTGATTAATCTAATAGCTTTATTTTGATTTTTGTCCAACTGCCTCAATGCAACCGCTCCACATCCACTCCACAGTGGTGAACAGTATTCGATCTGAGAACGCATATGACTTTTGTATATTGTGGCCATCTGCTCGTCAGTGAAGAACTCTCACAAACTCTGTACATAAGTCCCAGTTTTTTAGAAGCATTTTTAGCAAGGGATTTAACATAAGCTGTCCAGCTTAGGTTGGGGTTTAGAGTAACACCTAGGATATCAATTGTAGTGGATATGGGAATATTGACATAATTTAAAATTATGTGAGAGTCTGAGGGATTCTTTCCACTGGTGAAATTAATGAATTTAGTTTCTGAGCATTAAATGAGACCAGATTTTTTTGTCCCCATTGATTAATTTTAGAAAGGTCCTGGTTCAGAGAAATTGCTGTGTTTATTTGGGAATTTAATATATCAAATTGTGTAAAGGATGTACTAAATGTGAAAGAACTATGAAGAGTTGAGTCATCAGCATAAGGGTGCATTGGGTTGTGGGTGACAGACTGGAGGTCATTTATATGAATGAGAAAGAGGATTGGCACCAAAACTGATCCCTGAGGTACACCAGCATTTATGGAATGAAACTGAGAATAAATTCCATCTACCTTGACCCGTATTTTTCTACTATGAAGGTAAGAAGAAATTAGAGGAACCAGTGATGCAAGGCCATAGTGTGAAATTTTAGACAATAAGGCCTGGTGCCATACTCTGTCAAATGCTTTTGAAATATCAAGTGCTACTGTGTGTGTTTCACCGTGTTGGTCTATTGTTTTGTTCATCTGATGGGTAAGAAGGCAAAGAATATCTACAGTTGAACGTTCCTGTCTAAATCCATACTGCCGATCATTGATCAATTTATTGATTTCTAGATGCTTGACTATGTGTTTGTTAATTAGTGTCTCAAAAACTTTACCGAGAACGGAAGTTATTGCAATTGGTCTGTAGTTTGATGGATCAGAAGTTGCCCCCTTTTTAGGAACATGATGGATATTTGCTTCTTTCCAAGGGGCTGGAAAACTTGAGGTACGGATGCATAAGCGGAAAAATTTTGCTAATACAGGAGCCAACACTGAGGAGCAATTTTTAAGTACTATTGGAGGAATTTCATCCGGACCACTGGCTTTGTCTGCTGATAGATTCTGTAATACGGCTTGTACGTATCTGGTGTGAATCATGAAAGGAGGTATTTGAGGGGAATCAAAATCAAGTACAGGAATATTATGATTTTCTGAATTTAGGGTTGAGTTTGTTGAAAAAATGTCAACAAGAAGGTTGGCTTTTCCAAGTGGCTCACTTACTAGATTTCCACTGCGGGACTGTAACGATGGAATGGAAGAGGTGGTAGTGAAGTTAGTTTTAAATGAATTAAGGGTTGACCAGAATATATTGTTATTATTTCGATTGTTTAGTAGTTTCTTACCTTGTCTATGTAGAAAGTTTGATTTAAAAAGATTGATAATAGTTTTGGCATGGTTTCTGATATTTTGATAATAGTTAAAGGCTTCTTTGTTTTTGGTCCTTGTATAAGTGTTATAGGCTATTGTTTTATGTTCTGTTACTCTAGCACAATTGTGGTCAAACCATTTAGGAGAATTACATCTTTTTCTGTAACTATGATGGGGAATGAATGTTTCCACGCCGACTTTAACCCGTCACGTCCCGAGGTTTTCCGCACCTCCGACATCCCCCAGTCCCGAGGTATTTTCGATTTTTTTTTTTTGGCTAAAACCTTCGCTTTTGGTGAGAAACATCGAAAATTCATAGAGAAATCGCTCACCTGAGGTTTAAAGTGCCCAATCCAGGTAGGAGTTCCTCCTTACCTGAGTGGGTTTTCTAACATGCTGGCACCAAAGAAAACGAGTTCTATGGGAGGGTACCTATTTTATCCACTCATAAACGGTATTTATTTATTTACTTGGTACGAATGTATATGTAGTATGACAGTATATTGGTTTTCAAGCAGTAATAAAGGCATTATAAGCATTGTTTCACTCACTAACTAATCACCATACCTGACCTATTTTTGCCACACTACCTGATCATTATTTCTGGCTGTTTCTTCTTCTAATGCTATGTAAACATTGTCCTCCACATTGTCATCGATTGGGGAATCACTCTGGCCCTGAATAACTTTACTAGCCAGGTCACTGGTAACAGGTCCTTTGCCAAGACAATGTCATGAGGGGGGGAGGGGGGAGGTTATGCAGTGTAAGGCATTGTCCCTGCTTGGTATCTTGTACAGGAATAGAGGAAGGTGTCCTGTGTATACATACGAAAAATCACGTGCGAAAATTGAAAATTGTGCAAATTAGCGACCTTGCAATTGCACGACGTACTGGTACGTCGCCGGGACTGGCAAATGCAAATCGTTGCAACGTACCCATACGTCGTCGGGACGGGGCGGGTTAATGAAATCCTGTATGCAGCCCAATGTGGAATTTGTATCATGGGAGAAAAAGGAGGTCCAAGGAACATCCCTGAGAAAATTTTGAAGTCCCTCCCAGTCTGCCCTGTAGTAGTGCCATTTATTCATCACAACAAGAGGTTGGGGGAGTGGACTTTCTGACCACTACTGGTGGTGGCCAGAATTAGGATCCAAGTAAGATGGAGATATAGAAGAAGGGAAAGGCGAGAGGAAGGAGTAGATGCAAGGAGAGTGGAAAGGTTACAAGAGGATGAGAAAAAGGCAGAGTATAAGACAGAAGTGGAGGAACGACTGGGCAAATATGAATTGGAGCAGATGGGGGACGTGGAAGGTGTATGCAGGACATTTACAGAAGAAATATGTGCAGCATGTGTTGTGGTGTGTGGGAGGAAGAGGAGATGGAGAGGGGTGCAAGGAACAGCGTGGTGGACTGAAGAGGTGAGACAGGGTGTGGCACAAAAGAAGAAAGCATACAATGAATGGATGAGAAATAGGGGCGTGGAAGAAGTCGAGAGGCGGAAGAGAAAGTTATATGTAGAAAGAAAGAGAGAGGTGAAAAGATTAGTAAGAGAGAGTAAGAAGAGAGTGGATGAGAAATTTGGAAGGAATTTGATCGTAAAGTGGAGGGATTGTAAGAAAATGTTCTGGAAAGAGGTGAAGAGAGTAAGACAGGGTGGAAATGAAGTTAGCAGGGGAGTGAAAGATAAAAATGGTAGATTACTAGTGGAGAAGGGAGAAAAAGTGAGCAGATGGAGAGAACACTTTAAAGAATTGTTGACCATACAGGATGGAAGTAATGCGAGTATAAGTGGCTGGGGAATGGCTGGGAGAAGGAGGGACGTGAGAAGACAGGAAGAAATCAGTCGGATAGAAGTTGTGGAAGCAATGATGAAAGTTAAATTGGGGAAAGCCCCAGGAATTGATGGAGTGTGTGGTGAAATGCTGAAGCATGGGGGAGAGATTGTAGTAGAATGGATGTGGAAGATGTGCAGATTGGCCTGGGAGGAAGGTAGAGTCCCGGAGGATTGGAAGTCAGGTATAATTATTCCCTTGTACAAAGGTAAAGGGGAGAAAGAAGTGTGTGGTAATCATAGGGGCATTTGTCTTCTTAGTATAAGAGGAAAAGTGTATGGTAGGATACTTATTGACAAAGTTAGAGAAAGAACAGAGGAATTAGTTGGAGAAGAACAGGGAGGCTTTAGGAAGGGAAGAGGTTGTGTAGATCAGATATTCATTCTTAGATCTTTAGTGGAAAAGTTTCTAGAGAAGGAAAGAAGTTGTATGCGGGTTTCATGGATTTGGAGAAAGCATATGACAAGGTGGATAGACAAGGACTGTGGAAAGTATTAAGAATATATGGAGTAGATGGGAAGTAGTTGAATGCTGTGAAGAGTATGTATGATGGTCCAAAGGCTGCAGTGCGTGCGGATGGTGAACTAAGTGAATTTTTCTCTTTGAAGGTTGGGTTGAAACAGGGATGTGTCATGTCTCCATGGTTGTTCAATCTGTACATGAATGGGGTAATAAAAGAGGTACAAGGTAGGGTAGTGGATGTTGGAGTGGCCCTGGTGAGAAAGGATAGTGTTTGGAAACTCCCTGTACTGTTGTTTGCAGATGATACTGTGTTGTTGGGTAAAGACAAAGGGGAGCTGCAAGGCTTGGTGGATGAGTTTGGGAGAGTGTGTAAGAAACGGAATCTAAAGGTGAATGTAGGGAAGAGTAAAGTGATGGTCTTTGAGAGAGGTGAAGTCAGTGAATGTACAGCGAGGTTGGATGGTGAGGAACTGGAAAATGTGAGTACGTTTAAGTACTTGGGTAGTGTGATGAGTTAGAATGGAGGTTTGGAGGGTGAAGTGCTTGAAAGGGTACAGCAGGGAAGAAAGGATGCTGGTTCTTTGAAAGCAGTGATAAGAAACAGGGAAGTGAGCATGGAAGTGAAAAATTTACTACATGACAGTATTGTGATACCAGCTTTAACGTTTGGAAGTGAAGCTTGGACGTTGTTGGAAAGACACAAGTCAAGAGTGAGAGCAGTGGAAATGAGTTATTTAAGAGGAGCCTGTGAAGTCACATGGAGAGACAGGCTGACGAATGAGGATATAAAGGAGCGTTGTGGTATGGATGTGGACGTGATAGGAAGCGTTATGAGGAACACACTCAGGTGGTTTGGCCATGTGGAGAGGATGGAGGGTGAAACACTGACAAAGAGAGTGTATGTGAGTGAAGTGGAGGGGGGAAGAGGGAGGGGGAGGCTGAGGCTGAGGATGAGATGGATGGATGGAGTGGAGAGGTATATGAGAGAGGGGGGTGTGAGTTGGGAGCAGGGCAGTGAAATGGCGGGAGACAGGGCGATGTGGAGGCGTTTTGTTTGTGGTCACCCCAAACGGGATTGAGGCGTCTGGCAATAGATAGAGAGATAGATAGACAGGTTCAGAGCAGAAGGGTGTGGTAGGTGTGAAACTGGTGGCTTGAATCAGACAATGATCCGAGGATCCGAGGGGGGACTTCACTTCGACATTATAATTATCTGAATTAGTTGTTAGAAACAAGTCCAACAGGTGGGGATTTTGATCGGGGTTGTCTGGTACACGGGTGGGCTGACTGACTAACTGGGTGAGATTAAATGAGTCTGCAAATAGCTCACATGCAAGACCAGAGTCATCAGTTCTGGGTGAATAAGTGAGCCATTCGACATTATGGACATTAAAATCACCCAGAATGGTAATTTCTGATGCAGTATTAATGTTGAGGACACTTAGTTGTGAAGACAGAGAGTCAAATAAACTCAGCTCTGAAGGGGCATTAGAGGAACGATAAACACAACAGAAATACTTAATTTTACCAAAAGAATTTAATTTGTATATGGAATAGTCGAGAAAAGGACAATTAAATTTAGTAATCTCCTCCAGGGCAATTTCTGATTTAGCAAGGCAACATACCCCTCCTTTGGGTCTGAAATTTTGAATCAAGATATAACCAGGAAAATTAAATCTAGCTAAATCAGAGGTGGAGCCTACTTGTGTCTCTGTCAGATATAGCAGATCAGGATATTCAAACTGTAGGAAATTTTGAACAGAGTTGATGTTGGAGTGAAGTCCCCTAATATTGCAGAAGAAAATTTTACTGCACTGACGAGCAGATTTAGGGCGCCGCAACACTGGAGGTGGCACAGTCGCTTGATGACGACCGGGAAGGCCCTGTGCAGACAACCCAGCCCTGCCGGTGGTGGTCACCCGAGAAACCACTGCACTGATTCCCAGTATAGCAGCAGCCATGGTTCTTTTTATGGGGGGGAGAACAGGGATGTGTTGTGGAATGTGTATGATATGTAATGACAAGATCGGTGTTTTTTGGAGAGAGAATAGCTGGTTTAAGGTAATGTAATATAATGTGGATGTGTGTGTTGTGTAAAGAGGGCAGCCTGATGCCCTCCGGTGTGTGAGGCAGAAAGATGTGTAACCAGCTACCAAGGCCTAGGAGAGAAAATGGAATCCAGGCTATTCCTTGAGTCTCTCGTAACCTTGGCGGTAGTATTTCCCTGTGCGGGGCTGCCTACCCCTACTACGAGCACAATATATATACAGTATATATATATATATAGATAGATAGATAGATAGATAGATAGATAGAGATAGATAAATAGAGATATAGATATAGATAGATGGATAGATAGATGGATAGTTAGACAGATAGACAGATAGATAGATATCCATCGTCGAATCCAATGTCGCCCCATAAGAAGCATAGGAACCCGGGGCCAGGCAAGTTGGTCCTAATATTTAAGATGAAACTGACCAGCTTCATTCATCCCTGAGTGGCATTATGTGAGCAATAAACCCCAACCATCCCTTGGATATAAACCTGCACAGGCTCAATCCGACTGAAGCACCATAATTACCCACTAAACCACCAGGTGCCATAATTTGGTTATATGGTTACCACCCAGCGTGGTAAATGGTTTCCTGGTGTACAGGAAACCATTTGGCTTATCACTCAGTGTTGAGTCACCCATAGGTAGAAGAGGGAAGAATGAAGGAAAGAAAGACAGGAGAGGGGGTGTGGAGTTTTCCGTAGGCAGAAGAAAAAGGAAAGAATGAAAGAAAGAAAGAAGAGGAAGGATGGAAGAGAGGAAAGGGCTCCCAGAAGTCCTGGGCGAGGGACTGTGCTGGAAGCGTGCTAAGCGTACCGCCCTTCGCCTATTGGCTCATAGTCGGGAAGCTTATAGGTCCCTACCCGGGGGTTCCCTACTTCAGTAACTCTTGAAAATTCCCAGTTCCGTCCTATATTGCGGACACCTGCCTCAAATTATATATATATATATATATATATATATATATATATATATATATATATATATATATATATATATATATATATATATATATATATATATATACCGTGTATCTTCCATCCCACATTAAGAATAACAGCTATCCATTTTAATATTAATATCATGGATAGTGAATTTTCAATGACTCATTTCAATGACGGTGAAGCCCTAATATCCCAAACGTTTATATATTTTCTCTTCCAGGTGGAGCCAGCCAACAAAAGCACTACCAGTGAATCATAATTAGTAACCCGAATTCGAGGAAAACGGGGTCAGCTTAAATTCAGTCAGTTCCACGTAATTACGATATATCAAAGGGGACAGCGGGGTAACCGGATCTCTGCAGACAAAATTGTGTGAATTTGAGAGTTCGGTAGTATGTATGTCGGCTTTAACACCTGCACTACAAGAACTCTCTTTTTATTTTACTTCTGTTGCCTCCAGACGATCGTCCGCAACTTTGGAAAGATGATCAATAGTGGAGGGGTTCTTAACGTTACATATAGCCTATATAACCCCTTTTGTATTTTATCTTTCCATCTCCAGACTATTATCTTCATCTTTGCGGACACCTCTACTAATGACGCAACTAATCAAGGCTAAATCCAAACCCTTCCGTTCAACCAGTCTCTTCTCAGGTAATCGGAGGTATACGTTAACATAAAAAAAAAAAAATGATATCCTCGGGCCATAGGAGTTATTTTGCTATGCCGTTTATACTCTAACCTGACCTACTGCAGAATTTCCGTATCCCCATCTTGAATGTTGAGCTGTAACAATAAACTAACGCTAGAATACGAAACTAGTCACGAAGTGTTTTGGGAATGGATGTAGAACCGTAGCATTTTTCTTTCTTGCCACAAAGCTACGTGAAATAGCTGCAAAACGACAATAATCTGGACCAATTTGGAGTAAAAACGTTATAAATAAATGGCAGCTGGTTGAGTAAGAGACGTAGAGATACATTCTTATGTATTAATGACCCTCACCCTCCCACACACACACATACGACCACCACCAACCACCTGACAGTGAAAAATCTCAACAAGATAGCGGTAGCCGCGACTTGGCAGAATGACTGATCTGAATTGTCGTTCCCTTAATGTGCTGGTGTGAGGTTGTGATGGTGTGCTGGGGTGTAACTGTGGTGATTGTTGTGCAATACAGATATGGCTGTGGTGGGAGTGTCGTATAGATATGGTGGTTTGATACAGGTGCAGGAGTGGCGAGATAGGGACACGATTGTGGTGGTAAAGGTTTACGTGGTATGGTGTGGTGTGGGAGGGGAGGGGTGGTAAATGTATTTAGTTCTATAAAACTGTTAAGTGTAATGTTGTTAGGAATGTGATTTACCGTTTGCGATGTGGATGTGTGGATTTTCTTGCTGATATACGGTGCCCAGGTTTGTCTGGCTGAGCAGACCCATCAACCGCATGCAAGCAACCGGCCAGGCAAGGTCGTCCCTTGCAGTGAACCGATATTTCCGTGTCATTGATAGCATCTCGCCACAGTGAAGCGTAGGGAAAAATATGGAGGTTTGGTTTTTGGATGGACGCCTTATTTGCGCCTCCACCCAGTTAACAGGGACACCATAATAGGCTCCACATTACCACGTTGTCTGGTTATATGGTTACCACGCAGCGTTGTGAATGGTTTCTTGGGTTACTGGAAACCATTAATTTTGTCACTCAGTGTAGAGCCGTCTGAAGTGGAAAGATGGGTAATAAAAAGAGACAGTACGGAAAGGGAGAAGTGGGAAGAGAGAAGGGCAGAAACAGAGACATAATGATGAAGGTGAGGCAGATGTATGCAACACTTCATCAAGTGAATAAATGATGGTGGCCACACCTACCACCATAGACGTGTGGAAGTGTTGTGTAGTGCGGTGCAGATGCATTCTCAATACGTAGTGTGGTTACTGTGCAGTGGTTATGCGTAAATTTGTGAAAATCAACCGCAATGACGAAGTGATATAGAACCTTTCAGCTACACCCACCCATTCCTTTTCCGTCCAGCTCTCTACAGCATGAGTTAAACAGTATTCTCAGTCTATCGTATACACACATTCGTCCACTGAAACTATCTTCTCTCTTCTCGACTTATACTACCATTTGCATCTAACGTCCAGATTCTTATACGCCGTGTATTCAGGCAGCTCGAAACAAAAAGATTTTGTTTCAGTCTTCCTTTCTTCAGTGCTATTAAAAAAAAAAAAAAAAACTTTTTCCAAGCTGTGGCTCATTGTTTCTTTCGTTTGGGGGGGGGGGCAAAACATATATATGAACGATGCCAGCGCTTTCAACTTCGCATCGATTTAAAAAAAAAATCATGCGAAAATGCACTTCACCTTTCGACTCTCTTACCATACCATCCACCGGTATGAACACTCAAGAATTTTTTAATTAGTTGGGTGGTACCCATCGAACTAGCGCGTGCACACACACACACACACACACACACACACACACACACACACACACACACACACACTCACTCCACAATCACACCTACACCCACGCACCCGCTCACTCTTCTATACTTCTCATATGCATCTACATCCTCCCAATCCTATTAACAACCACAGCACACCACACCTTTTGACATCAACCCACACCATCATGAATTCTTGCACACTCTTCTATCTTTGTCTTTAGGTCATCTGCTGTAACCTACCTATGATAAAAACCTCTAATGGACCAGTAGGCCTGTTAATATTTGCTTCACTTTTGTGCATCCCCATTAAAGCTATTCTGCACCCATTCACACCCGCCAACAACCACTAACACTCACCAACACCCAGTCACACCTATTTATGCAAACTCTCACATCTACTCGTATCATCACCCCTATTAATTATTCATCCACCCACCTACATCTATCCCCACCTATTAACACCCTTACCAAACACCTCTATATCTGCTCAAATCCACCTACATTCACTCACACTAGCACACCTGCCACATCATTCTAAACCCACTCACGCCCACCTGCATCCTCCTACCACACCAATCAACTCTCATTCATATCCATCTACATCCACCCTCACCTAAGGGCATTCAATAATTTCAGGCCAATTCTATGACACCTGAAAGACTTTGTGCAAATATATATATATATATATATATATATATATATATATATATATATATATAAGATAAACACCAACGTAATCAGGAACATCTTTAATAAATTGGTGACGTTTCGACAACTCGTTTGTCATTTTCAAACCTATAGAAAATACAATAAAATCAAAGTAAACACTATGTCTATGATAAAAATACGAAAACTAAAGTAAAAAACCAAAGTAAAACACCATGTCTAATAAAATACAAGTGAAGAATTATTATGATAAGATGAGGAAATGAATTATACATAGCTAACGTTGGTGGGATGCTACTAAGTACAAGGAAAATTTAAACAGAAATACATGTAATAAGACAATACATAAGTCAAACCTTAAAAACAGAGAAGGGGCGTGGAGCAGTCATGTGTGCCCAGTGTGGGCTGTAGGTGGTGAGTGAGGAGTGATTCAGCCAGGAGGCGTGTTACCTCGTCACGACAAGCGTGGACAACAGAAAAGTCTGATTCGCTTATGGGATGGCCTAAGGCTTCACAGCAATTTCGGATGGCAGAGAAAGGTGGCTTAGCCATAGGTAGACCGGTTCTATATGACCGTCCCCGATGTTCTGCAATTCTTACTCGTAATTGCCTCTTTGTCTGTCCAATATAAGACGCATTACAGCGACTACAGTTATAATTATAGACAACAGAGGATTGCAGAGCGTCAGGGATTCGGTCTTTATGTTTGAACCATTGTCCAATGGTGTTGCTGGGTTTGAAAATTGTTCGAAGACATACTTGAGGGTAAAATTCCTAACTAAACTCGATATATTATTACGTATGGAAAAACTTTTGGACCTAAAAATGGCAAGATACAATATACAGGTGATTTGTTTGCTGTGAGTTTAGGAGTAGGTGGGTTACGGATCTTATTTAGTTGTCTTCCCATATTGGTTTGTGTGAAAGACATTGGGAAACCATTTGAGAACAATGTTTTCGTAAGAAAACTCAATTCCGAGTGTAAAGCAGAATAAGATGAACAAATATTATAAGCTCTGGTCAGCAGGGTCGACACCAAATTGCGTTTAAACTGAATTGGGATTGCTGAGTTGAATTTCATGGTTAATCCTGTGAAAGTGGGTTTGCGGTATACTGAAGTGATGAAGGAATTAGTAGTTTTTTGGACTAGTATATCAAGAAAGGGAAGTTTGTTATTTTCTTCAATATCAGAAGTGAAATGAATGTTAGCATGCCTCGAGTTTAAATAGTTTAGAAAAAGAGGGATGTGGTCTGGAGAACTAAACAATAAAAATGTATCGTCGATATATCTACGGTAGAGGAGAGGTTTGAAATGGGAGGGGCATTGCTGTAGCCAGTTTGTCTCATGGTAACACAGAAATGCGTTTGCTAAGCAGGGACCTAGGGGATTCCCCATCGCCACTCCATCAATTTGCTTGTCCACGCTTGTCGTGACGAGGTAACACGCCTCCTGGCTGAATCACTCCTCACTCACCACCTACAGCCCACACTGGGCACACATGACTGCTCCACGCCCCTTCTCTGTTTTTAAGGTTTGACTTATGTATTGTCTTATTACATGTATTTCTGTTTAAATTTTCCTTGTACTTAGTAGCATCCCACCAACGTTAGCTATGTATAATTCATTTCCTCATCTTATCATAATAATTCTTCACTTGTATTTTATTAGACATGGTGTTTTACTTTGGTTTTTTACTTTAGTTTTCGTATTTTTATCATAGACATAGTGTTTACTTTGATTTTATTGTATTTTCTATAGGTTTGAAAATGACAAACGAGTTGTCGAAACGTCACCAATTTATTAAAGATGTTCCTGATTACGTTGGTGTTTATCTTCATATTGAGACTACGCTTCCCCCATGGTGAATCTATTGCATCTGTATTAACAAGACGTTATGGACCTCCAACGCTACAGGCCTACCGAGCAGCTGAACGGCTCGACTTCAAGGTCAAGAAAGTCCAGCTGGACTTAGATTTCCTCACCACCTGTGAACAACATGACCTCACCCCTACTTTTCTTAATTTTAAAGTTCCCATTGCCCACATAAGGTCGTCAAGACTCTACAGAAGTTGCCAAAGACGTATTCTTACATACGAGATAAAGAGTAAACAACGTCTTCTTAGGGTTCATAAAAACAAATTAACATGTTCATTATCTTCACTGAAAAAATCTGTATCATTTTTTGACTTTACCCATTTGACTAATCTTATAGAGAGAACTAATGGGAACTCTATATCTCGTGTTAAATTCACTCAGCAACGTAAATTACGGACATTTGGATTTGTTAACCCCGATAGTGTACCCCATGATAAAGTGATTTTTAATTATTCTAGTAGACAGCTGACTAGTGTAGAAAAATCCATTTTGTGTAAGGGTTTAAAGTATGCCATTCACACCCCAAAGCCCAGGTTCCTCCCGCATTTTCTTGGATTTGAACGATTTTTTAAGAACTTGTCTGCTCATTCTTTTTATCAAGGTAGTGGTAGAACTTATGATTTTTTAAAGAATAGCTTGAAGCACATTGCTTTTACTAGTTTTTATTCTTCAAATTATTCTTGCAGTAATGTCACACGAGAGCAAATTAATGTGTTAAAAAGTTTAAAAGATGATGATTCTATAATCATAACTAAACCTGACAAAGGAAATGGTGTCGTAATTCTGGACAGGACTGATTATCTGTGTAAAATGTCTGAAATTCTTAATGATGGTTCAAAGTTCAAAATCGTAAATGATGATGAATTTTCTTTGACCCTGAAACGTGAAGATCAAGTGAACAATTTCCTAAGGAAGCTGAAGTCTGATGGAGTAATTAGTAATGAAGTGTACTCAAAATTATACGTATCTGGCGCAACACCAGGAGTCATGTATGGGCTCCCTAAAGTACATAAACAGAACTGTCCAGTCAGACCCATTCTCTCTGCCATTGGGACTGTTAGCTATAACATATCTAAATTTCTTGTACCTATGATTACCCCCATCACTACAAATTGCTATACGGTTAAAGATTCATTTACTTTCGCTAAGGAGATTTGTAACTACGATGTTGACCACTGTACTATGGCTTCTTTAGATATAAAGTCCCTGTTCACTAATATTCCTCTTTATGAAACTATAGACATTTGCACCAAACAAGTATTTAAACACGAGAAAATAATAGATGGATTTGATATGAACCAGTTCCGTAAATTACTGTCTCTCGCTTCTAAAGATTGTCTTTTCCTTTTTTAACGGAAAATCTTATAAGCAAATTGATGGAGTGGCGATGGGGAATCCCCTAGGTCCCTGCTTAGCAAACGCATTTCTGTGTTACCATGAGACAAACTGGCTACAGCAATGCCCCTCCCATTTCAAACCTCTCCTCTACCGTAGATATATCGACGATACATTTTTATTGTTTAGTTCTCCAGACCACATCCCTCTTTTTCTAAACTATTTAAACTCGAGGCATGCTAACATTCATTTCACTTCTGATATTGAAGAAAATAACAAACTTCCCTTTCTTGATATACTAGTCCAAAAAACTACTAATTCCTTCATCACTTCAGTATACTGCAAACCCACTTTCACAGGATTAACCATGAAATTCAACTCAGCAATCCCAATTCAGTTTAAACGCAATTTGGTGTCGACCCTGCTGACCAGAGCTTATAATATTTGTTCATCTTATTCTGCTTTACACTCGGAATTGAGTTTTCTTACGAAAACATTGTTCTCAAATGGTTTCCCAATGTCTTTCACACAAACCAATATGGGAAGACAACTAAATAAGATCCGTAACCCACCTACTCCTAAACTCACAGCAAACAAATCACCTGTATATTGTATCTTGCCATTTTTAGGTCCAAAAAGTTTTTCCATACGTAATAATATATCGAGTTTAGTTAGGGAATTTTACCCTCAAGTATGTCTTCGAACAATTTTCAAACCCAGCAACACCATTGGACAATGGTTCAAACATAAAGACCGAATCCCTGACGCTCTGCAATCCTCTGTTGTCTATAATTATAACTGTAGTCGCTGTAATGCGTCTTATATTGGACAGACAAAGAGGCAATTACGAGTAAGAATTGCAAAACATCGGGGACGGTCATATAGAACCGGTCTACCTATGGCTAAGCCACCTTTCTCTGCCATCCGAAATTGCTGTGAAGCCTTAGGCCATCCCATAAGCGAATCAGATTTTTCTGTTGTCCACGCTTGTCGTGACGAGGTAACACGCCTCCTGGCTGAATCACTCCTCACTCACCACCTACAGCCCACACTGGGCACACATGACTGCTCCACGCCCCTTCTCTGTTTTTAAGGTTTGACTTATGTATTGTCTTATTACATGTATTTCTGTTTAAATTTTCCTTGTACTTAGTAGCATCCCACCAACGTTAGCTATGTATAATTCATTTCCTCATCTTATCATAATAATTCTTCACTTGTATTTTATTAGACATGGTGTTTTACTTTGGTTTTTTACTTTAGTTTTCGTATTTTTATCATAGACATAGTGTTTACTTTGATTTTATTGTATTTTCTATAGGTTTGAAAATGACAAACGAGTTGTCGAAACGTCACCAATTTATTAAAGATGTTCCTGATTACGTTGGTGTTTATCTTCATATTGAGACTACGCTTCCCCCATGGTGAATCTATTGCATCTATATATATATATATATATGTGTATATATATATATATATATATATGTGTAATTATATATATATATATATATATATATATATGCATTTAGAACAGAACTGCACAATGGTCATTTAAATTTTTATTCAATTTAGGCATGCAATTTCCCAACAAAAGAATTTTTTTGAATGATTCTCGCGGATTAGAAAAATAAAAACGAATGGGAAACAGGCTTCCCTGTCCATTCATTCAGATGGACTGTATGGTAGCATTCTGGTAATCAGTTTTTGTTAAATATTGGCTCTAGGTTTAACAGTGCATAAAGCAGAGGCCTCCTCGTTACTGTGTTGCGTTAATAAATTGTTATTCTTCCAACTCCGAGGTCATCTGGTGGAGAGTTGAATGGACTATAGAAAAACGACCGCTTCAACCTGTCGGACCTACACGTTTTTCACTGAGGTTATATTGAAGGTATGCCTGTATCACAGTGGTGTGGTGTATGAGGTGAGAAAGTGTGTTGTGTAAAGGGGCTGCACTGCAATGTGGGTATAACAGATTGTTCGAGATATATTTTGTTTTGGTACTGTGATGGGCAGATGTGGTGACTGCATAGCAATATGGCTATGTATACTCGTGTCTCACTAAGTACAGGGGCATTGTCTATTGTTGGTGATTCAAGAAGGATGATACTTAGTTGAAACCTCTGAACAGCTGTAATGGTAAAGTGCTAAATCGTATGTACTGTATGATTTAATGAAGCGTAGTCTTGGGTGGAGGTGGGACGATGTTGGTGATTGTGTAATGTTGGGCAGCTGTTGTTTCCCGCCTCTTTGTGGAGGGGGATGATGCATCATGAAGTTACAGTAGGATGGGGCCTTAGATGATGCACTATACAGTATTGTCTTCCTTTCACATTCATGATAGCTTCGATTGGAAGTATTTTTGTTTCCGGGTGTAACTGATCTATATTTGTAGACATAGTACATAATATTAGTTCTCTTAAGGCTTTGTTTTGTGCTTTTTGAAGCCTGTCTATGAATTCTTACGACTGAAGACCAACTTGAGCTAACATAATTCCCAAGTATTCTATTGAATTGTTTCCGAACAATTTTAAAGAATTCCCTCCGTTGCCCAAAGCTAATGCCATCGAGTGTCTTCAAGCCATCGAGTTTGGGAGATACTTTTACACTCATATTACTTAGATGCCGGGAAAAGGTCATGTATGTGTCCAAAGAAAGTCTTAGAATCTTAGAGTGTCTTTCCAGTGGAAGAGGTTAAACACGGAAACTTAACGGCAAGCCTGGGATTCGTGTCTGTATGGAGAAAAGAGAATAATAACAACTTTCGATGGGCTGGCAGTCATTCTATTTTACCTGAGCTTTTTTTTTTTTTCCCTTGTGATTACAGATCTTTATAGTTAGGCATCTGATGCAGCAAGTTAATGAAATGAGAGTACCGTTAAGTCTTTGTTTTGTTGATTTTGAAAAGGCTTTTGATAGTGTTTCGAGAGAGACTATGGGGAAGATCATGAGGCATTATGGAATACCAGAGGAGTTTGTGAGGGTCATTATGAACATGCATGAGGACACATTTTGTAAAGTGATGGTTGATGGTTGTCTGAGTGATTCGTTTGAAGTCAAGTCCGGAGTAATTCAAGGTGGTGTTCTATCGCCTTTACTATTTATATTGGTCATTGATTACATTATGAAACGCGTTGGAACAGAAACCGGTGCAGGTATACTTTGGTGAGAGAACAGGAAACTTTTGGATTTAGATTATGCAGATGATATAGTTTTGATTTGTGATGGGCCAGAAGAGATGCAGAGAGTGTTGGACTGTTTGGTGAGTGAAGGTCGCAAGGTGGGTTTGGTTATTAATTGTGGAAAAACTGAAATAATCAATATGAATATGGAAAATGCGCAGGAATGTGTAATTGGAGGTATGGTTGTAAAGCAAATTGATAGGTTTAAATATTTAGGTACTTATTTAGCCAAGGATGGTTCTTTGAACTTTGAATTCGAGGAAAGGTTAAAGAAGGCTAATCAGGCAATGGGAATGCTTAAAAATATTTGGAATAATAAAAATTTTTCTGTGCATACAAAAATCAAACTTTGTAAGTTAATGGTTAGGAGTATCTTAATTTATGGACACGAGTTTTGGTACAGCACAGTGACTATGGAAAATAAATTCTTGGTGTTTGAAAACAAAGCACTTAGAAGAATATTAGGAGTTAAGTGGTGGGAAAGGATACCAAATAGTAGAATTAGAGAAGTAACGGGAGTGCAGCCGGTCGATGAATATGTTAGGTTCTCACGATGGAAGTGGCTAGGACATGTGTATAGGAGACAGGGAATAGTACGAGGTACACCAGGGTGGGTGGCACTTGGTAGGAGAGGTAGAGGAAGGCCAAAAGAGACGTGGGTGAGGACAATGAGACGGGAAGCTGGAGATGAGTGTTGGGGAGATCTTGAGGAATTAGCACAAGTTAGGATGCGGTGGTGTGAGTTCATCGAGGCCCTATGCATCCCCGAGGGTGCCACAGGAAATGATTGATTGATTGATTGATTGATTACAGGAAAAGAAAGGAGTTACACTGCTCCTTACCGAGTTTTGGAGTGTAATGATGCTTTTGCTAAGTTGTTGGAATGGGATACTATACTGGCAGGGTATGGACAGAAAGGTTAAAATGTGAAAGTGAAAGTACAACCATGTGAACTGTCGCTGGATGGTATTCTGGATTACGATCTTTGAATCCGGTAGAGCAACTGGGTTGACTGCCCGGGAGAATGTTGCCTATCCATTTTTTTTATCTTTTTCATATTCATTCATGTTTGTGGCCAGCAGAATTTAATTAGGATGTTTTTTGGTACAGTATCAAAAACTTCATTTATTCCTTTAGCTGTTTCGGTGGCTCTTAGTGACAACTGTTTCTTATGGAAGACATCAAGTGCCAGTTTAGTCAGCTTGGAGAGGTGGGTAGTGGTTTAGTGATTAAAAAGGAATCCAAGCTGGTAGTCATACAGTGGGATAAGGTTGACGCTGCTGAAGACTAACCTTTCCATTCTATGGAGTGGTGTGCATTGTAGCGATATGGGTCTGCATGATCCGTGCTGTTGGAATGTTTTCCGGGACTGAGTATGGGGATATTGATTGCTTTCTTCCAGATATCGAGAATATTTCCATATTAACAAGGTGGTATATATACAGGGTGATCCTCTATTCTGAGATCCCATATTAACGCCTATATGGCTGTGATTAATAGAAGAATTTAAGTGAAAATCTGTTCTTAAAATCTTCACTCTGTAGCAGTTTAACGCTTCATTTGATGTAATAATAATTTTAAAAAAATGCGGAAGGTGAATAATTAATCTTCCACTAGCACGGAACTCAGCTGACATGAGTTGGTCTTCAGCAATGATCTTGTGATCACGTCATACTCGTTAATAATTGTGTATTTTTTCCTTGACTTACAAGAACTTGAAAGGAAAAGGACTAAAACACAAGTCATACACAGTTCATTACATGGAAGAATGTGTTACTAAGGAGAATGCAACCATCCAAGCGGATTAGTTGCACTAAATAATTCATTATTCTGGAACACCGGCTTCATTTATAATTAAACCTGGAAGGAAGCTACCTTCAAACTGTGGATACATCTAATGGAATGAAGAAATCAAGGAAAAATTTTAACTTAAAATAGTTCATCAATAATGCAAACACTGAAATTGCTCTGGCACCACACATTATTGAATCACCCATTGTGTGTGTGTGTGTGTGTGTGTGTGTGTGTGTGTGTGTGTGTGTGTGTGTGTGTGTGTGTGTGTGTGTGTGTGTGTGTGTGTGTGTGTGTGTGTGTGTGTGTGTGTGTGTGTGTGTGTGTGTGTGTGTGTGTGTGTGTGTGTGTGTGTGTGTGTGTGTGTGTGTGTGTGTGTGTGAGCCAGGCATTGAGAGACAGACAGACAGACAGACAGACAGAGACAGAGAGGTGAATTTCATTATCATTTATACTACAGAATCTTTAGCAAACAATCTTCACTTACTCCCAAATCTCTCTCTCTCTCTCTCTCTCTCTCTCTCTCTCTCTCTCTCTCTCTCTCTCGTCCATCACCTCTTCCCATGAGGAAATAAAAGATCATCCATATAACTCTCTCTTTAATCAGTGATCACTACTTTTCCCACGACAGCACCCTCCTTCATACACTCTCACTTTTTTCCTACAATGTTTTCTTTGTCTCTCGCTCCTTTTTCCAACTATTTCATCCTCTAGCACTCTCCTAGTCAGTTTCTCATGGTTTGCTTGTTCCACATGTTAGACCTAACTCAAAGCATACTGTACCTCTAAATTCTTTCACCTCAGCAACCACTAGACACTAAATTTTTCATTAATGCATCGGCTGTGTTTGCTTCTGTTACTCCAGATATATTTATGTATTATTATACTGTAATATTTCCCACTTCTGATTTATATTACCCAAGTGAATCTGTTTCATTGCTGTGTGTTAGTGCTAGAACTCTCATGCAATGTTTTTTTTTTTTTTTTTTTTTTAAGTTCACTTTCCTGCCTATTTCCTTTCTTGTTGCACTCTCACTACTTTCCTCAATTCATCCTTCGTTATAGTACCAGTTTTGTTTAAAACACTAACCCTACCTTATAATAACAACAAATTTTCAGTTTTTATGCCAGTTAATATCAGTCAGTAATTCTTTTTTCCACCTCTGCAAATTACTTCACTTTGCTTTTTTCCTACATTTACTTTGACAATTTTTCATTCTTACTGCTATGGTGGCCGAGTTGTTAGCATTGCTAGCTAGGAAGTTGTCCACCCAATATTTTCAGGATCTGAATCCCTATGCAGGCATCTGACCTCACTCGACTAAGGTGTCTCACCACTCTTTTCGGGATGGTGGGTAAAAAAAAAAAAAAAAAACAGGTATCTAGGCAAATATGCACTTGACAGATTTGTGATGATTGGCTAAATGCAACATTACTTCATAATCTCTTTACTCGTTAGTATTATTAATTGACACCATAATTTTATCTGAGGGAGAAATTTGGGTTAGTAAATAAGTTAGTCGGACATGTTGCATTCAGCCAGTCATCACCAACCTGTCAAGTGCATCTTGCCCTCGGGAAAAAAAAAAAAAAAATGAGTATAGTGTAACTCCATGGGAAGGTACCTGGTAACCTGCGTGATGTAATGGCCATGTATTCCCGAACAGTGAATGACTAACCTGACACAGGCTCAAAGCCATAAAAACCAGAGAAAGGTACCGCGGCAAAGTGCGTCATAACGTCTGCCCTCACATTTACTTTCGTCAGTCTATGAAATTCTTTTCCCAGGCTTTTTTTACTCTTAATTCTTATCTGCTAACAGTACATGATCGTATCGTTTATAAAGATCCAACATGCTTGTATGCGTTGGCTGTGATCACCTAATGGCGGCTCTCCACGCTGCTCGATCTCTGGCAGCCTCTCTGTTTAGTCCCTTATCCCTGAGGTCACAGTCTATGACTTCGTCCCAGGTCTCTCTCGGTCTGTCCCTCAGAACCCTACCCCCGACGTTCACTCATCTTACTTTCTGCACCCATTTGTCATCCTCCATCCTCTCAGCATGCCCTAACATCTTAATATACCCCTCCTCATCACAACACCAATACACTCCAGTCTCATCCTTCCTCTCAACCCCTTAGTCGTAATCCTAGCCCATCCCCCAGGCCTCGCATTCAAGGACGCATTACACATGCAACTGATCATTGTCATTTCTCTACGTTTGAGCCTAGGAATATCGTCTTCTTTTACTGCTCAGGTCCCACTACCATACAGCCTTACGCTCCTAATACGTGTCACCTACAAGCTTCCCTTAGCATCTTCAAACTATAGCACAGAATTTCCCGCTCATTGTCTACTCCTCATCTCTTCAACGATACACAGAAAGTTCCCACTAATTGTCTGCTTCTGCTCTCTTCATCAATAGCACAGAAAGATCCTGCACATTGTCCACGCTTGTTCTCTTTAGAATCAGTCCCTGCCAGTTACCCTTGCTTCCACGTCTCTCATTATTTCTTCCATAGAATCACTGAATAACCATGGTAACATAAGGCAGCCCTAGTTCACTACAGCACTTAATCTGAACAAAACAGTCAACGCACTATTCGCATGCACAGAAGTTTCTCTGGAATACTTCGAATACTCTACCTTTCACCCCATATTTTTCCAATACCATCCAGAGTATGCCGCTGTTTATTTTTATTCGTCTTACTCTGATCATTGACTCAACAGTCCGTTCCTTGTGGCCCAGTATGCCACATAGCAAACATGCCACTACTCCAGCACTAATACTCAATCCATTTTAGATACATGTCAGGGATGTCTCATTCAGGACTGGTGTAATGTTATTAGCGAGAATGTTATAAAGCCATGTGGGTGGACCTTGTTGAGGATCAGTAAATACTACTTTAACAAAACTCAGTTCAATAAAATTTTCCCTGTCCAGACTGGGATCGAACTCGCGTTATTTCAGACAACAAACGATCTCTTTAAACCCAGGGCTCCCAGATTTCTACGAATGAAGAGCACCCATTTTTTTTTTCTTTGGTTTAGGAAACACCACTATTTGTTTGCAAAAATGTGAAGTATTTCTTGCAAAGAAATATCACATGAACACAATTTAATTACACATCTCTTGCAGCACGAGTCCTCCCTAAAAAAAAAAAAAAATGTACTTGTTACATCAGATGTGTTGTGAAATAAATGACTGTTGACAATCATATTTTCGAACCATTATTTCTTAAATATATTCTAAAATCACACACACACACACACACACACACATATATATATATATATATATATATATATATATATATATATATATATATATATATATATATATATATATTTAACCCATTGGATCCCCGGGGTGCTGGGCGAGGCATGGCGCGGGCTGGGTACTAAGCATACCGCCCTCCGCCTATCAGCTCATAGTCGCGAAGCTCATAGGTCCCTACCCGGGGGTTCCCTACTTTATAAAGACTTGAAAGATCCCAGTTCTGTCCAGTATTCCGGACACCGGGCTCCAATGGGATTATATATATATATATATATATATATATATATATATATATATATATATATATATATATATATATATATATATAGTTCAGTGCTTCAGTGATATGTCTGACTTTAAACTGCACTGGCCAGCTTTTCCAAACGCACACCTTCAGAGTTTAACACGGCAGCTCTTGGACATTGCAGCAAATGACCGAAACTGAGTCTACTTCTCCCTTTTTTTTTTTTTTTTTTTTTTGCCAGCTCCATCCTGCCTTTATTGATAGTTCCGTTTTCTTTCTTTCTTGTATTCTTTCTTTCTTGTTTTTATCGTGGCAGGCACTTCTACCCTCCAGAATAAACCGATTCCGACCAAACCTGGATACAATGACCAGCCAATGATCTAGTTGTGTCCGCAAGGTATTGGCTGCTAGGCAACTGCTCGTTGCCTAAGAAAAACTGCTTTTTCGCGCTTTTCACGTTTTGAGCTGTAGAAGCATTAGTAATGGGTCTAGAAAGCTCTGGCTCCTTTAGGCGTGATCTTGAGGTCATTCCCTGTCGGAAGTGTGCCATCCATTTTTCCCCTCTCTCCTCTAGTTTTCGAGTGGCAACCCTGCAGAGATTGGTCTCTTAGTGTCCCTATCAGTCTTGTTTAATTGTGGCAGGCACTTCTGCCCTTCAGAATTTGTCAGTTCAGACCAAACCTGGACACAATGACCATCCTATGACCTGCTTGTGTCCACAAGGCTTTGGTTGCTAGGCAACTACTCGTTCCCTTAGTGTTCGATAAAAGTACCATAATTGCCCCATAAATGTCCCCTAAAAGTCACACACAGATCTACTAAAAGTCACATAAAAACCTTTTGCGCCAAGGCTTGTGAAAGTGCCCTACACCCCAACTCCGTATTCATCCAGTCTTACCGTTGCCTTCAGTACAGTGGATCGTCCTTCCAGTGTCTTCTCCCAAGTGATGACTGCTGATGGGTAGGCTCCCGTGGCCACGCACTCCACCCTCGTTTGCCTCCCCTCCACCAACGCCTCGCGGGGGGGCTTTATCGATACGGAGGTGGGCCGGGCTGGGGATATACAGTAGGAGTTGAGTGGGTTAGTATGGTGTGAATTGGGCTGGATGTGAGGGGTTGTCGTCGTGATGAGGTCTGGGAATGGAGGAAAGGGAGAGTAAGCGCACGAATGAAGAAGTGAAAGGGTGAAGAGGAGAGAGAGAGAGAGAGAGAGAGAGAGAGAGAGTTATAACCTAGGTGGGGCTGGTGAAGAAGAAGAGTAAGCGGAGGAAGAGGAGGGATAGAAAGTTAGCGGAGGGGAAGACAGATAACGTGAGTGGAGGGGGAGGAGGGACAGCTAGAGGAGGGAGAAGAAATGAGAGTGAAGGAGGAGGAAAGGAATGCAGTTATTGTGGATATGGGAAGAGAAGGGGAAGTGATAATATGGGTGGATTGGGATGATAGGATGACAGCTAATGTGTGTGCTGTGAGAGAAGAGAGAAGTGAGCGAATATAGAGAGAGGAGAGAAAATTAATCGATGTGGAGAGAACGACGATGAAGAAATGTGAGTGAATTAGTGAAGACTGTAAAGCAGATAATGAAGAAAGTAGAGCCAGTGTGGGAGGGGACGGGAGACAGAACTGGAATGTGTTGAGGGATGGAAGGAGGGAAGCAGACAATGTAGGGTGGGAAGGATAATAAGGGGCACAAAGGAGAGTGTACGAAGGGGAAGTAAATGATAGGGTAGGGAGAAAAATGAAGGGTGGGGGAGGATAATTATGGGTGAATGAGGTAACAGAAGGGTGAGGAAGCAAAATGAAGGGTGGGGAGGTAAAGGCAGATACGTAAAAGTGAACGGTGGGGAAATAAAAGAAGGAAGAGGAGGTATTTAAGTGGACAAGAAATGCAGGAAATAAGGGGAAATGGGGGTTGGGGAAGGATAAAAATATTGGCTGGGGAGCAGGTCAATGAACTAATCGATAGCGTGGATGTGGAAGGATGAGAGGATTGAAAACGGGAGAGAGGGTAAGGAACTGGAGGAAGGGGTGAGAGAGGTGACAGTTTAAAGTTGTCAGCGAAAGGGTGAATGCAAAGAGAAGAATGGGTGATACTGGGCAGAGAGAGAGAGAGAGAGAGAGAGAGAGAGAGTTTGGGTTGACCTATAAATTTTCAGTCGTGAGCGGTATAAGCACAAATACGAGCAAATTTACATTGTTGAAAAAGAAAGAAAACACAGGCAGATGAGGGAAAGAGTAAAATTTCGTACGGACAAATACCCACATGTTGGAAAGGGTTGGGGAGCAGTGATATGAATACGAAAATGAAAACAGAAAGATGAAGGGAACTGGGAGGGAAGACGTAAGGACAGAAAGGAGGTCAAAGTGGGACGAGAGTTAGAAACGTAAGACGATCGCGGAAGCAGGGAGAAAACGAGTAGAGGAAGAGGACAAGAAAGGAGAAAAGGGAGGAAAATAAGTGGCTGACTGGGAGTGGAGGAGGAGGTAAGGAAAGAGGGATGAGGTAGAAATGAAGTACAGCAAGAAAGGTGAAAGACTGCAAAAAAAAAGAGTGAGAAATGACAACACGCGTTAGTATCAGGTGTGTGGAGAGTTTTGGATGAAAGGTAGGAGACGAGGGGAAGGGCTAGAATGAGAAGAAGAAATTGAAAAAAATATATATATATAATTTATGAAAAGGAGGGTAAAGTTATGCAGAAACAAAGGAATTGGGGACACTGGAATACATGCGAGGAAAGGAGACAAAAGAAAAAGAAACGATAAAAAGATTATGGGCATAGGGAAAGAAAAGAATATGAAAAAACATACTCATAAACAAAATAATAAACGGAAAAGAAAAAAAAAGTACTGGGAGGAATGAAAATAACTGAAATGAAATGGAAAGAATTCGAGGATTACAGTACCAGAAACCATCAGAGACCGCATACCACCTCCAATGCAAAGGAAAGAGAAAAATTCTGCTGTAATTCCTCTTTCCTACCAAACATATGCTTTTAAGGTCTCACAAAGACATTTCATTATACAGTCTTAGTCTGCCTTCTTTTACAGTCTTAGAGAGTATACTTTCGTCAACTAAAGTAACTTTTATTATTTTTCCCTGTATCTGGATCCGAATCCACCTCAAATTCTAATCAACTCTCCTTTGACCCAGTGCTCACCTATCCACCAGATTTCACTGATATCAGATAACAGCTTTTGAGATATCATCTGCAGGAACAGACAAACAGTCAAGGGTGAATGCATTGAACTTCGTGTATCTTCGTCGACAGGCATTATTTAAAAAAAGAAAAGAAAAAAGAGGAAAACGAATAAGTCGGAGCACGATGAAATGGAAAGGATGACAATGAAAGATAAAGAATAGAAGGCCAGGAAGGGAAAGAATTTGAGAAATAATAGGTACAACTGACAGGAGTGAAAGTAAAGGAGATTAGAAAATATTCAGAGCGCATACCCCCAAAAACACCAATAAAATATTTATTCTTCCAATTCTTCTTTCCTTCTAGACAAATTCTTTTATGGTCTCACATAGGCAATTAATTCTACGGTCTTAATCTGCTCTGATACACAATTTCAGAGTGTGTATACCTTCGCCAACGCATATATATATATATATATATATATATATATATATATATATATATATATATTGCATCCTGATCCACATCAAAATCAAATAAATTCTTCCGTGATCCACTGCTCACTTATCCACTGAACTTCACTGAAATCCGATACCTACTTGGTAGACGCCTTGTACACAAACAGACACAGGTAAACATATAACCTCCTCCAACTTCGTTGGCAGCATTAATTATGTCAAAGAAAACCACCCGAGGCTTTTAAAAAATCGAAAAAGACAAACTGAAAAAGGCAGCGGGATGTGGAAGAACAGAAACTGGACAGAAGAAAGGATCAATAGAAAGGGAATAGGATGAGTAGATCTTAGGTGGGATGAGAAAGTCGATGACAGTGAACGAGATGAAAAACGGAAGGAACGGAAAAGTAAGGACGACAGAGTGAAGTATGAGAGGGAAAGGAGGGGCAATAAGAGATATTAGGAATGCAGGGATATAAACTGGGGAAATCGGAATGGGAGGGATGGGTAAAAGGAGGAATGGGAACATCAGAAAAAAAAAAAAAAAAAAGTAACAGGAAAGGAAATACGAAAGAGCTGACTTGAGGAAACAGGAAGGAGTATGTTTGTATTTTTTTAATGCATGGAAGAAGGAAACAAAGGCCAGAAGCCCGCAAAATGTTCCCTCCAAGAGAAAAAACAAAAAAACAAGATGACAGAGAGCCAAATTCAATATCGGATCATTTCGAGATGCCTGGACACACTGGGTTTAAAAGATTTGCGATCATAAGCAGTAGGAAATAAGGTACAGCCAGAGGGAAACAGTTACAGAGCTGACCTGTTGCATACATGAAGGACTGGAAGTTGGACACAAAAGGGATGAGAGTTTGTTGCTAGACGGATGCTACGTGCCTGTCGTAGTGGTGGAGGGATGTAAAGCAGACATTTCAGAGAAGCAGTGACCACTGAAGTGGCGATAGAAAAGAGATAAAGATACAACAGTGCCGCGAAGAGATAGAGGTTTAAGGAAGCAAGTAAGAGGAGGAGAGTTAATGAGACGAAAAGACTGGCTCCACCTTGTTGAGACGAGCTGTATGTGGGGAGCCTCTCCACACATGAGAGTTGTATTCTACACAGGGGCGAATAAAACCCGGGTATAAAGTCAACAACTGTGCAGGGGTAATAACGGCACGGAGTCGGAATGAGAAGACAGATACTTGACTACATTATTCTGGCGAGTTTTACCCACTTCAACAGATGCTGAGAGGCAGCCTATCCGTGCTGGCACTGTGCACCCCAGGAGAGAAGCAACTGCAATTTCGACCTTGGGGGGGGGGGACCTTCCCGACCTATCCTGCATCCTGCGAGGAGGATCTCGGCCAGCCTGATGGGATGTTGACTTTCTCATGGGATCAGCTGCTCCCTACGACGTTTTTACACAAAGAAAAGTTACTCCCTGGTGGTTACTTCCCTCCTACTTGCACAGGACGGAGACACTGAAAGCTATCTCAGGCTCCAAACACGATACATTCGCCAGGTTTGTCTCGTACAAATAGTAAATACAAGTTGAAGACGTGGCTCTTGCAAAGAATGAATCAACGCCTCACGCACTGCACTAATAAATATCAGACAACACCCCAGCACATGGATATGTGACAGGTACAATACATCCCCAAGCAGTTTCTTGTCACTCCAAGCATAATTCTCTTCACCCATTCCAACAACCGCCTCACTCACGCAAGTGCCACTACAACTCAGCCTTTGAGCACAAGCACAAACCCTACAACAAAGACTCATATTAAACACACACTGCCTCGAACACGCACCTTACAATGTTGATGGCCTCCACAACACAACAATACTAATTGAAAACCCTCTTCACAGACACCATACACACACTGCACTCCTACAAGAATCAAATTTCATACATCAATAACTACTCATACATTCGCACAAACAGAACTGATGGCCATGGAAGAGGTTTCATCACTTACATTCACAAACCCATCTTACACAAGGACAGCACAGGCAACATAATCACTTTTCCAGAATAACACCGAATTGGAAATACATTACTCCGTGCAAAATCTCGTCACTAACAAGAAATCAACATTTTTTACGTTAAAAAAACCCCGACACCTACCACACAATACAAGCATAATACATCCCTCATCTCATCCCTCTAGCTCTGCACCTAACTCTATAATTGCTGGAAAATTTAATGCTAATAACACTTCCTGGTACAAAATTTGTGCACTAAAATGCAAGCGCCACCTCATCTCATCCCTCTAACTCAGGCACCTAACTCTACAATTGCTGGAGAGTATAATGCTAAAAACACTTCCTGGTACAAAGTTTGTGCACTAAATTTCAAGCGCCAAGGCCTTGACATTCTATCGCGTCACAACAGCATGTACATTATCCGTCATACCTCACAATTTACATACAACCCACATCAAGCACACCGCGCAGTTCCCCCCCCCACCCACCCCCACCTTCCACAGGCACATATTCTGTTCGCCCACACTCACTTTCCACCATCTGGAGGGCAGAGCCAACACTCCCTTTCAGATCACCTTTATATCATTATTACCATAGGAATACACTACAAACCAGACTGGTCACACATCACTTACACAAACTGCAAGACAGCAAACTGGTCATAACTGACCAAAGAAACAGGAGACCACTACACCACACTAAACAACAAATCCACAAGATGCACGAATTTAACAACCTCACACTAGATAAACACCATATCCAATGAGGAAACAGAAGACACTATGACTCAAAGACAAATCCCCTCCCCCACACAGAAGACACTACTTCAATACTCGACCTATAAAACCACGAAACTTGCAACGAAATTAGCACACGGAAAACGAAGATCTGCAAGCTTTTGTAACAACACTCAGTCACTCCTCAGATTCCCCTCGGCTGCAGAAAAGTATATAATATTATCAATAAATTACAAACAAGCACCACTAACACCCACAACTGCCATGACCTCTAACCCCCAGTGCATCCTTTCTTAGAAAGAGCACGTAGACACACTTGTGAACCACTTCACAAACATAGTCAAATTACATAAACTCGTATTTAGCCTGAGAAACAGGCTTCTCAGGCAGTTATTTTCGCTTGCCCACAACGTAAACCCTTTTCACTCAAGAACAGACAGATAATATTATCAAGAGAACAAAACTCTATAAGCACAGGGCTGGAGGCATCAGCAATTTATACATGAAACATTTCTGACCACATTACACATCAGCAACGATTCCTGTGCACATTACTTCATTCCCAATAACTGCAACCACAAAATAATCATTACTATTCATAAGCCAAAGAAGGGATCAACACACCCTTCTTACAGACCTATAACCCACGCCAACCAAGATGACTGAACATCTGATTCTTAACAAAGTCGCTCCTCATGTCATCGTTGCTCGCTAACATGACTACGAGTATTGGGCACTACACTCCACAAACACCTTAAAACAACATGCCTATGACTGCATCAACTCCGCAAGTCCAACAAACATCATACCACATAACATGCATATGATTGCATCAACTCTGCAAGACCAACAAACATCACAAAACATGCATATGATTGCATCAACCCCACAAAACCAGCAGACATCACAAAACATGCATAATAATGACTGCCTCAACTCCACAAGATCAACAAACATCACACAACATGCATATGGTTGCATCAACTCCGCAAGACCAACAAATATCACACAACATGCATATGATTGCATCAACACCGCGAGACCAACACAACTTGCACTTCTTACCTCAGTGAACATTAATCAATCCTTTGATGCCATCCTTAGCTGCAAACTAATCACCAATATCCACAAGACAAACGATGGTCTGCCAACTACTAATTTAGTAGTGATGTATGTTACACTCCATAGCAAGTTACCAAGTGCACGAAACTTCCTCAATGTAATTTCGCATTTCTCCATTCTTTCACCCAGATTTCTTAATCCATACGAGTATATGCATGGCACTCCTACATCCGAACCACCCACATACATTGTTTCATATGAAGCTGACAGAACCATAACAACCACATACCCGGTACCACATTGAATGCATAGCCTGCACACTGCAAAAACCTCCCTCATCATAATTTCAAGTTTGGGTCAAGAACAATAGACTGACGAACGCGCCAGCCAAGTCTATCACCACATTCACTCCCACTATCAAGTATGAGGACAGGCACACCTCTAATATACTTAACAATGTAGGCTACAGGTGCGGTCAAAAGGAATAAAGACACTGTTTTATCCCGGTCATTCAAGCTGTGGGTCATTCTTGGCTGATGGCTCACGGAAGGAAAATAGGTAGCACTTTCCCCCACAGACATATCAATCTGATATTCTCCTCACTGTAATTCGTCAGCTAGTAATGAGCCAGCTCTTATGTACCTCGGCTAGGGCAATGTATTTGTTCTTTTTGTCCACATTTGTTCTGGTGTACCACTTCCCCTCTACTAAGACCCTTGAAGTGACGTATAGCAGTGGACTCACCTTCACTGATCATATACAAATTATCAAAAAGCAATGTTCCCCAAGACTCACAGCACTCAGGGTAAAGACAAGGACAGAGTTTGGAAAACAAAATGAAAACTCTGCCTACCCTAAAAACATTACATCAGATCAGTGATGCCCAATACTTTCCCGGCATGGGTCCCAGTCCTATCTAATACCCATTACAACGCCTTCCAAACCATACAGAACAATGCTCTATGCATCATTATTGGCTACACCAATACCATTGCCACAGATCAATTACACGTTGAAACCAAATTCCTACCTGTTAGTGAATGTGTTGACATGGGTGTCACACAGTTGTCCGCGGCACCCTGCGCTGACACACAACACCTCTATCATTATATAACGGGCCAAACAACACAACCATGAACATCAAACAGTTACCTTGCAAACATCAACAGACCCTCTTCAACAACATCCCACCACCAGAAACTTCAGCACTGACAATGAATAAACACCTTCATTCCCACCTCGATCAGAACACTACATGCAAGGCCTCCTCCCTATATCCACCCATCAGAGACATTAAATAAAGCTAGTAAAGTTTGCCTGAGAAGGCTTAGATCAGGACATCACTCAGTCTTCCTCCGTTAAAGAGTCGATTTAGTGTGAGTGGAATCAAAGATGACATGTGCTTGCTTTATTTTTAACTGGCTCACACAACATAACCCACATTATGGAGCACTGCACAACGCGTGCCACACAAAGGTGCTGAAATATCAACATTTTGAGAGCTTATGTGACGACCCTATAAAATCAGTTGTATAACTGCTGTCATCTGGTTTGCTGGGCCAGGTTTCACCGTTGTTGAACAACAACAACAACAACATACTCCTTCAACGCATGAAGTCTTTGATATTCTATTCACGAATTTTCCTAACATGTTTACTTAGCTTAAGAAAGACCTCTCTTTCTTAGGGTGTTAAAGAGTCATATTTGTAGTACATAAAACCCAAGGTCTGAATAGTTTCTACCTTGAGACAACAAGACATAGGACAAGCAGGACAAGCTTGGGTCTCAAACTATTGCTTGCTTTAAAAATCCTCCTGGGGACCAGGTGTTTATGCTGCTAAAATCAGGAAACATTAAATGCACGAATACAGTAGGTGACAGACGATCCAGGTGGAAAGCTGCGTCCCTATAATCACTCCCTACACATCTACAGTTACAAAGTAGGCTCTGCTTGTCACCAGGTCCAAGAGCACCCTAAGGATATATTAACAATTCCATTGCGAAGACACTGTTTTATTTTCATTTATTTATTTATTTATTTTTTTCAAAACATAAAGTCTATGCTAAAATCGACTGGTGATTGCTAAAATGATTTGCAAATGATGTAACCGCAGTGAGGGGCTTAAGCCAAAGTTGCCTGCAAAATATCTACCCAAAACACAAGCTAAATTAATGCTGGGTACTCGAGTACTGCTGCCTCTTCAAAAAACACACACATACACAAAAGTCACTCACTGTGCAACTCCAGAAAGACGACCGTGGAGAGAGGCTCGGTGATATTGTTATTGGAGGCACGACAAGTGATGTTAGCCTTTGCGTAGTCCCTTGTGAGGGTGGGGATGGTCAGTATGGTTCTCACGTAGCGCACTCCCACGCCCACACCCACGGTCAGCATCACGTCGTCGTCCTCCTCGTGCGAAGCGAGTAGGGTGCCATCCTCGCCCACCGTCACGCTGCGATTGGACAGCATTTGCCGACCTTTCCACCATGTTACCTCGGGAGGGGGACGACCTGCGGATAAAGACACGCAAAACAGGCATAGCAGATGGGGGTTTATTGTGTAGTTTGGTAATAACTTAACTTTATTCATTTAGTTATTCATCTATATGTTTAGGTAACCATATGTGTGTATCGATCAATTCATTTATCTATCAGTTCAACTGCTTGTTTACTGATCTCCATATCCATATAACGATTACATGTAAAAAGGAGCAACGCCTCAGAGACTACAAAATCTGTACCTCCCAAAGATTAAACAAGTATAATAAAAATATAAATTAAAACACTGTGAGACGCCTGAACACTTGTAGAAAAGATGGCGAGTGGATGCATGGAAGAAGATAAATGTTCCGGGGCTGAATAGCAGCGTAGACGAGACACTACCAATGGGAGTACAGGTAAATTTTTATATTAAAGTGCTGAACAGAAAGGAATGATATACAGTGACTAGACATTTGTTGCATGTATGCCTTAAAGGGAGAGCATGCAAAAATCCAGTAAAGATGAGTATTCAAGTGTAACAGAAGTATTTAAGATGACGCTGGATGAAACGAAACTTGTTTCTTCCAAAGAAAGGTGAACCAAATAAAGCCAAAATCCGTTTAATTTAAAACGGTGGCCATAGGCAGATCCGAGGCTGACTAGTTGTGTGCCTGACAGTCTGAAAGTATCAGGTAACTCTTATTCGTACATAAGGGGGACAAGAAATGAGAATGTGTACCTGGATGGTTACTGCATACCGGCCGTATTGGAGGAAGGAGACCAGAGTGCGAGCTATTGATGAGAGAGAGAGAGAGAGAGAGAGAGAGAGAGAGAGAGAGAGAGAGAGAGAGAGACAGACAGAGAGAGAGACAGAGACAGAGACAGAGACAGAGACAGACAGACAGACAGACAGAGACAGACAGACAGACAGACAGACTGACAGACAGACAGATAGACAGACAGAGAGGTGGGGGAAGTCACGCTCTGACAGCCATTCACATGCATGAGCAAGGAATAATGAGAGAGTGCAACACCTGCACCGTACAATCGGTCTAAAGATGCGTTCCCACAACTGGAGACCTGTAGTATACGCATTAGGTAATGAAAAGGTGTTAGAATATATTAATGTAGACGTGATGAATTAGAGCACCTTCCTTGATTCTGACCAATTGCATAAAGTGTGAGTCATCATCATACATCGAGTATGATGGGCAACGTGCTCGGTAACGACAGGTGCCCATTGATTATGGGGAGGGGCCTTCAGGCCAAACCTTTGACTCTACCATGTTACCCTGGCCTTTGACTGATTGTTCTCATACCGAATTACTTCATCCTTACCTGATCCTGAAGGCCTCCATCAAGTTCAGTTCCAGTATGATATTTTTTAAATCAATTGATTTTCTCTGTAACCTTGAACTCTGATTTACTATTCTGAAAACAGAATATTTTGATCGTTGGCTAACCTTAAGGTGTTCCAGTTTAATCCAAAATGAATCAATCCTTTCATACTGCCCTAAGACCTCTAGCTATGAACAGTCGTTCTATAAGGTAATCAGCTCACCCTTTCCTTATTTACAGCACTTCCATTATGTTCGCTCAAAATCGGAAAAAAAATGTTTGAGCAGACTTTGTCCTTTACCAATGACCCGTTACCTTTTTAGCCAGAAATTAATCACATTTTCCACTGATGATCCGTAATCATAACGCCAAGCTACGTGCAACTCCATTGAACAGGTTTTCCATAATCTTGTTAACACATAAACTGACAAATGGACAGACAGACAAGCCAAACAAACACATAAATATAAAGCCCATAATTTCACGCGCAGTTGAAATAATGATTTCATACTCAATACAGGATTCAGTAAAGCATTTTAGTCAGAAAATGGGCAGGGTTAGAAAGCATAGCATGATGTAGGTCTAGCACACTCGACTTTTTACACTGGGGTAAGAAGCCGTCTATGTTCTTACTCTCACACCGGAACCAGACGGTCGTGATGTTTTACTCAGTGTGTGTGTGTGTGTGTGTGTGTGTGTGTGTGTGTGTGTGTGTGTGTGTGTGTGTGTGTGTGTGTGTGTGTGTGAAATAACAAACAGTTTCTATCCTTATTTAACAAAGCATGACGAAGGGGTTGATGGTCGGCCAAGGACTTGATCTATTACCGGTATATTCAATGGGTGAAAGTTCAAAATAATGTTTGCGTGTTGGTCCGTTTTCGACCAAATAGTTGGAAGTGTCCAGTTCAAGGTAAGAGCGAATGGATTATAATTTTGGAGAGACTTAATCAATGTTTAAGGTCACTGGTCAAGGTCAGAGTTCGACAAAAGTGAGGTCTCAGCACCAATCTAAATTCAGTTCATTACTTTCAACAGTCCATTATCCCCTTTGGCCCTATTCCTCACAGAACCACAAATCTATCCCACTCCTTAAATATCCCCATTTTGTTTTCCTGGTTACCATCTCCTCACAAACCTCTGTAAAAATTGCAGCACCTGTTGTTATATCAAATCTCAACATGCAGTTGACACTGTTTTAAACTTCACTTCAAATAATATTGATTACTCACTGTATAAACTAAATTATCTAAATATTGCCAAATATATCTGTGTAGTCTATAGCTCCCCCAATGCTTCTTCAGAACCCGGTGTACTTGACTCCATATCCACACTGTTGAGTAACCTTAACCTTGCCCTTAACACCGAAATTACCATTTTGGGTGATTTTAACATACATAACATCGAATGGTTATTGTATTTTGCCAGGACTGACGATGGTGGTCTAGAGTGCGAGCTGTTTGCAGAATCGTTTAATCTCACGCAGTTGGACAAGTAACCAACCAGAATACCAGATAATTCTGACCATAATGCCCATCTCTTGGATCTATTCCTGACAAATAATCCGGATCAATACAGGATAGAAGTACTGTCATACACTTGGCTCCTCTGACCACAGTCTCAACAAAGCCTCATTAGTTAGCCCCCCTAAACCTCCCGGTTCTGAACCTGTCAGGGTGACCAAATGGCACTTTGATAGGGCAGACTGGGATGGATTTAGAAATTATCTTGCTGACATTCCATGGCAGTCTTTCTTCTCTAGTGATGTCAGTTCTACCCAGTCCCACATTAATGACTTAATTCTAGCTGGTATGGATTTATTCATACAGTTCACCAAAAGACCGAACTCTCCGAAATGGTTTGATAGCAATTGCGCTAGAGCAATAGCCCAAAGTCATTAGCATATACAGTAACTCTTACTTAAAATCAAAAATATCTAAATTACCCTGTCAATTTAAAGTTGTTAGAAATCATGCAAAAGCTGTAATAAATCTCGCTAAATCAAACTTTCTTCAAAATGAAGCATCAAAATTAGGCCTACTTAACAACCCTAATGACAATAGAATATTCTGGTCAACTCTCAGTCCTTTCAATAATAACTTTAACAAGTCATCATCCATTCCTCCACTAAAATCTTTAGATGGCAACATTACAAATGACCTGCATGGGAAAGTAAATATCTTTGCCAGTACATTTGCCAGAAATTCTACCATAGAGGAAGTCAGCCAGAATGTCCCAGTACTAGAACTTGACTCTCCCGAAATTGTTCCACTTAAAATATAGACAAGATTCGTAAAATCCAGCTTAGACAATTTACCTACGAACAAAGCTCCAAGCCCAGATGGAATTCCTCCTATTGTTTTGAAAAAAGTGTTCCCCAGAACTTGCCTCTGTTCTAGCTAAATTATTCAGACTATGCATACGTCCTTCTTCATTCCCTAATTAATGGAAAGAAGCCAATATCCACCCGATTCCAAAGAAAGGAAGGTCCTCTGACACCTCTGATTACAGACCAATAGCTGTCACATCTTCTTTTGATAAAGTATTTGAAATTTTAATTAATTAGCACATAGTTAAACATCTTGAATCCAACAACTTAATTAATGATAGACAATATGATTTTTGCCACGAAAGATCCACCACTGACATAATCTCCTGACTCATACCATCCATCAATCAATCGACCTACATGGAGAAACTCATGCAGTAGCCCTTGATATTTCTAAAGCTTTCGACAGAGTAGGGCACCATTCCCTGCTGTCTAAACTCCTTTGCTATGGACTAACGTCTTTTGTTCCTCTGCTTTCCTCATATCAGCAACAGAAAAATAAAAGTAGACTATACATATTCCATTTTCTACTCAATTAACGCTGGCGTGCCACAGGGATCAGTTATGGCGCCAACCCTGTTCCTGGTTCATATTAATGATCTCTTATCTGTCACCCACAATCTCATACATTCATATGCAGATGACTCAACACTTCACAGTTCATTCACACTCAAACACCCATTTACAAATTCTAATATCTCTAACTCCCAACTCACTACAGCCATCTCCATAAATCAAGACTTATCTGCTATCAGTGAATGGGGACAAGACAATCTTGTCTCATTTAATGCTAGTAAAACTAAATATATACAGTTTACTAATAGACAGACATTGCCAGATTCGTATATTACCTTTAATGCTACTAATAATCCCATCTCCGAAACTATTGAAATTCTCAGTGTGTCACTTCACAATGCCCTCAGCTGGACCTCTCATGATAGTTCACTTGCAAAAACCGCCTCAAAGAAACTTGAATTGTTGTACAGAGTCCGTATCTTCTTCACTGACGAGCAGTTAGCTATAATTTATAAGAGTCATGTGTGCTCTAAGCTTGAATATTGCTTATCCTTGTGGAATGGACGTGGAGAGGTTGCATTAAAACAACTAGACAAAATTCAGAACAAAGCTTTTGAAATTATTAATAACCCTGCTATTATAAATAAACTACCTCCCCTACAAGTAAGAAGGAATGCTGCCTCCCTTGCATTATTTTACAGATATTTTTACGGCAAATGCTCAGACGAAGTTGCGTCCATTAAGCCACCTCCCCATGCCTTCCCACGTGCTACACGGGCATCTGGTAGCGCTCATGACTGGAATTCACTCACCCATATTGCAGAACTTCTGCCTATCAGAATTCTTTTATTCCCCGAACTGCATCTCTCTGGAACTCACTTCCCCAGAGTTGTTTTCCCCCAAACTTCAACCTACAGCTGTTCAAGTCCAATTGTTACAGATATTTTATGAATGAAGGATGCCAGTAATCTGGTCTATGGATTATTTTTTTATTCATTTGTTTTTCCTTCCTCTGTTCTGTTATTTTTAAAAAATGTGGATAAAATAACTGAAGCAGTTTTTATCTTATTTAGACAAAACTTGGTAGAAAGGTAGAGGGTTAGAGAAAGGGCTGGCTTTTTTTTTTTATCTTTTTCTTTTTCGAGAACAGTATATGAAAGACTAAGCTCGTATGGCAAGGTGAAATGAAACAGGTTATTATCTGATTCAGACTAAATTTGCAGAAAGGTTCACAGTGATGCAAGGATGGAGGTATCAGACCTTGAAAACAATCTGTTCAAGGTCAAAGACCCAGGGAAGGTCACATGACAAGGTCCACTTATGAAGTTTTGATGCAGCTTAAACCCATCTTTGTTAAGGCGAAGGTGGGTATATGAAAAGTGACAGATAAAAGAATCTGATTTCTACAACAGTCATTCAAAGGTCAGCGTCACTTTGTTAATCCAAATGTTTAACTCATGCAATCTTGATGTTATTTGCTACAAACTTGGCAGAAAATCTAATAGTCCACCAAGGATGGAGAAATTCGATTTTTAAAAATTGTCCAGGGTCAAAGGCCAAGGTCAGTTCAAGCAGTGTTGATCCGATTTGAACCAAGCATGGTGAAAGGGTTGAGTGTTAAGGGATGAATGAATCGATTCAATTCTTAAAACAATCGGTCGAAGGCCAGGGTTCGTCCAATGGGTCACTTGTTGGGCACGGGACTTGCGCTCTTTGAGGGCTCCTTCTTGTATCTTTATGCAGAAACAATTTATAATATAAACACCATACTGAAGATAAATCTTTGCTACGATGACAACTTTTCGTTTTATACAGTTTTTTCAAGTCCACTGACTTGAAAAAGCCGTATAAAGCGAAACGTTGTCACCTTGATTAAGGCTTGTCATCAATATGGTGTTCATAGTATATTACATTCTGTCGGCTTGTTGCCCCCTTTCTCACAGAAACAATTTGATTTGCAGTAGAGACGGTTTGCAGTTGAAAAAAAAAAAAAAAAAAAACAGTAATGTATTAGGACTAACTTTTTTTTTTTCTTTCATAATTCGATACGGTCAGATACGGAGGGACTTCCGTTAACATGAAGATTGGAAGCTGAATTATTTAAAGGCGTAATGTCATGTGTCCAAGAAATTTGATGTGAATGGTTCAGTGGTGTTTTTGAAGACAAGCTGGTTGAGCACAAGATCGTAGTGAAGAGAGTAAATGACTGGATGAATTATTATTATTATTATTATTATTATTATTATTTATTAATATTATTATCATCATCATTATTATTATTGTTGTTACTACCACCTACTACTACTACTACTACTACTGGTGCTGCTGCTGCTGCTGCTACTACTACAACTACTACTACTATTATTATTATTATTATTATTATTATTAACCTAAAACTGAATATAATATCCTTTTTACTCAACCTGCACAAAGTTTACTGTACAAAACAGTTATTATTATACTTAGTCTCACAGAGTTTACGTCCTTCTGGCAGCAGTTCAGGAACTTTCTAATAGACCCCTACCCGTCGGAGATGAATGTATTATGCTATACACCAAGTCACAAATAATTACATCTTCCCTATACTGTATGTCCCTACCGAACCGGCCACCACGCAATGACTTAAAGTGAAGTGAGGACATGGAAGTTGTTTGGTGTTTAGCCACGACTCTACCGTAGATGTGGCAGAATCTTTAACGTGAGGTTCAGACGAAAGGAGGCACACATTGCCGCGGTGGAGAGGAGCGTTTTTTTGTTACAATTTGTAGATTTCACTTTGTCTTAAAGCAGAGCTGGGTAAGCTGCACTGTTAACAATTTTTCCATCTTCTTGATGTGTTCCAACACAGGCTCTTTCATATTCTGTTACAAGGTTACATATCCCTCACTACATTTCTCATGATATTACATGTCTCATATTACCATCTATTTATTGTAAAAAATAATGGAACATCACACAACCTTTTTTCACGTCTATACTGACCTCAAACCAAAGCTGGGAATAGCGCCGCTATTAGTGGCGCTACATAGCGCCGCTACTACTTTAATAGCCATGGTGGTAACGCCATTGCTTTTGTTAGCCAGTAGCGGAACTGAGAGCAACGCTACTTTTTGGTCGTACTCACGCGTTACCACGCTCCTCGCTACTCACGCGGCGAATACAGGTCCGGAGTCGGTGAGTACATACAGATATGCCGACGGTTTGGTTGTATTTATCAATGACGAAAAATAATTCTTTCGTCAGTTCTGTCAATGATGTTTGTTCTACATTACATCAGTAATTTATTAATTATTATTTATTAGTAATGTGCAATAATTAGACAGGAATTTGCTAGTTAACTATCGATCATTTAAATTAAGTAACTGGCAGCTTGGCGAGCAGAATGGGAACACACACACACACACACCTCTAAATATCCCCGCCTCTAACTCTCGCTCTCTCCCTCACTCTCTTTCAGCCTATAAATCTTACTCACTACGTTATTATTTCGTAACGGTATATAACTTTCAGTTTAAAGTAATGGAAAAAAAAAAAAAAAAACATGGCTACCGTATAAATAGCCTTTAAAAGAAAGCCCCAGTTCATTTTTACTTTCGTTTTCGTACATATCTTAAATAGGTATCACTGAAAATATAATAAATCTATATAATATGTATCAATGGTAGGCCATAATTTTTTGCCTTTTATTTACGTACGTTACTTTCAGTAGGTATACTAGGTAACAATGTAAAAGAACATGTTACATTATACAGTAAATAGCTTTTTCCTGTACCTTCGGCTCCAAGCTTGATTAAAGTGACATCGACATGTATATGATTTTTTTTTTTTTCAATATAAGTATATACTAACATTACTGGTACACACCATACCCACTCAGACTGACTAATATCAAAACAGTATATAGTGTATTGCAACATCACAGATTTTTATTAACCTTTCCTTCATGTACCGTTTTCTTATCCAAAGTAGCGGGAGCGGGAGCGCCGCTACATTTCGTATCAAGTAGCGAAACCAGTAACGCCACTACTTTTTCGAGCTAGTAACGGGAATGGGAGAGCCGCTACTTTTTATTAGTAGCGTTCCCAGCTTTGCCTTAAACCATTGACTTAAGAGTCCCGCCTACTTCACTACAATCGCAAAAACTCGCAACGTCTTTCAGCCGCTTACCATCTAGTCACCATACAAACGCAAAACCTTCGATAATCCGTTTTTATTTTCCTCACCGCGCGCTTTCTCCATATACGTAAGTACTTTTTACAGTAGTCCTTCATAAAAGGCTTCTTCACTTTCTGTTTCAATGCAAATAATATTTCATCCACACTTCATCAACCATTCCTAAAACCACTATGTTGGTAACTCACCAGGCCTTCTGATATATTCCTCATTTTCTGTGATGATTTTTTCTTATACCTTTCCTACCACACACGAGACTTATATAAGCCACGACAAGTTTTGCACTCATTCCACTCGCCTTTCTTCATGTGCAGGGGGACAATCACATTCTTTTTCCACTCAATTGGTACAGCTCCACTCACCTACGCCTTCTAACATACCTGCAATGAACATTTCCTTTCCCTCTCTCCACTACACTTAATTTTTCCTGCATACATGTCGTCAACACCGGCTCTTTCCCATTCTTCAAGCGCTTCAGAGCATTCTTCGCTTCTGCCACGCCACATATCCTAGCACTACATTCATTCTCTTTACATCACCAAAATCAAACATGTATACAGCCAATCTGTTCTCACGATTCCCATGCTTCAGTCTTTCAAAATATTATTTCCATCTACTCACTTCACTTCCACCGGAAAGTATTTTTAACCTTTCATCCATTAGGTCTTCACACGCGTTTTCACTCTTACTTCTATAATTTTGCACCTTTTTCCAGAACAATGTCCTATTTTCAGAGTAATTCACATTGTTTTTTCCTTTTTCCAAGGTCATCACTTACCTCCTTTTTTTCCTCAGCTAATATCTTCTCATACTTCACACACACACACACACACACACACACACACACACACACACACACACACACACACACACAGAATGCACAAGACAAGAATGACATGAATTAAAAAAAAAAAAAAAAAAAAAAAGCAAGGAATAGAATGTACGGGAAAAAATCTCGTTCAGTCCTGAGAAACTATAATTGAAAAAAAAAAAAAATGTTAAGCCAGAAATAACAAAAATAAAGCTCAGAATAAGACCCAAGTCACTCTCTGAGCGATAGTCATATGATGGCCACTCTTGTGTTTCAGTGATGACCCAGATGGCAGATAAGATAAACAGTCCGTGTAATGAACAAGCCCTGTCATGATATAATCCAGTGTTTGCTTTCCCAAAGAGGGGGATACAAAGGAGCACAAACACAGTATTTACAAGCACAGGCCTTTTCTGAATAGTATTTTTGTTGAAATACTGAATCTCAATTTGTAGTTACTGTGTGTACAGAGAGAATGTTAAAAATCACTAATGAATCAATTTTCAAGGAAGAAAAGTCATAGAAACCAAGAAGGAGCACTCGAAGAGTGCAACATCCGCATCTATTATCTTTCTGTCATGTCTGGTCCAGTCTTTATCAAAATTGTTCGAAGTGACCTTGCCCTGGACATACTTGTTTTCATCATCGAATCTCATCATCCTTGTAATCAACACTTCCTCAAATTATTGTACAGATCAAATAAAAATTTGTTTGGTAGAGCGAACATTTGACCTTGCCTTATGACCTTGATCTTTGAGTGAATGTTCTGAAAAAATAAGCTATTTCATCATTGCCTTGCCCTCAACCGTTTTACCAAGTTCGTATTAATATGGATCAAAATTGTTTAAGTTGACTTTACTGTATGATATTGACCTTTAACCTCTAGTTCTCAAAAAGAATATGCCAGTACCAGGGAATATCTTTAGCCTTTCAAGATTGTTTGGTCCAAGTCGGATCAAAAGTGTTTGAGCTTTTTGCTTACATGCAGACACATTTGCTGGGCAAAATAATATCCCGTCCGCACTGATCGCGGGTGTAATGACACTTCAAAGTTTCTAGGTATCATTTTGTTTTGCCACTGTTCCTAGGTGTAAGAGATTATTTGAACACATCGACACGAATCGTCAACAAGTTTATTTATATTTCTTAACAGAATGTCTGACAGTAAGAACATTTTCACCACACAGTATGCACTATAAATGGAATATGGCGCATCCTGAATCCAGAGAGAAGATGAGGAGGAAATGGACAGGGATGATCAAAAGAAAGCGTTCCTGAGCAACCGGATGTTTCCTGTTGCAGAAATGGGTTTTTGGGCTAACTGTGGTATTGCTGTGGAACTGTTTTAGGGATAACCATGATATCATTTGCATTTGCTATGAGCCTCTGCGGTTCATGGAGTTTCTTGTTGTCGAGCAGGGCAGTAGGCTATAGGTTTTTGTGCTTGGAACGTTATAAGACTGAGACGGGTGCTCTCAGAAACAAAGATGAAAACAAAAGAATTATTTACAAATGTAAGAAAATTTATGATAGAAATGATCATTCCATATTCTTGAGCTATTTTACTTTCACTTAATGATTTTATATATATATATATATATATATATATATATATATATATATATATATATATATATATATATATATATATATATATATTGTTACATAGCCTGTGATTTCATCATCCTTTGTGTAATTTTTAGCGCACAGTGTGCTGCATGTTTGATCACGAGCGTGTTCTGCCTCAGTTCCCCCCTTCTACCGTTACAGTAGAGTAAGTCGTCCTCTTTGTTGTTCAGTGCGGGATTGTCAACTCTTTGTCCCCATGGCTTCATTTGCGCGTCCTTCTTGCAAGTTGTATCGGGCTCTGCCGGCCCCTATATATTGAGCTCAGTCTCTGCATCATTGCCACTTAGATCTGCTCCTCATTTTGTTCACATCTCTGTCCTCCCCTGTACCGTTATTATTATTGTGAGTACTCCGGAAGTCTCCAACCATCTAGCAGCTGTGTAATATGAGTATAAGTGTTGTTGCATTTTGTTCTTGTACTGTATAGCATAAGTTTAATTTGTAGGCCTGGTGAAGTTTTTGTGATTTGTGTGGGATTCTTATTGTCAGCCTGACTCAGCCATCATTAATAATATTTTGTATCTGTAATAATTTATCTTGCATTAACTGAGCATTACCTAGTGTACTGTATTTTCATTTTATCAGGGCTGACTTAGATAAATTTACTCTTGCTAATTTGTGTTAATAGAGGCTATTGCAGTTAACCATATATTTAACCTGTTTTTTTGCCATTACATTATCCTTATGAGTCCTGAATGTTTTGTTGTTAGTTTGAGCATTAAACTTTAACTTGTAATTTTACCTAACTCTTTTGTTTTGAAACTGGAACTTTACGGGACAGTAGCGATTTTTAGTAGTCTCACTTAAAGTGTACATTATCTTTCTCTGTTCCGTAACATAAATTTGGCGACCTCTTATCAGGATATTCAGGATATTATCATAAGGATATTGCTTGATATTTTGTGACTGTTACTTATTCATGATGTCTACTTTTACTACACTTGATGAAGCCAAAGATTTTTTGTCAAATGTGCAAACAGTGTTGGATGTAGAAAACAGAACAAAGAATGAACTTAAGCTTGTTGCTCAACAATTGGGAATTGCTGTTCGCTTTCATCATTCTAAAGATCAAATTGTTGATATGGTTAATGAAAGCTTGTTTAATGTAACTCCTCCAAATGAGCAATCGCAGATTGAATTAGCTAAGTTACAGCTAGCCCTGCAGGAGGCTCGTGTTAATGAGGCAAATGCTCGTATTCAAGAGGCACAGGTACAGGCTCAGGCACAAATTGAACTTGCCAGGATTCAGGCAGACCATGAGTATCGCATGAAACAAGGTGGAACTGGATCATCTAGCTCTGATGATTTTGATGTGGCTAAAAATGTTAAACTTGTCCCTCCTTTTCATGAATCTGATTTAACAAAGTATTTTCAGTTGTTTGAGAGGGTAGCTACAGGTTTTAGTTGGCCCAAGGAGTATTGGCCAGTACTCCTTCAAACTGTTCTCACCGGTAAAGCTCAAGTAACTTATGCATCTTTGCCTCAGGATCAATCTAATAATTATGATGTAGTTAAGAGCTTGATTCTTAAGGCCTATGAGCTTGTTCCTGAAGCCTATAGAGTAAAATTTAGGACAACTTACAAGCAAGATAAGCAATCCCATGTTGAGTATGCAAAAATCAAAGAAGATCTGTTAGAGCAGTGGTTAAATTCTAAGAATGTGGATTCTGATTTTGGTAAATTTAAGCAGATGATTTTGCTGGAGGATTTCAAGAGGTGTATTTATAAAGATGTAAGCCTATATCTTGATGAGAAAAGAATAGATAATTTGTCTGATGCTGCAGTTTTAGCTGATGAATATGTTCTCACTCACAAGAGATATTCTAAAGAAAAAGGGAAAGCTGAGAGTAAGTACGTTGCCTCTACTCAGAGTACAGGTAACAGGAAAGAGAATAAAGATGATGTTTCTCAGGAAGTAAATACCAGCTTCACCTCTAGATTTCAGAAAAGTAAATGTACTTATTGTAGTAAGCTTGGTCATACTACAGAGAGATGTTTCAGGAGACAGCGTGATGTGAACAAAAAGGAGTCTTTAAATATTCATTCAATTGGTCTAGTGTCCACTCTTGAGAGTTCCCAGAATTCTTTAACTGAGTTAACTGAACCTGCTTTGAGGGGTAACTTAAATTCTCATGATGGAGCTCCTCTTTTGAGCAGTAACGTGGGTGACACTCTCAAGAGTTCATGCTAATTTCCTGTCTGATGGTTTTGTCAGTCCTCTGGACAGTAATGACAGGAAATCAGTTAAAATATATCGTGACACAGGTGCTTGCCAATCCCTTATGCTGACCAGTGTTCTAGGCTCTAATGTTAATTCCTCTGATGAAACTGTAATCTTACAAGGTGTAGGGAATAATTACTTCTCTGTCCCTCTGTGCAGAGTGAATTTAGAGTCTGGTTTTGTTAATGGTTCCGTTATGGTTGGGTTGGTTGAGACACTCCCAATGTCAGGTGTAACTTTCTTACTTGGAAATGATATTGGTGGAAGTCAAGTGTGTCCAGCTCCTCAGTTGTCTAGTAAGCCAGTGGCTGCGTCCCAGGATTGTGATGTCCCTGATGTGTTCCCTGCATGTGCTGTCACTAGGGCTAAGTCTAAAGTTACTGGTGATTTAGAGGATAATGATGATGATGATGTTATCCTAGCTGACACTTTTCTTGCTAATTTGGACCACTCACCAGATGAGGCAGTACCCCGTAGTGTTGATAATTTGTCTCGTCAAGAGTTGGTTGAGTTGCAGGTTGCTGACCCTGAGTTGAAAGGTCTAGCTACCTCTGCTTGCAGTGAGGAAGAATCAGCCGGTGCTTCTACTTGTTATTATATAAAGTCAGGAGTACTTATGAGGAAGTGGAGACCCCCAACAGCATCAGCCGACTGTGAATGGGAGGTTGTACATCAAGTTGTCATCCCTCGTGTTTGTAGGCAGGATATCATTAGAGTGGCTCATGATTCCAGTTTGGCAGGACACCTTGGAGTGAGGAAGACTGCGGCACGCATTTTGAAACACTTCTACTGGCCAGGTATCTTCAGGGATGTTTCCTGGTATTGTAAGTCTTGTCACACCTGTCAAGTTGTGGGGAAGTGTAATAAGATCGAAAAGATTGCACCTCTAGTTCCCATTCCTCCTTTTGAGGCACCATTCACCCGTGTGTTGGTGGATATTGTGGGCCCTCTTCCTAAGACTTCTTCAGGATTTTCTTATGTGTTGACCCTGATTGATATGGCTGCTCGTTATCCTGAAGCCATTCCACTTGGAAGTGTCTCAGCGGGGAGCGTGGTTAGGGAGATGCTGGGGTTCTTCACAAAGTTTGGTCTGCCCAGGGAGGTACAGTCGGACCGGGGAGGTGGTTTTGTGTCAAGCGTTTTCAAGCGGTCTCTGAAGGAATTGGGCATCGTCCAGATCGCGTCTTCGGCTTGCCATCCCCGGACCCAGGGAGCGTTGGAGAGATGTCATCGGGCACTCGGGTCGGTGCTCGGGAAGTACTGTTTGGAACATCGGAAAGACTGGGATAGGGGTCTTCCATTCGTTGTGTTTGCTGTGGGAGGATCTCCAAATGAATCACTGGGCTTCTCACCTTTTGAACTGCTGTTTGGCCGTGGAGTGGGAGGACCCCTTAAGCTACTCAAGGAATGCTGGCTGTCGGAGGAAGATGACGTCAACCTGCTGGAGTATGTGATGAAGTTCAAAGAACGGCTGTCCACTGCTTTACAGCTAGCGAGAGAGAATTTAGGAGCTGCTCAGGAGAAGATGAAGACTTGGTATGATAAGAAGTCCAGGTTACGCCACTTTCAGCCAGGAGATCAGGTTTTGATTCTGCTACCAGTTCATGGGCAACCTCTTCAAGCCAAGTTTAGTGGTCCTTATTTCGTGGAGAAGAAACTCAGTGATGTCAACTATGTCATCGCCACCAGATCGTAGAAAGAACAAGCAACTTTGTCACATCAACATGCTAAAGTTATATCACAGGCGGGACGAAAATAATCCAGTCTGCACTGTAGCTGTTCCACCCGAGTCTGCAAGTGAAGCTCTCCCATGCAGTATGAGCCTGGGTGATGGTTTGGGGAGGAGTCCTGGTATCGTGGGTGATCTCCAGACTGAGCTTTCTCATCTACCTCCCAGGGAGGGGCGGGAGTTTTCGGCATTACTGCAGGAGTACCCGCAAGTGTTCCGTGCCACTCCAGGAAGAACCACTGTGTTGATGCATGATGTCGATGTTGGAGACGCAAAGCCAATTAAATTGCCTCCTTACTGTGTGAACCCGGTGTAAGTTCCTCTCATCCAGAAGGAGCTTGGCTACCTGTTGGACCACAAGATGATTGAGCCCTGTCAGAGAGAGTGGAGTTCTCCTGTCACTCTAGTCCCTAAGCCAGGTGGGTCACAGCGGCTTTGCATCGACTACAGACGTGTTAATCAGATCACCAAAACATACACTTACCCTCTCCCTCGCGTGGAAGATTGCATAGACAAGATCGGAAAGGCTAGGTACATAAGTAAGTTTGATTTGTTAAAGGGATACTGGCAAGTACCTATGACTGAACGTGCTAGGGAGATCTCATGTTTTGTAAAATTAGGAAAGACTTTTGCATGTTCTGTAATGCCATATACAGATTGTTTTAGAGTAATAAGAAATTTCCTTTGTAAATTTCTTTTTTCTTTGTGGGGAGGTGTTACATAGCCTGTGATTTCATCATCCTTTGTGTAATTTTTAGCGCACAGTGTACTGCATGTTTGATCACGAGCGTGTTCTGCCTCAGTTCCCCCCTTCTACCGTTATAGTAGAGTAAGTCGTCCTCTCTGTTGTTCAGTGCGGGATTGTCAACTCTTTGTCCCCATGGCTTCATTTGCGCGTCCTTCTTGCAAGTTGTATCGGGCTCTGCCGGCCCCTATATAATGAGCTCAGTCTCTGCAACATTGCCACTTAGATCTGCTCCTCATTTTGTTCACATCTCTGTCCTCCCCTGTACCGTTATTATTATTGTGAGTACTCCGGAAGTCTCCAACCATCTAGCAGCTGTGTAATATAAGTGTTGTTGCATTTTGTACTTGTACTGTATAGCATAAGTTTAATTTGTAGGCCTGGTGAAGTTTTTGTGATTTGTGTGGGATTCTTATTGTCAGCCTGACTCAGCCATCATTAATAATATTTTGTATCTGTAATAATTTATCTTGCATTAACTGAGCATTACCTAGTGTATTTTTATTTTATCAGGGCTGACTTAGATAAATTTACTCTTGCTAATTTGTGTTAATAGAGGCTATTGCAGTTAACCATATATTTAACCTGTTTTTTGCCATTACATTATCCTTATGAGTCCTGAATGTTTTGTTGTTAGTTTGAGCATTAAACTTTAACTTGTAATTTTACCTAACTCTTTTGTTTTGAACCTGGAACTTTACGGGACAGTAGCGATTTTTAGTAGTCTCACTTAAAGTGTACATTATCTTTCTCTGTTCCGTAACAATATATATATATATATATATATATATATATATATATATATATATATATATTGCATATTTTCAAGGAACATGTTAGTGTATCACGAACCCTGGGTTGCGGACCCAGCGTCACAGAAATCGCAGGTGATATGCGATCTAAGGATGTTCATGGAGCTGGCGTCTCTGGTGAAAATTTAGTTTTGCTCACTAACCTGTTCCTACCTAACCGAGTCGAACAAAACCTAACTTCATAACTAAGTTAACCTAACCTAACCAAACCTATCATAACCTAACCCGCGGCCCAGTGACTCACATGGACTTGATGGTTCATACATCAAAGCAGAACGAACGTCGCCTGGCAGTCAGGGTTAATGAGTGTTGCACAGATAGTATGTGGCAAGGGAACGCCGTGTCCGGGACCTGGAGTCCACACTACACAGGTTCCGTAGACCATTACGGTTTAGTTGTTGTTGAAAGTCCTCCCGCAAACTGATGTAATGACATTATACATATTATACATAAGAAGCTAGATATTTTTTTCAAAATCACTTACCTCGTGTACGCAATTATCCCCAGCATGACTGACTCTGATTTAAGAGAAATGCAAGGAGTAAAGTCTAACAAGAACGAAGACTCAAAAACTGCAACACCCGCACCCTGTACTCCATTTAACGTCAAATCTTTGACCCTTCTCAGTGACCTTGACCTTCGACCGATTGTTCTGAAATTCGAATAATTTCATCCTTGTCTGACCCCTCATCATTTCAACGACGTTTGGTTCAAGTTCGATAGAAAGTCTTTAAACTGACAATGATCTTTTATCTGTTGATTTTAGAATAGAAATACCGGTATGTCATCCCTTTCTTTCCTTTAATCATTCCAGATTGGATAAAAATTATTTTAGTGTAAGGGTCGAACCTATCACTTCATCCTTGACTAAACTTAGACCTCTCCATCAAATCCGGTCCAGATCGAATAAAAATGATTTGAATTACAGGGTTAAACCTTTGACCATGTCAAGTAACTAAGGATAAGCACAGACATTCAGGGTAGCATAGTCACAGACAATGAAAGGGCAGGTTGTGAGTTCAGAGGACTAAAATAATAGGTAACTTTTCCTGCATAATACATGCACTTACTTTGTAGAGCTTACATTTTTACTTTTGAGGGATATCAAATAATCTTTAGAGCGCACTTATAAAGCCGCCGGCTCTTTAACAAATTACTCGTAACTATCGTATTAGCATTGACCGTAACCTAGCGATAAGTTAAGCGTAAGAGCAGTATATTTGAAATTGGTGAGGGTTGTGGGTGGAATACACAGCCTGGATGAAATAAGAAATAACCTGATTCGTGAGAAATGTGTAGTAAGGAAATCTGCTAATAAAAGGCTATAGAGAACAGTGTGCTCCGATGATGCCTAATGTTGAGAATGGATATAGATGAAGTTAACGAAATGGATATATATGAATGAGTTTGAAAGTGGGAGGTGGCATGGTAAGTCACGAAGTTGGACAGACTGGAAATTAATGCACTGTATATGAAAGGTAAGCAACTTGATATGGCTAGAGACCTGGTTACTGAATGAGTTGACTGGATGAATTATGTTACAGAGGTGTTTATGACAAGGGGTTTACCACCCGTTTATTAACTTGATAGTCCATGTATAGAGTCTGTGTTGGCCATGTCAATAGACAAATGCATAACAATATGTGCAAATGATAAGGACTTTCAAGTACAATCATGATTCTGGGGGACTGTTTGTGTGTGAAGTGGCCCATTTCACTTGACAAACTATAGATAGTTCTCCCTCTGTTGTCTTTCCCTGCTCCCTGTTTTCTGGATCCTACCTCAACCCATCCTTAGGTGAGAAAAAAATGTCAGGATGATGAAAAATTTATCCTTTGACATCCTCTAAGCTACACTTTTGGCATCACGTTATTTATAGCACCCCGTGAATAAAGTGAAATAGTTTTTCTGAAAATAGGATTTGCAGTATAAGACTAATAGTTTATGAACGGTTAGGAAATATATTTCGACCTCCCTTTATGGAACTTGTAAGGCAGAAGAATTTATGTCCGTTACCAAAGCAACCCTCTAGGAGAGATGTTAGTCTTGTATTTCAATAATCTCTGCCGCCCCCCCCAACCCAAACGAAAAAGGTCAGAGAAGAATTATGAAGTGAATGAACTAAACTGTATAGTCCTGTGCCTATGTATGCCTCAGCCATTGAAGGAAGGATTGATTAAATAAGGCAGTGGGGATGAAATGACGTTTATCAAGTCCAGATGCTAAAAAATAATCCTGCTTAAAAACCAGCACTCCTCTCGCAGTGAACATTCAGGCTGAATGTAAAGCAATGGTTGAGGCCTACCTCCGCACTTGGTATATGCCTACTCTACAACTCTACAATCAACCGCTTAGGAAAGATATACAGGGACATTGCTGCTCGAGAACTTCCTTTGTATTTCTTTGTGTTGTTATTCTTACCTTTTCAGTTACATAAAAATGGTCATATTAAGTGGATGACTTTTTTTTTTCACAGATAATGCAAAAATAAATGGATAAAAGGAATAAGCCATACACTAGATTGCAAGTGTCCTGCGTCCATTTAACCCTAGATAGGTAATGTGGGGTCTCAGAGACCCCAGTCCCCGAAATTTAATTTAAAAAAAATATGGGCATAAGGTCTACAGATCTGTCCGTCTCATTACCTTCCTGCCTAGTGATGCTCTTCATGGGGATGATGGGGTCATAGCTGTACCTGGCTCTGATTTTGCTCTATAGAGCCACTGGGGTCTGTTAGACCCCAGATTACCTATCATGTAACCTCATTTGAGCCCTCTTGTGATTTTTTTATTTCAATTTGCTGTCTTTCTCCATTTGTATACAGAAGGTCCCAACATCGGTCTTCTGCAGACCACCCAAGGAATCATGATATTACTTTTAAATTTTGCAAGATTTAATTTTAAAATTTTTATACCTAAAACTTAACCATTTTTGTATAAACTTTAAAAAAATATATATTTTTTCGATTAAACTTTATTTTTTCTGGCCCTATTTACAGATAAGGGGTTGAATTATTTGTGTATTGAAGCATTTTGAAATATCTCAAACGGAAGTTTTTTTTTTTTTTCCGTGGGGTCTGTCAGATCCCACGTTACCTTATTTAGTAACAAAATCAAGATTACCTTACAAGGGTAAAAAAAAAAAAATGTAACAGCGGAGCTTGAACAGCCGCAGGTGTGTGTTTGGGGGGAAACCACACTAGGAAAGCGAATTCCAGAGAGCTGCGGTTCGAGGAATAAAAGAATTCTGATGGGTAGAAATTCTGCAATATGAAAGTGTATGAGCCAAGTCATGAGCACTACCAGATGTCCGTGAAGCGTGGTGGAAGGCGTGGAGAGGTGGAACAATGGACGCAACTTCGTCTTAGCATTTGCCATAGAAGCATCTGTAAAATAATGCAAGGGATGCAACATTCCTTTTTACTTGTATGGGAGATAGTTCATTTGTAATAGCAGGGTTATTAATAATTCTAACAGTTTTGTTCTACATGCTGTCCAGTCGTTTTATTGCAATCTCTCCACATCCACTCGACAAGGGTGTGGAATATTCCAGCTGAGAGCACACACGGCTTTTATAAATTATAGCTAACTGCTCATCAGTGAACATGTTACGGATTCTGTATAGTAATGCAAGTTTCTTTGAAGAGGTTTTGGTATGTTATTTAACATGAGAGGTCCAGCTGAGGGCACTGTTAAGTGAAACACTAAGAATTTCAATACTTGCAGAGACAGGAATACTCATAGCACTGAATATAATATAGGAATCAGGCAATATCTGTCGTGTAGTAAACTGTATGTATTTGATTTTCCTTGCGTTAAATGAGACACTGTTATTTTGACCCCATTCACTGATCTTAGATAAGTCATGATTTATGGAGACTGCTGTACTGAGTTGTGAGTTTGATACATGAAACTTTGTGAATGGGTATTTAAGTGTGAATCAACTGTGAAAAATTGGGCCATCTGCATATAAATGGATGGGATTATGGGTGACAGATAAGAGATCATTAACATGAATTAGGAATAGGGTTGGAGCCAGAACTGGTTCTTGTGGTTCGCTGGCATTAATCGAATGGATATTGCAATACACATCATCTACTTTTACTCCTATCTTTCTGTCACTCAGATTTGAGGAAATCAATGGAACAAAAGATGATGGGCCATAACAAGGGAGTTTGGATAGCAGGGAACAGCGTCACACTTTGTTAAAAGCTTTAGAAATATCGAGGGCTACTGCATGGGTTTCTCCATGTCGGTCAAGTTACTGATCGATGATATGAATCAGGAACTAAGTATATCAACAGAGGGCACCACCACCCTTTTTGGGATTTAGGCGTCTGGCAATAGACAGATAGATGGAACAGTGGATCTTTCGTGGCAAAACCCATACCATCTGTTACTAATTAAGTTGTTGGATTCAAGATGTTTAACAATGTGCTTATTAATTACAATCACAAATATATTTCAAGAGAAGATGCGACAGCTATTGGTCTAATCAGAGGGGTCAGGAGAATTTCCTCTCTTCGGATATGGGTGGATATTTGTTCCTTTCTAAGAATTTGGGAGTGATGAAGTACGTATGCATAGTCTGAATAATTTAGCTAGAACAGGAGCAAGTTCTGGAGAACAGTTTTTCAAAACAGTTGGAGGAAATCAATCTGGACCTGGAGCTTTGTTGGTTGGTAAAGTGTCTAGGATGAATTTTACGTATCTAGTCTGTATCATAAGTGAGGCAATTTTGGGAGATTCACGCTCTAGTACAGGGACATTCTGGCTAACTTCCTGTATGGTAGAATTTATGGCAAATGTACTTGAAGAATGTTTGCTTTCCAAGCAGGTCATTTATACCGAAGAGTTTACTGGGGGAATGGTTGATGTTAAAGTTATTATTATTGAAAGAATTAAGAGTTGACAAGAACGTTATATACTGTCATTAGTGTTATTCAATAATTTGGATGCTCAGTTGTGAAGAAACTTTGATATAATGAGATTTATCACTGCTCTTGCCTATTGAGGGATTCAGATTTTCTTTATTTTTTTTTTAGTTAAAGTTGTATGTTAAGGGTTTTTGGGTCGTTGCCCTAACACAACTGCTGTCAAACCATAATGTGGAGTCCGATCTTTTAGTAAACTGTTGACTGGATATGAAAAATCCCATCCGGCTAATGTTAAGTCATTAATGTGGGATTGGGTAGAATTGACGTCACTGGAGGAGAAAGACAGCCATGGAATGTCGGCAAGATAATTTCTAAATCCATCCCAGTCTGCCTTATCAAAGTGCCATCTGGTCACCCAGACAGGCTCAGAACGTGGAGTTTTGGGGCAAATGACTAATGCTACTTTGATGAGGTTGTGGTCCAAGGATCCAAGTGGTGAGAGTCCTATTCTGCATAAATCTGTGTTATTTGGCAGAAATAGGTCCAAGAGATAGGCGTTATGGTCAGGCTTATCTGGTATTCCGGTTGGTTGTTTTACCAGTTGCATGAAATTAAACAATTCTGCAAACAGCTCCGATTCTAGACCAGTATCGTCAGACCTCGCAGAATGCAATAACCATTCTACTTTTTGGACGTTACAATTGACCCAGACCGCGGTTTCGGTGGTAAGGGTTAGGTTAAGGTTGGTCAACTGTGTGGATGTGAAATCAAATATCCTGGGTTCTGAGGAAGCACTGGGTGAGACGTAAACTATGCAGATATATATGGTAATATTTAGATATATTTCTTTATACAAAAAAATATTCAAAGTTAGCTGAAACGAAGTTCAAAATAGATTTAACTGCAACAGATTTTATATAACAACAGGTGCCACCCTTGTTACAGAAGTTTGTGAGGAGATGGTAACCAGGAAAACAAAATGGGGATATATCAGTAGAATGAGAGATTTGGGATTCTGTGAGGAACGGGGCTGGAGGGGATACAGATAGGAGGAAAAAGCGAACGGAATTAAGATTGGTACTATGACCCGGTTATTAGTGAAATATAAGGCCGAACCCATGCATCTCCGCTGACGAGCATGAATAGTGTTTGCAACAAACGCTGTCAGAGAAGTCGCTTGATTGCGACCAGGAGGACCCTGTGCCGCCGGACCTACCCTGCAAGTGGCGGCAATCTGAGATACCGCAGAATTTCTAATGATTATGCTGCAGCCACTGCTAAGGGGAAATGGAAATAGGTGACACCTAATGTGCACGTAGTGTGGTGTTGGTAGCTGTGTTAATGAAAACACTGAAGGTGTTCAGCAAAGGGAGATGGTCAGAAACAGGAACATGTACTAATGCAGATCAGGAGACAGTTCGCATCTAAAAGAATGAAAAACATTCATACAAAATGATAGTATGAGAACAGAAACAAAAAGGAGACAAAGTGAATATAGTCATGCAATTATTAAAATACATTGACGCAAATGAAAACCGAGTTGTCATTGTAAGGAAGAGTGGTGAATGGATGGAAAGCATATATTTTAACAGGAAGCACAACAAGGAGTAAACTAATTCTGAGAAAGTAAAAGAGGTGTCATCGTAATAAACTTCATCTTATACCCATGTTTTCATGGAAGGAACTCTAGACTCTTGGGCCTTTTTCACGGCACGTATCAAAGGAAAAGTAAGATTTTGGTGTAATCACTTATCTCCTGTATCATAAGTGCTATGAGAATAATTACAAACTAGATGAAGGCAGAAGAAGGCTTAGGATTAATGCCAATCCACCACACGAGGGTCGTAAGGCAGACAAACAATTTTTGGCTCGGCTAATTCTCCCCGTAATGAACGACACGGACTGCTGGGCTGGCAGGGGCAAAGGGATAATAAAATTTTCCAACAGTTTAATCGGCATGAAAATCTAATTCAAGTTCATCCAGTTGAGAGCTAAAAATGTTGCTAAATGTTAATGCTCAACCGGCTGCCCTGATCCAGGTTCAATGGTCACTACATACCTATATTAAGACATGGAAAGGAGGACGGAGTGTTTCATGTTATTGGTGAACTTTAAGAGCACTTCAGATGGAGCGAAAATTTCTAGATTCCTGCTTCCTTACCTGTTAGCCGTTTTTTTGCGAAAAACGGAGAGTATGTAGAAAATGAGAACATCTTTTTTTTTTTTTTTTTTACGTGTCCGACTCTGGGCAAAGGCTCAGGGCCTATTTCTTGGGGGCAGTGGCCCATCCCAAGGCCCGGTAGTCCTCCTACACCTCCACATGTCACCACTTCGGCGCTAACACCCACCGTCCATATTGAATACATGCTAGGGCTGTCTCATACAGGACTAGTGTACTGGTATTAGCGGGGGTACTTTTATGACATGTCGGCGGGTCATCTGGTAGATCAGGAAAGTCTGCTTTTAGGAAATTCAAATCCTTAAACTATTCCCTGCCCCAGCCGGGATTCGATCCTGGGTCCATTAGGACTGCAAGCCGCCTCTCTACCGATTCAGCCACGCATGACTGAGGGAGGAGAAAATATAGATAAGTTTACTTTCTTACCACCTCTAATATGACTCCTGCATCGTAGGGACACGATGTAGAAGTTGTGTTGGTCCTTCTTAATACATTTTCCCCTTAATTTTCACTTTTTTCCTCTAGAATGTGAAAAAAACAACAACAACAAAAAGATTCAGGCTGGTGAGTAGAATCTGGAACTACTTTTATTGTGCTAACCCCTTTGGGTTTGATATGGCAGATGCTGCAGAGTCTACTAAGATTATTTAGAACCAGCACGCGGTTGCCATGGTTACGCGACGTTACACGCTTTCTCTTTGTATTGTGGGGTATGCTTCAGTTGGGTATAGTGAGGTTAGATGTGATTGGATATAGTGGGATATGGTACGTTGGTAGTCCACACCTGTAACACACCTTCATACCTATGTCATACCTTCACACTTACATCACACCTTCGCTCTCATTGCCACACCCAACAATGTTCAATTACTAGGTAAAATTCCTCGCAAACTGAACTAAATTCTGGCTTATCGCTTTTACTGTAGTGGAATATGTCATTCAATTTTTGTATTGGTAGGAAATTTGTGAAGGTATAATTCTACCCAAGGTCAAAAGTTAACTCTCGGTACTACAGAGAAAAAGTAAATCATCAGGTTGATATTTTTCATCATCATCCGGACCTCCTTTCCCACCCAAGGGCAGGGTGAGGAGTAGCAATGTCCAGAGAGCCCAAAGTTGCGCAATCTAATGGGCCACGCTTCCATTCACTAATCATTCAAGCCCCCGGAATCCTGGCTCTATCTGATACGCCCAAAACATTCACCACGTTCTGTAGCTTCACATGTACGTATCCGATTGAGTCAATCCGGACGCTGCCGCATTAAAAAGAGGTGCCAAAATCACTGGTCATGCACTTCTCCTCACAACATTCATCCAGCTAGCTTGATCTCTTGTCAGTTTCCTAGCCTCACCAACTTCCAAACCTCTCTTCCTCACACACTCATCCACCATGTCCCTCCACCTTCTCCTAGGCCTACCTCGCCTCCTCCCTCCTTCAAATTCGCTTAGATATACCTTTTTCACCACTCTATTGTTATCCATTCTTTCCACATGACCATACCATCTCAGTACACTCTCTTCGATTCCGGTGTCCACAGACTTCTTCACTCCTCACCTTTCACGAATCACATTAATTCGTATGCTATCCACCCTCTGTACTCCACATACATTCCTCAGCAGTCCCATCACTGCTCTTACTCTTGACTTTTCATTTTCATGCCACACCATAGTCTCACATCCATATGTTAAAATTGGCACTAACACTCCCTCATGTAAGCCTCACGCAGCTGCAACACTCAAGCCTCTGTTTCTTATCAATGACTTCATTGAATCAGCTACTTTTCTTCCTTGTGTCACTCTACTTTCAACTTCTTTTGCACATTTCCCTCCCTTTTCTATCACTGTACCCAGGTATTTGAACTTTCTCATCAATTCCAGTCTCTCTCCATTCACTGTAACATCACACTGGGAATCACCTCTCTCAGTAACCATCACTTTACTCTTTTCTACATTTACTCTCAAGGCACGATGCGAACAGATCTCTGCAAAACTCTGCACTAGCCTACCAAGTTCTTGTCTGGTACTTGCAAGCAGTACTGCATCATCAGCATACAACAAATTTGAGATATTCCATCCATCACCATTCATTATCAACGCCATCCCTCTCTTCATTGCTCGTGTTTTTACTTCTCCCATCACCCCATTCATATATATATTCAATAACCATGGGGACATCATACAACCTTGTCGCACGCCCACACCGATCCTGAATCATTCACTTAGATGCCCAATAACCCTTACATATGCTTCGCTACCATCATAAACACTCTTGACGGCACCTAGCAGCTTACCATCTACACCATACATGCGCAAAACCTTCCACAATCTGCCTCTGTCTACCTTGTCGTATGCTTTTACCGGATCCATGAACGCCATGAACACCTTATGATCCTTCTCACAAACCTTCTCTGCTATCTGTCTCACTGCAAATACTTCATCCACACATCCTCTACCACTCCTAAAGCCATCCTGTTGATCACTCACTAGGACTTCTGATATCTCTCTTACTTTCTCTATAATAATTCTTCCATATACCTTCCCTACCACACACAATAAACTTATGCCAAGATAATTCTTGCACTCATTTCGCTCACCTTTATTTTTGTGCAGGGGTACAATCACAGCCTTTTTCCACGCTGCAGGCACAGTTTCACTCATCCATACCTTCGTACATATCTCCAACAAGCACTTCATTACACTCTCTCCACTACACTTAAGCAACTCTGCATACACCTCATTAACCCCAGTTGCTTTCCCATTTTTCAGCCGCTTCACAGCATTCTTCACCTGTGCGAGTGTCACGTCTCCTGGCACTGCATTCCTCCCAAAACCAATTATGTTTACAGCCGCTCTGCTCTCTCTATTCCCATTCATCAGGCTTTCAAAATATTCTTTCCATCTGGTCTTTACTTCATCTCCTTGGGTTAATAATCTACCACATGCATCCTTCACACCATCACATTTCTTTCCACTTTCACTTCTACATTTCCGAACCTCTTTCCAGAATATCTTCCTATTTTCAGGATAGTTCGCATTCATTTTTCTTCCCAGATCATTATTTACCTCCCTCTTGTTCCTCGTATGTTTTTCACATACGTTTAATATATTTCCATATTTCATAATCCCTCTGCATTATTGTGTTACATTTGACTGTTATTACGAGCGAGCAAGCGCAGCCAGCGAAGCGGTGTTTTCTCTACATTCAGCAAAGAAGTAAGCTGCTGACACGACCCGGCCCGGCCTGGCACGACACGACCCCACCGCGATGGTTTTCAGAGGCTAATAACTTTTCTTCTGTGTGAGACAGAGAAGCGATTCTTTCAGCGGTTGGTAAACACATTCATAATTTTTTTTTTTTAGCTAAGTATGCACTCATGTGACCAAAGAAACCCCTTGGAATCCCAGCTTTCCAAGGGAAGGTACCGAGGGCTTCAATTGACATGCTCCACTATGAAAATGAATGTTAAAAGTTTTCCTCTCGTAACATTAAGTATGCCAGCATGATTTCTAACAATTAATATCGGATATTACGCCGATAATTTTACATGAACGTTTTTTTCTTATGTATAAGGGGTGAAATCAGAAAGGGTAATCACCTCATTACTGGGGTTTATCATTCCATCAACAGCCAAGCGATTACCGACGCAGTTCGTTTACACGGCATGTAGAGAACAGAGAACTGAACACTGCGCACGTAAGAAATGCTACAGCGCCTCGCTATATGCACATCCAGGGAGAAAATGTGAGAGAGAGAGAAAACGTGAAAAAGTAAATATTATAGCTTCTGTTATGGTTCAAGTACCTCACTAGAAACGTTGGAAGTTTTAACCAAGATCAAATTATGATGATAGGCGTATGTATAAATGCACGCTTGCTCCACACACATTCACAAATCGCACTTTACAGGTGTGCATTGGCTGAAATCCTTCCCTCTCAGTCCACCCGAAGTTTCACATCAACTGCTATTGCCAATGAGCGTACTTGAACACACTTCCTTGCTAACTACACGCTTATTAAGCCTTACATTCGCTAGCACCGAACACTGGAAAAAGCTCTCTGACAACTGCCTGGCTACAGCTTCCAAAAAACGTCACGCCTTCAGATCGGTAATACAGTTATTATATTTCTAGACTGCTAGGCTTAGCTTTATCTTAGTTCATTTATTGTAAACTAATTTGTGTTAATTTTCACGCACCTACAAATAGTTCTGTCGTTCCACATCATCAACTCACTCTCAAATTCATTACCCTTGCAACCAATATACTTCAGATAGACAAACCTCATATACACTACACACTACACGAGGAATAAGGGACCTCGAGGCACTTATATATCTGTCACTTCTGACTTGCATATTATTGGGTTCGGTACTGTAGCTAAGAAATAGTCGGCCTAAATTAATTACATTCCTTTAGAACTTTCAGTGAATTTTTTCATATGATCCGAAACATCCCTGCAGTCCATTAGGATACTTTCATTACTAGAACCCCTCCTCCTACACACCCCACCTTCTGCCATGTATTGATCCATTTCTATAAACACACACACACACACACACACACACACACACACACACACACACACACACACACACACACACACACACACACACACACACACTCTCCTCTCTCTCTCTCTCTCTCTCTCTCTCTCTCTATGTATATATATATATTATATATATATATATATATATATATATATATATATATATATATATATATATATATATATATATATATATATATATATATATATATACTCATATATGTTGATACTGTTATTGATATTGATATATCTGTTAACCAAGAACCAAATTTTATATTATACAGAACCTAAATCCCTACGATTCCAGCATCGCATATATGCTGTATCATCATCATCATCACCCGGGCCTCCTTTCCCTCCCTAGGGCAGGGTGAGGAGTAGCAACGTCCAGAGAGCTCTAATTTCCCCAGTCCAATGGGCCACGATTCCATTTACTGATCATTGAAGTCCCCGGAATCCTGGCTCTATCGGATACGCCAAAAACATTCACCACGTTCTGTAGCTTCACATAAACGTATCCGATAGTGTCAATCGTTAAAAAGGGTTGCCAAATCCCTGAGCATGCACTTTTCCTCACAATATTCATCCAGCCAGCTCGATCTCTTGTCAGTCCCCTAGCCTCACGGACTTCTAAACCTCTCTGCCTCACACACTCATCCACCATGTCCCTCCACCTTCTCCTTGGCCTACCTCGCCTCCTCCCTCCTCCAAAGTCGCTAAGATATACTTATTTCACAACTCTGTTTTTATCTATTCTCTCCACATGACCATAATATCTCAGTACACTCTCTTCTGTTCTGGTGTCCACAGACTTCCTCACGCCACATCTTTCACGAATCACTATTTCGTATCTCATCCACTATCTGTACTCCACATACATTCCTCAGCAGTCCCATCTCCACTGCTCTCACTCCTGACTTTACATTTTCATGACACACCATAGTCTCACATCCATATGTTAAAGTTGGCACTAACACTCCTTCATATAAGCCTCGTGCAGCTGCAACACTTAAGCCTCTGTTTCTTATCAAGGCCTTCATTGCAGCAGCCATTCTCCTTCCTTCTGTCACTCTACTCTCCACTTCTTTTGCACACTTTCCTCTCTTTTCTGTTTGAACTCTCTCACCAGTTCCAGTCTCTCTCCATTCACTGGAACATCACACTGGGAGTCACCTTCTCTCTCAATAACCATCACTTTACTCTTTTCAACATTTGCTCTCAAGGCACGACGCTCACAGACATCAACAAAACAGCACTTGTCTGCCAGTTTCTTTCTGGTATCTGCAAGTAGTACTGCATCGTCAGCCTACAACATTTTTGAGATATTATATCCATCATCATTCATTACCAACGCCATCCCCCTCCCCAGTACTTGTGTTTTTACTTCTCTCATCAACCCATCCATATATATGTTGAAAAACCATGGGGATATCAGACAACCTTGTCGCACGCCCACACAGATCGTGAATTTGGATGCCCATTTACCCCTACACGTGCTTCACTACCATCATAAATACTATTGACGGCACCTAACGGCTTACCATCAACACCGTACATGGCAAAACTTTCCACAATCCTTACCTGTCTATTCTGTCGTATGCTTTTTCCAGATCCATGAATTCCATAACCACCTTACAGTCTTTCTTATAAACCTTCTCCACTATCTGTCTTACAGCAGATATTTGATCCACACATCCTCTGCCACTCCTAAAGCCTCCCTGTTCATCACTCATTAGGACTACTAATATCTCTTACTTTTTGTATAATAATTCTTCCATATTCCTTCCCTATCACACTCAATAAACTTATGCCAAGATATATCGTGCACTCACCTTTATTTTTGTGTAGGGGTACAGTCACATCATTTTTCCACTCTGCTGGCACTGTTTCACTCATCCATGCCTTCTTGCATATCTCCAACAAGCACTTCATTCCGCTCTCTCCACTGCACTAAATCATCTCTACTTACACCTCATCAACACCAGCTGCATTCCCATTTTTCAGCCGCTTCACATCGTTCTTCACCTGTGCGAGTATCACATTTCCTGGCACTGCATTCCTTCTCTGTACACCTCCAAAACTACTCATGCTTACAGTGGCTCTACTTTCTCTCTATTCCCATTCATCAGGCTTTCAAAATATTCTTTCCAACTGGTCCTTACGTTAATAATCTACCACCTACATCCTTCACACATTCACATTATTTTCCTCTGTCATTTCTACATTCCCGCACCTGTTTCCTGAGTAACTTCCTATTTTCAAAAGTTTGCATTCATTTTTCTTAGTAGATCATCATTTACCTCCTTCTTTTTCCTCCTCACTAATCTATTCACATGCCTCATGCTCTCACTATATTCAGTTCTTATATCAATTGAACCCCTGTCCTGTAACCACTCTATCCACTTCTTCCTCTTTTCTTCACTGCTCTCTTAACTCCTTCATTTCACCATACCGTACCTTTCTTCTTTGTTGTTACTCTTGCCACACCACGTACCGCTTTAGCATTCCTAACTAAGCAATCCCTATATGCATTCCACAGGCTGTCCAGATCCATTTCATTCCAATTCACTGATTCCAACTCCTCCCCTACTTTGGTCCTGTATTGTTCAGCCATTTCTTTGATCCTCAGCTTCTCGACTTTCAGTCTTTCTCCCTGGCTGCTCCTCTCTCTCCTGGTCCACCTCATTCCTCTCAGCTTGATCTTGCATACCACAGTCATATGATCTGACAGACCTCAACACCGTCCTCTCACGGCCCTCGTATCAGCAACCATTCCCAGCATCGACTTCTCTACGAGCACGTAATCAATCTGGCTCCTTTCAACACGATCTCCGTTCCCTCTATACCATATATATTTATGTGCATCTTTGTGTTTGAAATGCGAGTTACAGACTCACAACCTCCTTTCCTGACACATCTCCTTCAGTCGCTTCCCAATATCATTTTCTCCTGGTACCCCATTACAACCTATTATGTTATCCTCAGGACTTGTGCCTACTATTCTATTCATATCGCTCATTACGATCACTTTATAGCTCCTGGGTATTTCTCCCACCGCTTCATATATATATACATATATCTATCTATCTATCTATCTATCTATCTATCTATATATATTATAGTGTGTGTGTGTGTGTGTGTGTGTGTGTGTGTGTGTGTGTGTGTGTGTGTGTGTGTGTGTGTAAATGGATGGTTTAAAGCGGCAGGTCTGAATGCTAGTTGAGCTTCTCAAGCCGATAAGTCTCTTGGACAATTTGTTCCCCCATTTTCCTTTCTCATCCAGCCGTAAAACTGGAGACCTGTATGTTTGGTATACAGTATTTCATTGTTGTCTGTCTTACTCTACGGGAAAACTGAGTCTTTAGTAAGAAAACCGATACCCTCTTTTAATGCATTACGTGTATTTGAAAGGGGTAAATTCCAGGCTGATCGTCTACCGCGTAACCCAACAAACATTCATCATACAAATGACAGTATTTCAATTCAGTGGAAAGAAACACAAATTAAGTTACCTAAAAACTCATTTAGGGGAGACGTTAAAGTAAGGAGAAAACATGGTCTGAAAAGTAGCTTAGAATGAGCACAAATTAAGGGGATATCAGGAATTTACCAAGTTGAAAGATGAATCAGTGGTTAGCAGAATTAGTGGTAGGTGGGGGCGCTCACCATCCACACACTTGATGTAGTGCTGCTGTTGGGTGACTGCCCTTTCCTCTCTTCTTTCCTTCCTTCCTCTTCTGTCTTTCTTCAGTTTTTCCTCTTCCTTCTGTCTATGAGTGACTCTGCAATAAGTGACAAGTCATATGGTTTCCTGTACAGCAGGAAACCATTTACAACGCTGGGTGGTAACCATATAACCAAATTACGGCACCTGGTGGTTTAGTGGGTTATTAAGGCGCTCCAATCGGACTGAGCCTGTGCATGTTTACATCCAAGGGATGGGTGAAGTTTGCTGCTCACGTAATACCACTCTGGGATGAGTGAGGCTGGTCACTCTCATCTTAAATGTCAGGATCAACATGCCTAGCCCGGGACTCCTACGCTCCACATGGGGCAACACATGATTAGATAATGAAAGAATGAATATGTGACAGAAGAGTACGTACAAAAACAGTTATTCGTATATCACAAGAACTATCTCTTGCACGATTCTGTTACCTACTAGAGAGCCATTAATAGTTACAGTACATTCATCCATCTCTACCTTAGTAATCATCATCATCATCATCCTAACCTGTCTTCCCCAGTTAAGTACTGTGGCATGCAAAAGTAGTGTCATATTTTTACAGCTTTGAAACTGCCCTCCTTCTCAGTTTCCTGACAATCTGAATTTACATCCTCCACACATTCAGAAAAAGACTGCTTCATATGTGTTTACCATTTTAAACGTAACCTTTAGCTATTTCTACCTCATGAACCTCTCTCTGATCTCGGTACCCCCAGATCTCAGTACCGACCCCTTATCTCAGTACTTACTCCTTTCCCTCATCACTTACCATCAGTATGCCTCCTGGCCTCAGCATTTACTGTCAGTATCCACCCCCTGCCATCAGCACCTTCCAACTCTACTCACCCTCTGGCCTCAGTATCCATTCCATGGCCTCAATCTCAACTATCATTGCCATTCCACAGCTTTAGTAAATACCATCAATACTCGCCTTTTACCTCTGTACCTGTCATCAATACCTACCATCAATACCCATCCCCTGCCCTCAGGAACTGCCATCATTAACACCGCATAGCCCCAGTACCTACCATGGGTACCCCCCTCTCCTCCACTGACTTAATATCTACCACCAGTATCGACTTGTGGCTTCACGACAACCACCAATACCGAACCCCTATCCTCAGTGCTTATCACAAGTATCCACACCTGTTTCCCAGTACCTACCTTCAGGATCTACCTTTTGCCTTCAATGTCTACCCAATGGCCTCAGTACCTACCATCAGTACCCATCCCATATCCTCAGTACCTACCCCCTGGCCGCAGCACTTTCCAAGAGCACCCACTTCCTGGCTTCAGTATCCACCTCTGGCCTCAGTACCTACCATGAGTACCCACCTCCTGGGTTCAGTACCCACCCCATGGCCAGTTTCTACCACCAGTATCCATCCCATACCACACTAATCACCCTCTGGGCTCTGTAACTACCTCCTGGCCCAGTACACGCTCTTGGCCTCAACACCCACCCCTGGCCTCAGTAACCACTCCTATAGTAGCCGCAGCGAGAAATGAACGCTGTGGTGGGGCAGCCGGTCATCCGGGGATTCCCCCACTGTAGCCATATCTACATGTCACCGACCATAGAGGTAGGATGTCACCGACCATCGGCCACCGCTGCAGCCCCGCTCCATGATCCTTACCCTGTGTCTCTGGCTTTCTCTTTCTCTCTCGGTTTCTATATAAACTGCTGTATTTCCGAAACTAATTATGAAATTATTATGACTTTTGTTCCACACCACCACTGAGGTAAAAATCAAGAAGAGTTTTCTGTATAAAGGTTTCCCCCCCCCTTGTCTGAGGGCAGGTCAGTTCTGGCAAGTGTATAATTATAGGTCAGGCGGAGGTATCGGCAAGGCCGCACTCCTCCGCTCATATGCCACATTTAGGAGGGGGGGAAACCTTTATACAGAAAACTCTCCTTGATTTTTACCTCAAAGGTGGTGTGGAACAAAAGTCATAATAATTTCATAATTAGTTTCGGAAATACACCAGTTTATATAAAAACCGAGAGAGAAAGAGAAAGCCAGAGACACAGGGTAAGGATCATGGAGCGGGGCTGCATTGGTGGCCGATGGTCGGTGACATGTAGATATGGCTACAGTGGGGGAATCCCCGGATGACCGGCTGTCCCACCACAGCGTTCATTTCTCGCTGCGGCTACTATAGCCCCAGTACTTACCCCTGACCTCAGTACCCACCAATGGTCTTAGCTCTAGAACCAAAACCATGGAGACATATTTCATGTTCGCCCAATAGACTTCGTTGCAACTCTTACTCCAGCAATTTACTTTGCATATTGGCTTGGTATTTATATCTATTTTATACTGACACTGGTTGAAAAAAGTAGTATAGAAAGGGATATTTATGGGTAAAAGGAAAAACAAACATCACTGCAGGAGACACGCCGCAAAATCTTGGAAGGCAATGATTTTATCGTCCCTGGTACTTACCCCCTGATGCGACGCAGTAGAGTGTGAGTGAGTCGCCTTCAGAGAGGGAGCGCAGGACGCCACCTTGGACCGGTCTGCTGTGGGCGTCCAGCACCACCAGGCGGGACGGGATCACTGTGGGGGAAGGGAAGATGGTACTTAGCTTGTGTGCTGGGGTTGAGGAGGGTGGGACCGTGGCTATGTGGTGGGGTTAGGGCAAAAGAGCACAAAGGAAAGCAAACATCAATTGACCTATTGGCGAAGAGAGAAACTTGTTTTGTACACAGGAAAAATCAACTAATATATTACCAATATCCCGGGAATCGAACCCGGGACTCTCAGGTGAGAGCCAGGCAGCATACCACTACACCACGACCAGGTAAAAGTTATCTCACATTGTCACAATCTTGTAACCAACGTCCCTCCGCCCCCAACTGTGGACCTGAAGAGGATGAGAAAACTCCCTGGCACTCTGGCAAGTAGATACTTTTAATCTATCCCAAGCACTTACGGCAAGTCAGAATGAAGAGAGAAACCTGTTTTGTACACAGGAAAGATCATCCATTATATTACCAATATGCTGGGAATCGTACCCGGGACTCTCAGGTGAGAGCCAGGCAGCATACCACTACACCACGACCAAGTAAAAGTTATCTCACATTGTCACAATCTTGTAACCAATGTCCCTCCGCCCCCTGTGCATAGAACAGGTTTCTCTCTTCATTCTGACTTGCCGTAAGTGCTTGGGATAGATTAAATGCATCTACTTGCCCGAGTGCCTGGGGATTATTTCATCCTCTTCAGGCCCACAGTTGGGGGCGGAGGGACATTGGTTACAAGATTGTGACAATCTGAGATAAGTTTTACCTGGTCGTGGTGTAGTGGTATGCTGCCTGGCTCTCACTTGAGAGTCCCGGGTTCGATTCCCTGCATATTGGTAATATATTGGAAGACCTATTGGTCATTTTAGGAAAATTACACCTAACGAGACTGTTCTATGAGAAAGGCAAGAATACAAATTAGGAAGGGTCACTTTCATCCACCAGACCCTCCAACCGAAGCCGACAGGAAATAATGAGGCCCACAGTGCATCATGGATAAGCTATCATGGAAATTTCATGGGAGCTGAGCAATGAAATTCATACTCTGCTCTTTCTTAACCTGAGAGCGAAAATAATGTCTACAGTATGTACCTGAGTATTGTTCTGTGGTTGTGTCCTCCAGGCACTGAACTCTACAAAACATTTTACTTCAAAACCATATTATTTAGGAGTGAACATACCCGTATCCGTATCCCTGACTGCCTTGGAGATAATTCCAACATATTTATCTCTTCCTTACAACTAATCCTTCTGCTTATTTTGTTAATCTTTTCCTTCCGTTGGGCTGCTCTGATCACAATCATATCACCATAACCTGTTCTATCTCGCTCCAGTAAAACCAGTGGACCTTCCCAAGAAGCAGCGACAGTCACTTTGGAGCTGCCTCTTGGGAGGCCTTCAGGCAGTACTTCAGTAATTTTCCTTTGAATGATTATTGCTTCCATGGCCGAGAGCAATCTGAGCCTGCCTTGTGCATTACGGAGGTTATTCAGTCAGGCATGGAAGCATATATTCCTTTCTTTTATGCTGTGACTATTGCCGAAGCAGCCTTGGTTTAATCATGCTTGTTCTATCGCTGTCCTCAACAAGGACTGGGCCTACAATGGGTACTGGATCCACTCCATCCCTGAATCTCATCTCTTTTATGTTTCTGCCTGGAATCATGCTGAGTCTGTTCTTCACTCTGCAAAAAATAATTTCATTTGCTGTGACTGTTTCGTACTGACTGTTTCAGAAGTTAATATGAAGCTTCGTGGAGACAGGTGTACCCCTCAGGTGAGACAGAATTCTGGGGAAGGGGGGCTTACATGATGAATGAATGTGTCTATGGCCCATACATTGGACATGCTGTTGATTAGTTCTACCACGGTCATATTCTTTCGATTTCCTGGCTTTCTGTAGCCAACGTTACCCCACCAGCAGGTAGGAAAAAGAGACGGGATGATGATGACGATGATACAGAATCTTCAAACGACTTGATAATATGGCTGCCGAGAATACTCCTGAGAAGACGGGTCCAGTCATACAACAGAGATTTGTCACAAATTTGTTTTCAGACGATTCCAGCCATATGTAACCATGCATTTCTGTTTTAAACATGGTTGTAAATATATTTAACAATTGCATTCTAATGTAATAGAATGTGATACACAACTGCCCTTTAAAAATCTTTTGGAAAAGCACAGCATTTGTCTTGTAATGTCGCTTGAGAGTAATGCTGGGTATAAACTGGTTAATACTGTATTTCCGATAAGAAAGTTATAACCGTAGAAGATAGACCGTTCATGCTCAGAAGCACGAGAATTGCTCAAACATTTTCGTTATGAATAACCAATTTTAATAAAATTAGGCAATTTCTTTATTCATGTCATTACAATTTATCCACACTTACACCAAATTTTGCAAGTGGTCTGTTTCATGGACCAAACATATTTAATCTCTGTATTCCAAAATCGTGATTTTTTGGTGCAACTTATCGACTGGAATGGCTATATTCTCCCTCATAATGTTCTCTTTTAGCTTATATATATATATATATATATATATATATATATATATATACATATATATAAGAGAGGCGAATTAATAATACGTGGTCCGTTATCGAGTATGGTGTGACTATTAAATCAGTGCAATTGGCCAACTGATGCTAACTCAGCGCCACGCTGGTGAGACATCAGTATTTATTTTCTGGCAGTTGTCTTCTTAAATTCAAAGATTGACAAGTTTCTCAAATGCAGTATATGACTTCTATAGAATGAAATTTGTACATAAGGAGTTTATTTCAAATCCGTTCATTAATAACCGCTATATCAAGGACATTCACATCATTACAGTGGTAAATCACCTTATACTGAAGAACAGGTGAAGAAAAACTAAATATTTCTTAAGCTGATTTTCAATGGAAAGTTCTTTATGCTGTATTCCTGTATATTTAATGCAGAGATGAAAATTTAAGAGTTCCAAATCATTTCTAAAATTGATCCCAGTATCTTATATACAGTGATGGTTATTTTGGTGTATCTTTCGTTAATTCCTAGAAGGACTAGCTTCTAACACAGATTTCAAGGTAAAGGATGAAAGTTAACAGTAGAAACAAGGGGAACATTTTTCAAGGCAGTGTATGAAATTGGTGAAAATTGCTTGAGGGAGAGAGAACGAAACAGAGGAATGGTAAAGTTGTTAAACAAGGATGATAGACGTCTGGTAAGTGGTTGAAAGTTCTTCCAGCTCTCTTGGTCAACTTTTGTAAAGATTGTTGTGGCGTTTTTAGTAGTGTTCACAAGCGATGATGGGTCACTTGTCTCTCAGTTTATGCAGCAATGTGGTAGTTATCCTTTGTTTGTTTAAATAAAATCAGCATTCCCCTAATATTCCGTCCGTTTTATAATCTGCACGTTCTCTCATTTTGTTCTTCTGATACGATAATTTCAATAGAACTGCTTTCCTTGCTTGTAATATGATATGCCAGTTTTAAGACTATTTTTCTTTGCATAATGAACGTCCATTTAAAAGGCAATATGATGGTTCTTTCAAACGTCAGACTGAGATTGTTTAGAAGTTGGCAGTCGGATTGTAAAGAGATCACTTCTTCCAGTATTACTCTCCTTGCACACTGGCTTTTGTTAAAGAGCTAGACTGATACTTTAAGGAAGTAACCAATTCTCAAGAGAAAGATTCCTTGTGACGTTTGCTTGTTTGTACACTGACTGAATGGCAAGTGCTTCCTCTTCCAGAAATGACATTACCACCTTTGGGTCCCTGGAGGCAACTGCATCAGGCCATCAAAGGAGTCGGAACCCCTTGATGTAGTGGGCTGTGATATCCGGGGTATAGATTGGTGGCATCCGACCAGATTGTTACAGAGAGCAGGCGTGTGGCGCGTGATAGTCACGGAGGGAGATAAGGTGAACTAGGCACCTCACTTTTCCTAAGGCTGGTAGTATCATTTCTATTTTTATTGCGGATGCTGAAGGAACATCACGGGATAAAATAAAGGTAAAAAGTTTAAGAGAAAGAACGAGCTTGAAAGGAGGTATGGATGCTTGTCACAGAGACCAGACTTATTATGACCGGTAGTACTGGAGAGGCTGCAGCTGAACAAGGTGCATCACATGAAGAAACGTTGGTCATTATACTTGATGTGTAAAGCATAATTAAATGCAACTTACTTTGAAAACAGGAAACAGTTCCGGAAACATGGACTAAAATATAGAAATGAAGGTGGAAGGACGTGTACAAGTGAGGGATGGAAGTGGTATAAAACTAACAAATGGAAATGAAGTAACAGATGGAAATAATGTTTAGAAAGGTTAATAAATGGGAAAGATGATAGAGGAGCAGTGGTAAAGACGACTGGTTTTACTAATGGAAATGGGGAACTGCGAGAAGTGATCAATGCTGTGAAGCGACTGAGGAATGAGATAGCAGCAGGTGTTGATAAGCTGTATGCAGGTATGATCAGGTACAACGGGATGAAGTGTTTGTCAGAAATATGTAAGAAAGCTTCGACAAATAAAGGAATAATGGTGGTTGAACTGAGTGTGAAAAAAATATTCTGACATAAGCGTGCTGAGTGTTGTAGGAAAGGCATATATCAGAAGCCTTGGTGAGTGACGAACAAGGTAGCCGTATGAGAGGAGGAGATTATGCTCATCAAAAATTTTCAGCGAGACAGATCACGGTAGGGATAGTTAGAAGGACTGTACGGTTTTTATGGCACTAAGAAAACTTTTTACAAATCACAAAATAAAAAGAGGCGGACAGAGGAAGGTTCCGTGTGTAGACGGTGAGGATGGTAAGCTATTAAATTCTGTTAAGAGTTTAATACGACGATATAGTGAAGCTCCCGTTTGGGTAAGTGAAAATCAATGTTTAGAGATTTAATATCAGTGACAGAATAAGGCAAGGTTGTGTGATGTGTACACATCGTTGTTATATATATATATATATATATATATATATATATAAAGAGAGAGAGAGAGAGAGAGAGAGAGAGAGAGAGAGAGAGAGAGAAAGATGGATGGATAGATAGATGGATATATAGATAGATAGATTGAGAGAGATAGACTGATAGATATAAATATGGATATACAGATATAGATATAGATATAAACATATAGATAGATAGATAGATAGATAGATGGGTAGGAAGGTAGGTAGGCAGGTAGGGAGAGAGAGAGAGAGAGAGAGAGAGAGAGAGAGAGAGAGATACACTCGTGCTTGTCCGCAAAAAATTTACGGGACTAACTAATAGCTTTTCCATCACAAAGTGTTTGCAAATACAGTTATCTTTGATTCCATACCTTGCTTGAGCCCACAACGACCAGTGCTGACCAAAAAGTCGAAAAACGATTTTACCATATTTTCATGTGTTCCGAATTCCGACATTCTCGCGCCGTTGCGTCATGAGCATTGGCAAACATTTTTGCTTGGTATTTTTTGACACGCCCGAGACCTACTCCGACCTAAAGCAAAAAGAATTTGGTCGATATCTGTCACCGTCCTCATGAAAGAAACGAACAAAGAAACGAACAAACACTCAGACATTTTCGCGTGTTGCGGCGATTTCCGAAAATTTCGCTCCGTCGTGTTGCGCGCGGTCGTCCATTTTTGTATTCGTATTTTTCTGATACTCCCTGGACTTACCCCGACCCAGTGGAAAAAGAAATAGGTCCATATCTATTAACGTTCTCGTGAAATAAATGAGCAAACGCACTGACAGACGCACATATACAGTACATAACTTGATTTTATGTATATACGTTATTATGCAGATATGTGTAATTATATATACATATAGGTAGATAGATTGACAGGTAAGTAGATAAATATAGATATCGATATAAAAAGACATCCCCGAACTTGGCACACTAGCTTCGAGAGATGAGATGATTCTATGGCCGATTTTGAACAAGAAATATTGGTCCGAATCTAAACTTTTAAGGATAAACAGTTATTGATTATTTAAGGCTGAGGTCCGAGGGAGACCATATTTGCCCTTAAGCTCATCAGTAACTGTAGCCCCATAATGGTTTATTGCTGAACCCATGCTGATGCATTTAGCAGTTTTCACTCAAAGTCAGTTAAAGAATCACCTCATGAAGTTAATAAATCATGTGCAGAGACACCCTGTGTCCGTATGTATGCATGTGTCTTTCTGTCTATTGATCTATTTACCTGCCTGTCTGTATCTAGCTATCCATCTATCTTTCTGTCAGCCTCTCTACCTATTGATCTAACATCAGTCTATCTATCCATCCAATCCCTACTTCTCACTTGCCCTTATCACTATTTTTTTACACATATCATCTTCCTATGATCATATCACCAGTGCACGCCCTCTTTCTCAACAACCCTATTTCCACTGCTCTTTCTGCCTTATGTTTTTTAATTTCATGCTACATCATTGTCTCGCACCCTTAATGTTAATGTAAGCACTAACATTTGTTCATGGAAGCCTCTGCCAGCCGTTACTCAGAATCCTGGTTTTATCAAGATATTCATAGTACCAGCTACCCTCCTTCTCTGGGCACCTCTACTTTTCACACTTCTTTTGCACACTTGCCTTTCTTTTTTATCACAGCTTCGGGGAGGCGGTGGCTGAATCGGTAGAGAGGCGGCCTGCAGTCCTGATGGACCCAGGTTCGAATCCCGGCTGGGCCAGGGAACAGTTTAAGGATTTGAATTTCATAAAAGCAGACTTTCCTGATCTACCAGATGACCCGCCGACATGTCATAAAAATACCCCCGCTAATACCAATACACCAGTTCTGTATGAGACAGCCCTAGCATGTATTCAATATGGACGGTGGGTGTTAGCGCCGACGTGGTGACATGTAGAGAGGTGTATGGTATGTAGGAGGACTACTGGGCCTCGAGAGCAGGCTGTGAAGCCTATGCCCAGAGTCGGACACATAAAATAAAAATAAAAGGTACGCGTAAACTCTTACTAATTCATATTCTCCGTCCACTGCAGCATTACACTAGGCGTATTCTTCTTTCTCAACAACCATCACTCTGCATGTATCTACATTTATTTTCAAGACACTGCGTTCACATATATCCTCAAGACTATCTAAAAATCCATCAAAACTCTTGTCCACAATTTTCCAGCAGCACTGCATTACATGAATACATCAGACTTATGATGCTCTATCATCATACATTACCAAAGCCATCCCTCTCTTCATTACGTGAATCCTTACGTCACTCCATATTTATACCCATGTCTATACCTATCTATGTTTTGTTTTTGAGGGTCCCTCTCTCTCTCTCTCTCTCTCTCTCTGTCTCTCTCTCTCTCTCTCTCTCTCTCTGTCTCTCTCTCTCTCTTCCTTAAGGAGGGAACTTTAACTCCATTCTATACACTGCACACACACACACACACACACACACACACACACACACACACACACACACACACACACACACACACACACACACACACACACACACGTAAAGAACACATAGTTTGGCTGTCAAAACTCGTACTTTTTTGCGCTATCAAACTTTTGTAACATGGCCTTTGTTCCTTATAAGAAGTTAGTAGGCGATGGGCTTTTACGGTGTTTTCGTCTTTCTCTCACGGCCCTACCTAATCGCACGCCCTCACTAACTTTTACGAATATGAATTTGTTCAGAAGATTGGTTTACAAAAGCATGAGTGTTTTCCTGTTCAAATGTACATTATTATGTATACGATTCTTAAAATAACATAATGTCCAAACCAATAACTCGAAAAATTTTTGTCAGGATTTGAGGACATAGATGGAATTATGAAAAGAAATGCAGAAAAGATTTCTAGAAGGCTGAACTGGAAAAACATGGGTGAAAATGATATAAACTTCAGGATATAATGAAGAAAAGCGTTCAGAGAAGACAAATATTTGCTGAGAGGGAAGATTCACAGCAAAAAGATCTGTTATAAAAAGAGAGAAGAGGTATTAAGCGAGGAGACACGAGAGGCTTGAGACCAGATAGGAGAATATGGGTAAGACATAGATAGCGTATTGGTAAGAGAAGAAGCAAATGGATACGGGGAAATACTTGTGTGTGTGGAACAGAGAAAATGAGTGGATGTAGAGAAGGGAAAGAGAACAGAGGAATGAGATGTCTGGGCTGTGGGAGGTGAAGATCAGCATTAAATAAAAGATAACTAAAAACTAAAGGCAAGTGAGCAAGAGTTAAGGGAAAGGAAAATGGAATAATGGAGGAGAAATCAGTAGTCATTAAGGACACTTAGAAACCCCGCCATATCTTCTGTTCTCATGTTCTTCCCCCCCCCTCTCTCTCTCTCTCTCTCTCTCTTTTTTCTCTTTCTCTCTCTCTCTCTCTCTCTCTCTCTCTCTCTCTCTCTCTCTTTTTTCTTTCTTTCTCTCTCTCTCTCTCTCTCTCTCTCTCTCTCTCTCTCTCTCTCTCTCTCAAGTCTCCAGTCTTCCAGGTAACTACTGGTTAAGGGTCCGAAAATACAACTCAGTTCTCCATCATGTGCCAACATTCTTGATTCCTTTCTTCCGCTGTTACCTCTTGGCACACGAAGATAGGCTGTTACCTCTCCATCCGAAACCGGGAGAAAGAGTAGAAAAACATACTTGTACTGGTAATGTATTTTACAAGTGATTATACCAGCTATAGAAAAAAGCCAATATGGTACATGGTTTTCAGCTCTTTAAATAAGCGTTTTCTGTAGAACTTACATTTTGTTGGATTAATGGTGTGATGGTTGAAACACCATTCTTTTCTATCAGAATTTCTATGCGTGGCTCAGGTAGAGGTAATATACATCGTATTGTCATAGTCATTAGGCTCTCTATTTCTGGCTTTTTTTTTGGGGGGGGGTGGCAGAGCAGAAAAGCATGCATCACAGCCGTATGCAGCTGAAAAAGGGATCAGGATCTTGTGCGCTCACTATGACAGAACTAAGTTATATTCTGCTTATGATAAACGTTTTATTGTCTTATTAACAAAACAGAAATAAGAAAAACACCCAAGCAATGTTTTTCCGATATTAGCACCTTAAAAAAGTCAAATTAGCCGTTTGGGTGTAATTACCATCATGTTAAGAACACGCACTGATCTAGAAGATACTACATTACTTCTCTTGCAAAATTTACTTTACAAAGATAGGTGTGCTCAACCGACTCCATGCAAAACCAAACGCAGCTGAGCTCCTGACACTGTAAAGGGGCCTCGTTCGTCCCTGTGTAGAGCACACCTATTATATGATGAGAGATGAAAACTACCATTTATAAACTTCCAGGCTAGATGATGTCAGTTAATGGTTGTATCATTATAGAAACTCTTCTCACTGACATCCAATATTTGTCGCAGTGTTCTCTCTCTCTCTCTCTCTCTCTCTCTCTCTCTCTCTCTCTCTCTCTCTCTCTCTATCTCTCTCATATCTGCCGTCCGTAACAGTTTGTCTCCATTTCAATCCCTCGCTTTGTCATCCTTCCATTTTGAGTTGTTCTGGTCAATATTATTATAACTCACCACACCGTTCTTGCCATTATTATTATTATTATTATTATTATGATGATGATGATGATGATGATGATTATCATTCTTTCTTGCGAAGAAGTACATTGCTCGTTTTCCCTCAGTTTCAAAGCTATGGACATGATACTTAGCCATCTGAGTCCCCCAGCTGGGAACTTTATATGACCCAGTGTCATCCAGTTTCCAGTTCTGGTTTTCCAGTTACAGTCAAAAACCTTTAAAAATAGTCTATTCGCGGATTTTCAGAAACCGTTAAAGATACAGACTTGAAATATTTGTGGGACGTAGCCAAGGTTGGGGAGTAGGTCTGAAATGACTATTGGCCAATTTAGGCCAGTAGTTTCTAAGATCGCACAGGGGTCAATGGAAAGTAGTTTGGGGTCACGGAGTGCACAGTTAAAAAAATAATAATATTGAGTAATAATCACCAAACTTGGTACAGTTATAGAACTTGACGTGCTATGGATGGCTACCAAGTATGAATGGCCTTGACCCAAAACTCAAGGTTCAAATTTCAGAAATTGCTTATTTTTTATGGAACACTATGTGAAGCCCACTGAAGTCGCCAGGTCCAACGATAGGTATTGGCGAATAATTCGGCCCCCTGCAGTCTGGTTGAGGAAGAAACTGAATGACCTTGTCATATGGTGAACTGCTGGCTGCCAAGTATGAATGCCCTTGACCCAAGACTCAAGGTCAAAGTTCAAAATTTGCTTACTTTTATGTACTGAGGTCATATGCACATGACAGATGACCTTGTAATGTGGTGAGTTACTGAAATTGCTAATGGTAATTTCCTTTTGATATTATTATTATTATTATTATTATTATTATTATTATTATTATTGTCGTTGTTGTTGTTGTTGCTGTTATCATTATTATCACCATTGTTATTATTATTTTATTATTACTCCTATTTTTTAATTATTATTATTATTATTACAGCCACGTGTGACAGCGCAAGGGGGATATGTATTTGGTTCGGTTTGCTTGTCTGTCTGTCTGTCATTCTGCGTTTCTTCGATAGTTAAAAAAAAAAAAAAAAAAAACTAATGACTGGAACTGCACGAAATCTGGCATACTGCCTGAAGACTAACAAGGAGGCAGGAAACATATCTTTCCTTCAAAGAGTTCATAGGAAATGTGGAAAGTAAATTTAAATATTTTTTATTCGATTTTCATCAAACCTACAAGAAGGAAAGAAAGATGGATGTATTTATTTTATTTTGAGAACAACTGTTCAAATGTAAAGGTCGCAGAGGAAGGTCAATGGGATGGCCATTTAACGCAACTAATTTTTATTCAATATGGACCAAACTTATCGTAAAGCAATAAAGGTTAGTCAATGATGATGTGATTCTAATTTCATAACAACAGGTCAAAAGCCAAGGTAAAATCAGATCAACCTACACACTATTCCTCCGATATGGACCAAACATGGCAGATATGTTACGACTCAAGTAAGGATGAGCCAGTCTGATGTCTTGAGCAATCTGTCAAACGCCAAGGGCGCAAGGAAGGGTTAAAGTTTTGTCTTTTCAGCTGATGACAGGGAACAAATGTTGCTCTCTCCGTCTTATTATTATTATAATAATTATTATTATTATTATTATGATTATGATTATGATTATTATTCTATCTATATATCTATTGCCAGACGCCATAATCCCGTAAGGGGTGGCCATTTGACTTTTGAATTATTTGTTTTATGGGGAGGGGCACTAATCCTCCACCAACCCACTTGTTGACAGGTAGGGAGCACGTATGATTTGGTTATATGGTTACCACCCAGCGTAGTAAATGGTTTCTTGGCCTACAAGAAACCATTTGGCTTGTCACTCAATGTAAAGCCACCTGTAAAGGAAAGAAAAGCAATAAGAAGTGACAGGAAAGATGGGAGAAATATGAATAGAGGAGGACACACACAGAAAAAGAATGATAAAGGCCAAGGAAGAAGTAGGCAGCTCTACATCAAGTGAGTGGATGATGGCCGCCACCACCTACCATTATTATTATTATTATTATTATCATTATTATTATTATTATTATTATTATTATTATTATTATTATTTTATTATTATTATTCAACTATTAAGCTAATTATTAACAATTATTAATAAGAGTAGGTAGGGGTGCCCACTATCCACCCACACTTTGTAGAAATGCCATCAAGTGACTCTGCACTGGGTGACAGACCAGTTCATTTCATGTAATCCAAGAAACAATGTATTATGTCGGATGGTGAACATATTAACAATTGATGCCTGGTGGTCTGGTTAGTTAAAGCATTCCATCCGGAAGGGACCAGGAAGGGTATTCTTCCATGGGAGGTTAGGGTTCATTACACACACAATGCCACTCAGGGGCCAGCGAAACCGGTCACATTCGACTTAAATGTGAGGAATGAGCAACCAGCTGCTCCCTTGTTTCTCTACCTGGTTAAAGTGCTTCAGTCCAATATAGCCTCCAAAGGTCATTACCGAGGGATACTGGCGATTATTTCATCTCAAGTACCACTAAGATAAGAACGAGTCGTCAGTCTTGCCGTAAATGTCAGGGCTGAATATAACAGCCTTTCACCCATACTCTCTTAATGGGGTAATAAAAGGTGGAATGGTAAGTGTATATAATAATAATTTTGATAATCTTATTACTATTATTATACTTATTATACTTATAATAATAATTATTATTATTATTATTATTATTATTATTATTATTTATATATATATTTATTTTTATTATCATCATAATCGTCGTCATCTGAAATGCTTATGTTTCTTATTTTCTCTTTGTGGAAGATCACACGCGCTCACACACACACACAGACGTTCTCTCTCTCTCTCTCTCTCTCTCTCTCTCTCTCTCTCTCTCTCTCTCTCTCTCTCTTTCTCTCCTTGTGATCATCTCATTAGAGGTTAGTTTGGTTTGCAGGGAAAAGAAAGCCGAACCGTAATTACAGGGCAGGGCATATTAACAGCAATTATATGTGGCCAGGGAGGTAATGAGGGAGGTAATGACGCTCTCACTCCGCTCCTAGCCACACACACACACACACACACACACACACACACACACACACACACACACACACACACACCTCCTAACTTCCCTTTTTCACAATAATTACACCGCTTGTCTTCACTGAGAGAGAGAGAAAATACACTCACCAATGGGCAGATGCACTGAGGTAAAAGGGAGAAACAGTGATTGAAATGGTAAGTAAACTGAAAACTTGAATGATGCAGTGAGTGTGAGGAATTACGATGCAGAAATAGCGATGATCGAGAAGCGTTAATAAGCAACGACGGACTGATAAGCATAAGGTAGATTAGATAACTGGTCGGTAAATGGGAGAGTTTGAAATTAAAGTGTAATCGTTAAGAGAGGACGGAATTAACTCGTAGATGGATAGATACTGAAAGATGTAAATGAAATAAATCATTGGGTGACAAACGAGATGAGTAGGTAATTGGAATAGGATAAGTTAGGTCCATGCAGTACTACCACACCAATTCTTGTAAGAAGTTTCAGCTGTGTCTAAATTCGGTTAGAGCAACTGAGGCTCATTTCCCCCATTCAAATCTAGTCAGATCTATTTTCGTCAATAAGATTAGTTCATTTACGTCCTATTAAGTAGTATCAGGCTGTCTAATTTTTACTCGCAGGTCTTCACATGCAGTCCAGCCTAGTCAGATGAAATCAGACAATTACACGTCGATTTAGGTCTAGCTACGTAAATTAGAATCAGTTTGGTCATTTTAGGTCTATCAAATCACTTCCCGTCCATTTCAGCCCAGTCAGGTCAGTTCAGGAGCCTTCAAAGAGACACAGAGGCCCACTCCAATTCATCAGTGCGACTTAAATTCTAATCAAGACCCTCCAATTCAGGTCACTTCAGGTCATTTTGATGGAATTTAAGACTAATCATATCCACCACATCTTTTCAGATAAAGCCAGGTCAGTTTGTTCAGTCAGTTCCGACTCTGTCCATGTAGGTCAGTTCAGGTTCAGTTAGGTTCATTCAGACAACTTCTGTCACACGTTCAACTTCTCAGCTCAACTCTGACCAATGTTCTTACAGTTCTTTCAGTCGTATACCCCCTGAAGTTGTCATGAGAAGTCACTCACCCCATCATATAGATAAGGACGGGAACAGAATATTAATGGAAAGCAAATAAAGCAATACTGAAGTAAATGTTTTGATTACAGAAGAAGAAACAGAGGAGGAGCAGGAGGAGGAGGAGGAAATAAAGTACAATAATAATATACGGGCAAAAATAATATTTGTAATAAAAATGATGACTATACTCTAACTTTAAAAACAAATATAACACAGAACATATTGTGTCCGTGAATTAGTTTAACCTTCCATTTCCATTTTATTTGATCTATTAATTACCATTGTACAGGTACAGTATAATCATTATACTCTGTTTAACTGACCCGTGCACCTGAGGTGTATGAGGCGAGTTGGGAGTGTTTGATTCGCGGCTGGTGATTGACCGTAGATAATGTAATTGCAACAGCCGCCAGATAAGCGATAATTTAAAATTTATAAAATATTTTCCTCTTGTGTTCCGGGGAACAAAATACTCCGCTGTTCATCAGAAACACGAAAAATATAATTACCAGTCCCCGCCTGGAGGGGCCCGGGAACAGGTACTGTTTTCACTCGGTTTGTCTGTCTGTCTATTAACAACTTGACGCGAAAACTACTTAAGCAATTTTAACTAAAAGTACAGGGATGATGGGCTATGACCTTCTGATCATCTGATAAAATTTTGGGCCTAACTGGGCCAAGGCCCAGGCTGTAAGCCCTAAAAAGGTGAAAAAAACGGGGACACACCTATACAGTACATATACATATATATATATATATATATATATATATATATATATATATATATATATATATATATATATATATATATATATATATATATATATATATATATATATATATATATATATATATGTATATATATATATATATATATATATATATATATATATATATATATATATATATATATATATATATATATATATGTAGCCATAACTCCTTTCAGATTTGTCATATCGACATGAAAACAAAACCAAAAAGCTCATCTTTGAAGTCTATCTATCTATCTATCTATCTATCTATCTATAGCCCGACGCCCTAATCCCGCAAAGGGTGGCCGCAGACAAAATGCCTCCAAGTCGCTCTGTCACCCACCATTTGACTACCCTCCCCCCAACTCACCCCCCCTCCCTCACATACCTCTCAACTCCATCCCTCCACCTCATCCTCGGTCTACCTCTCCCTCTCCCTCCCTCCACCTCACCTACATACACCCTCTTAGTCAGTCTTTCATTCTCCATTCTCTTCACATGTCCAAACCACCTCAGTGTATTTCTCCTAATCTTCTCAACCACATCCACATCCACCCCACAGCGTTCCTTCACTTCTTCATTCGTCAACCTGTCCCTCCACGTCACTCCACATGCTCCTCTCAAGTAACTCATTTCCACTGCTCTCACTCTTGACTTGTTCCCCTCTTGCAAGGTCCATGCCTCGCTTCCATACGTCAGGGTAGGGATCACAATACTATCATGCAGTGACTTCTTAACTTCCATACTCACCTCCCTATTTCTCATCACTGCTTTCAGTGTACCAACAACCTTCCTTCCCTGCTGTACCCTTTCACGCACTTCATCCCCCAAAGTTCCATCCTTACTCATCACACTACCCAAGTACTTGAATGCACTCACATTCTCCATATCCTCACCATCCAAACTCACTGCACACTCTGTGACTTCATTCCTCTCAAACACCATAACTTTACTTTTGTTTACATTAACTTTCAGATTCCTCCTCCTACACACTATCCCAAATTCATTCACGAAACCTTGCAACTCCCATTCATCTTCACTCAACAGTACTGTATCATCAGCAAACAGCCACACCGGAAGCTTCCAAATCTCACCCTCATTCATTAGAGCCACCCCCACATCCACTGCCCTACCCTGCACCTCCTTTACAACCCCATCCATGTTTATATTAAACAGCCATGGAGACATCACACAACACTGTTTCAGTCCCACACTGAGATCAAAGAACTCACTCAGCTCACCATCCACTCGCACCGTAGCCCTAGCTCCCTCGTACATACTCTTCACAGCATCCTATAATATGCCTCGTTGCATCAGATGGGTCATCTCCCAGTTAGCGGTAGGGGGGTCCATGTCACGTGGGTCCTGCCTAAAATTTCAAATGGGCATCTGTCTACCTATCTATTGCCAAACGCCTTAATCCCCTAAAATATAGCCACAAACAAATTGCCTCCATAATGCCATGTCCCCTGCCATTTCACTGCCCTGCTGCCAGCTAAACCCCCCACCCTCTCATATACCTCTCCACCCCATCCCTCCATCTCATCCTTGGCCTCCCCATCCCTCTCCCCCCGTCCACCTCATTCACATACACTCTCCTCGTCAGTCTCTCCCTCTCCATCCTCGCCACATGGTTAAACTACCTCAGTTTGTTTCTCCTAACACTTCCTACATTCACATCCACACCACAACACTCCTTCACTTTCTTATTTGTCAGTTTATCTCTTCATGTGACTCCACATGCTCCTCTCAAATAACTCATTTCCATTGCTCTCACTCTTGACTTGTGTACCTCTAACAAGGTTCAATCTTCACTTCCATACGTTAGAGTTGGTATCACAATACTGTCATGCAGTAACTTTTTCACTTCCGTACTCACTTCCCTGTTTCTTATCACTGCTTTTAAAGAACCAGCAACCTTTCTTCCTTGTTGTGCCCTTTCAAGCACTTCACCCTCTAAACTTCCATCCTTACTCATCACACTATCTGAGTATTTAAACGCACTCATATTTTCCATTCCCTCCTCATCCAACCTCAGTATACATTCAGTGACTACATTTCCCTCGAAGACCATAACTTTACTCTTCCATACATCCACCTTTAGATTCCATTTCTTACACACTCTCGCAGACTCATTCACCAAGCCTTGCAGTTCCACTTAGTCTTCACTTAGCACAGTATCATTTGCAAACAACAGCACAGGGAGTTTCCAAACTCTGACCTCTCTCATTAGGGTTGCTCCAACATCCACTGCCCTGCCTTGTATTTCTTTTAAAACCCCATCCATATACAGACTGAACAATCACGGAGACATGACACATTCCTGTTTCAGTCCAAACTTCAGATATAAAAATTAACTTAGTTCACTGCCCATACGCACTGCATCCTTAGCACCCTCACACATACCCTTCACGGCATTCAACACCTTCCCATTAACTCCATATATTCTTAATACTTTCCAAAATCCTTGTCTTTCCACCCTGTCATATGTTTTCTCCAAATCCATGAAGGTCGCATACAACTTCTTTCCCTTCTCTAGAAACTTTTCCTCTAATGACTTAAGAATGAATATCTGATCCACACAACCTCTTCCCTTTCTAAAACCTCCGTTCTTCTCCAACTAATTCTTTAGTTAGTTCCCTAACTCTGTCAATAAGTATCCTGCCATATACTTTTCCTATTACACTAAGACGACACTTGTCCCTGTGATTTCCACACACTTCTTTTTCCACTTTTCCTTTGCGCAAGGGAATAATTATACCTGACTTCCAGTCCTCCGGGACTTTACCTTCCTCCCAGGCCAATCTGCACATCTTCCACATCCATTCTACTACTATCTCTCTCCCATGCTTCAGCATTTCACCACACACTCCATCAATTCCTGGAGCTTTCCCCATTTTTACTTTCTTCATTGCTTCCAAAACTTTCATCCTACTAATTTCTTCCTCTCCCTTCTTCTCCCAGCCATTCCCTAGCCTCTTAATACTCGCATTACTTTCACTTTCTATGTTCAACAATTCCTTAAAGTGCTGTCTCCATCTGCTCACTTTTTCTCCCTTCACATTTCTCCAAATGGGCATAAAATCGTTAGTTTTCACCCAATTAACTCCAAATTTATGTTAATACATCTTTGACTAGATATCCTGTTGTGGTTATGTGTCTGCACTGAAATGACTGCCGGAGGTTTGCTGTGCCTTGGCACCGCATCTTGTTTAATCTCCTCTGTTAAACAAGACAACGGTCTGTATGCTCTTATTACTATAAATAAGGAGAGTGCAAGCCGTGACGAATAGGTGCTCACCTCTTTATGTCGCTGGTAGCTCTCTCTCTACCTCTCTCTCTCTCTCTCTCTCTCTCTCTCTCTCTCTCTCTCTCTCTCTCTCTCCTTTTTATAAGTTTAATATTTTTTCGTTTATTGCTTCTTTTAACGGCACGTCCTTGGGTTCTTCGTTGTTTCGAGCACAATGTTTGCTTCCCCCCTCCCCTCCCCCTTCTCTCTCTCTCTCTCTCTCTCTCTCTCTATTTGAGAAGCGTTTAATAGTACAGCAAGAAGATTAAGGGCATTACAATAGAAGAAATATCCCCAGGGTGTGGGAAACAAATGGAATGAGATTATCACTATACGGTAACATGGGAAAATCACTTCGGTATAAATGAGAGCAAGCCAAATAAGAGAAACCTTTTTTTTTTTTTTTTTTTTTTTACCTAGCAGAGTGTCACAAAATCAAGAGTAGGCAATATACAAGAAGATATTATTAGTCTTTCCAATATTGTAGTTATAACTCCATTATTTTATCACTACTGTTTACTTTCACTATCGTTCGATAAGGTGTTCCCTTGTCATAACTTCTTTTCTGTGGCCAACGCTGTCAGTTTCTTCTCCTTGGAATCCAGTATTTATAATCTCAGTTGTCCACTTCAACCTTGCCTTTCATCCAATAAATTGAAGAGATAGTTTATATTTGTTCCTATGAAAAAGAAAATCCTGCAAACTACGTTTATTTTTACTAAGCTGACATAAGAGTTATTTCCATTGTTGCACAAACATTTTCGATGAAGAGGTAGCCACTCACTTCGCTTAGGTCAGCGTATGGTTGTATGAATCCTTCATGTTTAATACATGCATTACCACATGAATAAAACAAACTGACAAAAAGTCTTCGTGATATAATGACAGACTAACAAAATCATATTTTGAAAGCTCCTCGGCGAATGTTGCCATCGATGTAGATGTGGGCATTTATCACAGCAAGCACTCTTTGCATATTTGTAGTAACTGAAGCATACAGACCGTTATCCTGTTTAACAAAAGAACAAATTAACTGTATTCTTCATGTATTTCATGAACAGCTGTGTATTTTCTTAGGAACACAAGAGGAAAGTATTTAAAAACAAATATTATCGACCATCTGGCGTCTGTTGCGATGACATTATCTACGGCCAATTAGCAGCCGCTTATCAAACACATCCAACTCGCCCCATACATCTCAGGTGCACAGGTCAATCAAATAGGGTATAGTTATTTCGTAACCCCTAAGTTTACCTCCAGATATTATTTTTTAAATCCCTGAGTGGCAAATTTCCCTCTAACTGAGAACATCCAGGTATATCACAGGTTAAGCAAAAAATTAACTCAAATGTTTCAATACTTTTTGTGTAATTAAGAAATGCACGTCCACACCATAGGCGAGGAACGTGCCTTGTTTCAGATAGATACGGCCATTTTGGATGAAATGACTGGCACAAATGGAAGGCAATTTTCATGTGTTTTAAAAAGGGCACGACGTGCCATGACTGGCCTAACAGCAATATTAAAAAAAAAAAAATGTTCTGGTCTTGCCAAGCGCTAATGTTTTGGACGTTTTTCGGGAATACTTGATACCACTGGAAAGCAATTCTCGTGACAAGATCATAATGTAATGACATGTCACAGTTAATTCAATACCTGAGACGAATGCAATGTTTTTGTGATCCTCAAGCAGGGAAATTAGACAAAACGTGAAAGGTACACACCAAATTTTGGTTGATGGACAGTGTTCTTGCTCGTTTAGTCTCCCGAATAATGACAGTTCAGGTTTTGGAAGTTCTTCAGTTACCCTACTGGCTATCCCCTAAAGCTGATCAGTAGAGTAGTGATGGAATTAGACAATGCCTATGAATACGTTTGCCAATAATCATTCCCACCGATTAAAAGGTTTATGAGACTCGGATCTTTCTGGAATATCTTGGATATAGAGAGACTAGTGTAGTAGGTGGGATAGGGTGGGTTATATTAGGGCGGCTGGTTTATTGTAGGCAGTATATATGTCCTATGAATCTGACGTTACAGGTCGACTAGCAATTCAGTTACTAAATAGGAATGGCGTGGGTAAAATGACTTCCCATACATACGACGTAAGGGCATGCGCATCAAAACGTTCAGGAAGCTCAGCTATAAGCATATGGACTAAGAGTACTCAAATGCAAAGCTACTCACAAAGCCCCGCTACCCTTTGTTATAGTGGCGAAATCGGGTAGCAAAATTACTAATTTCAATCTCTCTCTCTCTCTCTCTCTCTCTCTCTCTCTCTCTCTCTCTCTCTCTCTCTCTCCCTTTCTTTTTTCATCGGTCATAACTGCAATAGGCATATACAAGTGAAAAGGCATATACAAGCGAGTCATGAACCAAAACACTCCTTAACAACCGGGAATGTTTCTTTTCATACTTGGAGCCGCATTCGAGCTACGGCACGCAAGGCTACAGCCTAAAACAGTTCTCTACCAATAAGACCCATTCTCAGAATATGTGAACCTGCATGGATTCATGCTGCCCCTTTCACGTAAACATTTTACGTCCCGGTACACCACATTAGTAACCCTGGTAGTAACTATCATGAAGTTGAAAGTTTGTTTGGTGGTAAAGATAATGTATATCTGACAGCTGGCGTCCATAAAATGATAATGAACGAGAGAAGAAAAGTTTATTCTAAAATGGTTGTTAAGATGTGGGGTTGCATTAAGTGCAGAAAGAAGAGATGAAAGAAGCATAGACACAAGAGATAATCTGATATGGGAGGAGATTTAAAGTTATATAGCCATTACCACATTCCAAAATGAACTCACAGAAATATTACACTTGGTGAATGCTATCGTTACACAACACAGGGACTTGCTGCCTGCAGCGATGGCTAAGCGCTCAACAATTTTCCGCACACCCAGCAGGAGGTCGTGTTTTTGTCAGCACTGACTCTGTCATGCATTTAGCTTGTCTAAAATAGGTCATTTATCTAAACCGTTTTATTCTATATAACTGTCTATTGCCAGACTCTTTAAACCCGTAAGAGGTGGCCACAAACAAATTACCTCCATGTCGCCCTGTCCCCCGCCATTTCATTGCCCTGCTCCCAGCTCACACACCCCTCTCTCATATACCTCTCCACTCCATCCCTCCATCTCATCCTTGGCCTCCCCCTCCCTCTTTCCCCTCCACCTCACTCACATACTGTACACTCTCATCGTCAGTCTCTCACTCTCCATCCTCTCCACATGGCCAAATCACCTTAATGTGTTTCTCCTAACGCTTCCTATCACATCCACATCCACTCAACAACGCTCCTTCACTTCCATATTTGTTAGTCTGTCTCTCCATGTGACTCCACATGCTCCTCTCAAATAACTCATTTCCACTGCCCTCACTCTTGACCTCTGTTCCTCCAACAACGTCCAAGCTTCACTTCCAGACGTTAGGGTCGGTATCACAATTCTCTCATGTAGTAGCTTTTTCACTTCCATGCTCACTTCCCTGTTTCTTATCACTGCATTCAAGGAACCAACAACCTTACTTCCCTGTTGTACCATTTCAAGCACTTCACCCTCTAAACTTCCATCCTTGCTCATCACACTACCCAAGTACTTAAACGCACTAGCATTTTCCATTTCCTCCTCATCCAACCTCACTGTACATTCACTGACTTCACTTCTCTCGAAGACCATAACTTTACTCTTCCCAACATTCACCTTTATATTTCATTTCTTGCACACTCTCCCAAAGTCATCCACCAAGCTTTGCAGCTCCCCTTCGTCTTCACTTAACAACACAGTATCTCTTTATCTTTCATCCTTTTCCTGATCTGTAAAAAGTGTTATGGGATGTGGAAGAGACATTTCTCTACACGATCATCCTGGGAGCTTTACCCACTCAAAGCTAGAAAATGGGAAATAAAAGAGTACCGCAACCAGGTGCAGTGCAGTGCTGATGCTAAAATTGAATGAAACCCACATAATGAAAAATCGAAGCCATCGTTTTAACTTCTAGAGATCCGAACATTTTTTTAACGGATATAAATAAATTAGATAATAAAAATGGTACCCAACTTCTTCATGTAATGAATAAAAGCAAAAAAGAGAAAGTATAACTCGGAGCTAACCTCTGAGTTTTGGACGTAAAAGAAAACAGAAATTACTGGAACTTCAAGCATTTCTGTACAGTAATTTGCCTGCTTAGCTAACCGTTGTTTTGGGGTATTACATAAACTAAAGGTTGTTTATGAATCCTTCCCCTCCCACAAAAAGAAAAAAAATGCCCACTACCATCCCCTGGAGAAGATAGTGGTGGCCTTTCAGGATTGGGATGAGGAGGGGCAGAGGAGGTCGACCGGGCTGCCTCAACCCCTACCTCTCCCTAGCACCAGAAAAAATTGGTGGCAGCCATACGAGTGTGAGGGAAAGGAAGGCACAGAGTAAGGCAAATAGGCCACTTCATCCTCAACCTCTCCTGAGACTCTGTTAAGTCAAGGTCCCAGCCAAAAAGGTTGTTGCTGGTGGTTCTTAGGGGGTAGAGACCCTGCTCTATTACTGTATAGTGTTGACCAGGCTTGGGTGCTGCTTCAGCTAAGTGAGACCATACTAAAGGAGCCTTTTAGTGACAATCAGACTTAAAGCACTCACCCCAGCCACTGAGGAGGCAAGGTAGCCCATTTCGGTGCCGGTCCTATGCTCGGATAAATGGGAAAGCTTGGTGTCAGGAAGGGCATCCAGCCATGAAAACGGACCAAAGCCACAGGACCGAGCCGTATGGGAAAGATTCATCAACTTGATTGACCCCATTATAGGAGTACGAAGAGATGGAGAATAAAAAAGAAATTAATAGATTAAAGGCTGTGTGAAAAACTAATATGAAATCCAGTCCTTTTAAGTTCTGTCCATGGCGTACTGCGGCCCTGAAGTTTGCGCTCATTGTTCATAACTAACACATCCTTCAGCCCCATCTCTCACTTCATTCGGCTGTAATTTGGTATCTCTTGGGCCTAACCATGCCTATTTTAAAAGCGTTATTTTTGGGTATTCAGCAAACCAAAAGCTGCCAAGAAATAGCACGGCTACAAAAGTCACTTCCATCGACTAAAACCATGGCATCCTCCAGTTCTTATGTCGGCTTCCTTCAATTCTATGTTAAAAATCCTATGGCTATGACATTAGTAGTTTTCATCTTATTACTTACAAGAGTGTAACAAATACCTGAGATGTAAGTTTTGGGTTGCCTCTCATTTCGTAAGTGATCAGTCTTTATAATTCTGTGCTCTTCAGTAATTTTCCTGAGATCAGAAGAATACCGCTTCAGGTGATATAAAGTTTATAGAATAAAGGAAACTTGTGTTCTCTTTACATTAATAATCACAGAGTAAATTCGAGCTTAAGGGATGAAATAGACAAGATAAAGAACACCTTTGATTCCTGCATTCACCCATGCACTAATGTGAGGGGGAAGAAATGACCAATTACAGAGGAGAGACGAACCCCAGAGGTCCAACTCTGGTTCAGCTCTGATTCAGGTGAAAGGCCTGCACCGTACAAAATTTTGTACTCCAAGATTGTAAAAATATTACATTGTCTCAACTGGAGGCCATCCTCCACCACCCCTCCCCTTCCTCTCGTGGGAGATTATCTCGGGAATTCCACTCGGTCTAATACCTACTCAGAGTAAATTTCTGCCATTTAACAAGATCATTTGTTCCTAGGTAAAATACTAAGTTCATAATGGCTTTGGCTGGGAACCTCCCTCTTGGTCGAGACTGCAACTTTCCATGCCCCTAGATTAAATATATAGATGTGCAAAAAGGCTTTCGCCTGGACTTCTAACCCTCCCCTCCCTGTCCCCTATTGGCAGGAGCGACCTTCCGCAAGCCTCACACTGCCTAATACTTGATCCAAGTGAATCTCAACCATAGTGCAAAATTTCATATTCCTGTTGAAAATCTATGACGTTGTCCCATGTACCTGCCTAAAATGCGGTCAAGATGAACGCCTACCAGTAGGCCGTGCCTAATGGCTTTGGTCATTACCTTAGGGGTCGCCCCCACCCTCTTCCCTCGTGGGGGAAGGCCCTCAACAGTTAATTGCTGTCTCAAGTAAAAGTCCACCACTGCAAAATCTCATATTGCCAGGAATAAAAATATGGCCGTGCATAACGAGCTTGTTCTGGATTCCCAGGGGCAAGTGCCTATTGAGGGCGGCCCTTGGGGGTTTTACTCTTTCCAAAATGTGCCTGGTGTGAACGACTACCAATATGCACAATATTGTATTTCTAGGTTTAAAAACTGCGGTTGTGCATAATGGGTTTGCCAGGAACTACTTGGGATCGCCCCACCCCCCATTCCCCGTGGGAGGCAGCCTTCAGAGTTCCTATTATGATTGTATTCTGGCCCGGTTGAGCTTCACCTCCACAAAAAAATTCATGTTCCTGTTCTGGCTTGGACCTTCTATGACCACCACCACCCTCACCCTCGGGTGGAGCGACCTATGGAGATCCCAGCTTGCTAAAACCTGGCTCGGGTGAAGGTCAACCATTGTGCAAAAATTTGGGGATGAACCCCATTCTTCAAAAAGGAATACTTATTCACTCCGTGAGTGAGCAATAAATAAGAGAGTGAGTGAAGCAGTTATGAACAAGCTGACTGCTATATTCCGCTGTCCCTATGGGTATGGCAAAATGAACATCAGCATAAAGGAGGAAAATTACCAAAAATTTTGTGATTAGAAGGATGGCTCTAGTTTCTTCACATAAAAACACACATCAAAGCAAACTAAGGCAGGTATTCTTGTCTGAGATATTCAAAGTTCCACAAATTATGTAAGCATTGTGGCCTAATACTACAAATTATTAAGCATTGCAATCACGGATGAATTATTAAAGAGACAGAGATATCATACAAAAAAGGATTATACGTGATTGTGTAAATACTGGAGTAGCTCTCGAATGCCTATATTTGGAAGTCCTGAACTAAACAGGCCATCCCGACTCAACACAGCTGTCGTGATAGAAGGTCACTGGGGCTTAGAAAGTTTAGCACGATATCTTCAGTCTTTTTTATCGAAAGCTGCATTTCAGTTTCTTCTCTCTGTTAAAAGCAAAATAAAACTTAGTTTTTTTTCCGGTTACGTATATGTAACTTACACCGAAGAAATATGCGGTAATGGCAGGTAGGACATCGTACCATACGTAGTAAAGGAAAGTTTGATCTTGTCTGACGGTAAGCGCTTACCATGTACGTACCTAATTCAAACTAAGACAATCTAGTCTCATTTTATTGCAAAATCTTCACCAAATCTTTCAAACGCTAAACCTAAACTTTTGAAAGAACCCAAATCTAAACTACTATACAGTAGTTCCTGACACCTAATGTTATCCTGAGTCTCTTTACCAACAGCTTATCCTAACACAGTACATAATTATCTTAGACTAGGACATAACCTAATCCAGTACCTAACATAAACTTTAATAAGGGAGTCCAGCTTAAGCAAGCTGAATGCGAAAATAACTACCTTAATGTATACCTCGAGGAAATCAATATCTACCATGGTGTAAAATCCCTTCAAACCTAGTTTAACCTCAATTTATATAAAATTAAAGAAGCGCAATCTAATATATCCAGTCGGAAAGGAAAGGTGTAACACTTTAATCAATACAATTTACAGTATAAAAGACAAAAGCGCACAAAAATACGTTCATAATATCACACATATCCACTCGCAAGCAATTCTCTCTGCTTTTCCAGGCTAATGACCATCGATCCATCACCTGCAGAGCAACGTGTGTCGTGCTTACTAATCGTTAATCTCCCCTGCCTCATTGGGATGGGATGGTTCGCCCTGATTTACAATTACAGTTCGTTCCTGATGCCCTTGCATGCCGATAATCTCTCTGCCACCTGATGGTTATAGTGATATATTGCTTGAATTATAGCCATAAAGTGAATACTGAAAGAGAGAGAGAGAGAGAGAGAGAGAGAGAGAGAGAGAGAGAGACAGACAGACAGACAGAGAGACCGAGACAGACAAGATAGACAGAGAGACCGAGACAGACAGAGACCGAGACAGACAGACAGAAAATTAACCATGTTCATATAGGGCGGAGACATCAGGTATAAGGAAAAAGAATTAGAGGGTAAAGGCATCCACAGGCAACGTTTTTGCAAAGTGCCCTGCTCCTCTGCCGCTAAATGTAGTATCACAATCAAAAGTAAAGGTACACTTCCGAACAGGCAGAATCGATAGAATGTGATACATATTTTTATGTGATAGTAATATGAAATTTAAATTAAAAATGTACTAAAGGGAAGAATCATCTTTCAAGCTCAGAAGAAATGAAAAACAATGAAGGCAAGACACAAAGCTGAGATGCTATTTTTGGCAAACTATTGCTACTGATGCTATCCTTCCCTGTGCAAAGGTGCTGGCAGCATCAGCTGTCATCGTGGTGGATGCATGGGTTGCCACGTTCCTCCGTCATTAAATGAAGGTGGTTTTCAACCTCCCATTATAACCTTTTTTGGTTGCTCTGTGGGACACGTTAGGATTGCGCATTTAGTGAGCTATTCCTTTTTTCGATATTTATTTAGGATTACAGTTAAGGAGAAAGAAAATGCCAATAAACATAAGACCCGTGCACTGGGTACCACTTCTGAGTTATATGAATATTACAGAGGTGATTTTTACAGCAAAATGTTATGTGGCTCCAGTCACACTACAGCTGTTTTCCTGCTGAATAATTAATTATTGTATACCAATTACTTTGAGCTTTCACTTCTTCTAATGAGCGGGACAGACGGTACGCTCCCCCCCCCTCTCTCTCTCTCTCTCTCTCTCTCTCTGTTTCATCATCATTTACCATATTTATATACATCTATCACATATTCCCGTGCATCTTCATTGATTTCACATCTCTTTCCGAGTGTTTTTTTCCTTTTGGGATCTTATATTTCATGACCCACCTTTCTCTTTTTGTCATGTTTTCTTCGTTAACATCCAAAATCTCTCTCTCTCTCTCTCTCTCTCTCTCTCTACTGTTTCATGGAATATAGTGGGATTTATTTCTCTAGTTTTGTGTATATATATTTTTCAAGACAACTTTGCAGCTTCCCGCAATTTTTTTCCTTTCTCTCTACTTTTCAATAGAGTTTGATAATCGCTGAACTCAATTTGTCGTTCATACAGTCGCGGTCTTCTTCGGTAGAGCGGTTTCCTTTTTTTAATAATTTTACATTTTTAAAGCGTTCGCTAATACTTTGTTTAAGTGTAATGCTGTATGGTAGTGAGACCTGGATACTGCCCAGGTCTCACTACCACAGAGGCATTACACTCCTAACACATGCAGCATACATACTGTAGATCCTTCTCCCTCCGTCCTAAGAGATCTTTGTATGCGGCATGTGTTAGGTGTATAATGCTGTATGGTAGTGAGACCTGGCCAGTTAAGGCAGAGAATATTCGCAGGCTCAAACGTACAGAAATGGCAATGATTAGGTGCATGTGCAGTGCGTCCCTGTGTGCGAGGCCTGGGGAGGGCTAGGTTTATGATGGAGGAGTTGAGAGGTAGAATGTGACTTGAGTGTACTGATGTTGTGATAAGGTGAGGTAGATTGAGATGGTTTGAGTATGTGGAGAGGAGGGGGGATGAAAATTTGGTGCTGAAGGTGAGAAGCGTTAATGGTCGGGGTATGGTAGCGAGAAGTAACCCGAAAAAGACCTGAGACGAGGTCATTGAGTGTGGCCTCAGGTATAAGGGGCTAAATAGGGAAGCTACCAGGTATCGAGCAGCATGGAGAGCCGCCAGTAGGTGACCAAGCATGAAGCATGCAAGAATGTTGGAGTCTAAAAACGAAACGAAACGATGGAGCTTGAGTTCAACACTTGAACATACTGAACGTTTTCGAAGAAGCAAGTTTGGTTAGCCTATGTTACGTTAGCCCCCCCCCCCCTTTCAAAAAAAATGTCATAACATTTGCCTGATATTATTGCACAATTCGAAATTATTCATGTCAGTATTCTATAGCTTAGGGAGTTTGTACTGTCTTGCCAGAGCACTGCTGGTGTGTAACTCACCTGACGAAATTTATATTGTCACGCTGGGTCTTTTTAGCTCATTTTAGCAATTACCTGGCGGAATAAAAAAAAATAATATCACCTATCACCCTTCCACAAGCAGTCCAACGATGTGCATAGATCCGCCATATAGTCTCCAAAATAACAAAGTTTCAGCACTGTTTGGTGCTGATCTTGGCAGTTTCCGTAGTTCCTTTCAGTGATAATTTTGGACACTGTGAAAAGCCACTTTACGAGTACTCATTAATTTTGCCTAAGTCTTCCAACAACGTACATAGATCCACTGAAACTTTAATAGTCTCCGAAATCACATAGCTTTTGTACAGTTCGCCACCACAGTTACCATCAGCATTATAATCACAGCCGCCACCACCACCAGCACAACCACCACCACCATCACCATCACAGGTATCAGCCCCACTATCATCATCACATCTACCACCACCACCACCATGACCATCAAAGGTACCACCACCACCAGGACCGCCACCACCACATCTGCCACAATTATCTGCTGAATATAAGCATGTGATCGTAGCACCAAAGAAGTAATCGACACTGGATTGTCGATGCAATGTGCAAATCTTTCTCTCTCTCTCTCTCTCTCTCTCTCTCTCTCTCTCTCTCTCTCTCTCTCTCTCTCTCTCTTCCAAGAAGATGCATTAACTCCTCCACATTAATACCTCACCACGTGTTTCATGTGCGATTATTGTAACATCAACGTTAGCAATTATTATGGTCCAAAGCTCCCATTCATAAAAACATAATTCCACATGAAACTGAAATTGGCCCAGCTGGTACACAGTTCCCTTCATCCTGCCAGATTCATCAAATTCCTTCTTCCAGTTTTGGCTGAACTACACACACACACACACACACACACACACACACACACACACACACACACACACACACACACACACGGAACTAAAATATATTATATAAGATTCCATTACCCGTAGGACAAGTACAGTGTTTAAACAAGGGCAGTTATTCAACCGCGCTTCCTGCTGCTCGAAACCGACAAACACCTGCTAGGATACTAAGCACTTGCATATATGAGAGATGTTTGTGAACTGCACTTCTCTTTGCTCGCAACCAACGATTAATGCTTCAGAGCATTTGCCCAAATGAAAGCTGTTCCTGTGATGAAGCATGAAATTCCTCAATGGGGACTATTATTAGGCGTCAAAACACCCCTTCAGAAAATATGAATCGACAAGATTTTGGAACGGCCCATCTGTGACCCAACTGTAACCATCCAACCACGATCCATCGAAATGCTTTTTCCAGTTTTGGCTGCACTATATACACACACACACACACACACACACACACACACACACACACACACACAGAATTATAGTGTGTATATATATATATATATATATATGGAAACAGCAAATTTTACTGCTTCATATTTATGAAACGTATATTTCTCGTATTTTGACTTCTCTCATGTACGTAAAGGCAGGTACAGTACTCGTACAACTATCGGTGCAGGCAGAACACAACGCACTCAGAATATCGTTATCGAGGCTATTTCTTCAGAATCCTATTGAAAGACCGAATATATCTTCATTACACTCACTCATTCCTGTTAAACATCTCCACTGTGTTCTATACATAGGTATTCACACCAAAGTAAGAAAACCTTCTGAATTTGATTTTTTTTTTTTCCTCTTTCTTCTTCTTTCCTACCAGATACTTTTCAGGAGTGAAATCGCAAACCACAAAGTCCACGACTTCGGGATCCTGTTTTGTGTGTGTGTGTGTGTGTGTGTGTGTGTGTGTGTGTGTGTGTGTGTGTGTGTGTGTGTGTGTGTTTTCATTAATTATCATGGCAATCTGCGCAAAGTATGTCAATGTATGGAGGCAGTTTGGAGACCATCCTGTATTCTTTCGAGAATGTAGGCATCCTTAAATATAGGCAATGCTAACAATCTCGGTTAGAGAGAACTTTTTGTTTTACAGTGTTTTGTCGTCCTATCTTTAACAAACAGCCTTGCTGTGACCTACTGCACTGACTCTGTTTCATTTTTTTTTTTGTACTCCAGTCACCTCACTCTTCACTCACTTATGCCCATTCACTTCTGCCTTATCATTTCTGCCTGCCTCTTCATCACTCTCACTCGCACTCGCTCACTTATGCCACAATTACCCACTGTTGGGCTATGAAGACATCAGCATTTTTTTCTCACTTTATCGCCTTATTTTCTTTCTTTTAATGTAGGAATAAAATATTGGAATACCAATATACGGCAAGATAAACTGACAAATGCTACACAAACTTGGCACACGAGAGACAACAAACAGTGGGATAAGAATATCATAGAAATAATTAGAAACAATGAAGGGAGATGGGGAAGGCGAGTGGGTGAGAGGAGGGAATGAAAATGAGGATGGAAAAAGTAGGGAGAGGAAGGCAATGGTCGCGCAGGAAGGAAGAGGAAGAGAATGTGGCAGAGAGAGGTGGAGGAAGAAAATACGGAACATTAGTGGGATAATGTAGAGAATCGATGCAAGTGAAAAGAAAATGAAAAGGCGAATGCACACTGTGCGCGTGAATAACTACATACATACATATATATAGAGAGAGAGAGAGAGAGAGAGAGAGAGAGAGAGAGAGAGAGAGAGAGAGAGAGAGAGAATGAAACACTTCTCTTAAGACCTGACAACAATAACACTCCCAGGTTGTTTGATGTATCTCCCTGCCTCTACCCTCTCTCCCACTTCCATTCTTTCTCTTCCCAATCTTTTTATGTTTGTAGTCTATCTCTCCCAGTCCATATAATCCTTCTCCTTCCTTCTTACTCTGCCTCTCTTTGCCTTCCCTTTTATCCCACCCCTTGTTCTCTCCTCCCCATCTTTTTAACATGCTTCTTCCTTCTCGATTTTTCTCGTCTCCAATCTCTCCCTTGTCCTTCTGTCAGGCTCCCACTTTCTATCATCCTTCTTTTCATCTCTCAGTTTCCTTTTCTTATCCCCTCTAACACACTCTTCATTCGCTTTTCCTGTTTCTTCCCTTTTTTTCGTTCTCCCTCTCCTCCTTTTCTTTTCATTCTTTTCGCTTCCCTTTCTCTGTATATATTAACTTTGGTACCACCTTCTCGCTCTCTTTTTTTGGGGGGCTCCCCTTTCTCCCTTCTCTCTCTCTCTCTCTCTCTCTCTCTCTCTCTCTCTCTCTCTCTCTCTCTCTCTCTCTCTCTCATCGTCCTGTTTATTCTTACATCACGTCACTCCGTACCCATCTTACTATCTGCATTCCTCTTTCCTTCACCTTTCTTCCTATCTCCATCACACCCTCCCTCTCACTGCCACAGCTGCCTCCCTTTCCGGACCCCGAAGGCAGCCTGAATGTGTATATTTATTCATTTATTTATATATACATGTACTTTTTTCAGTGTCCTGTACACGCACTTATTTCGTGTCAGTCTTTGTGTGTTATGTTTTAAGTGCTCACGCACACACAAAAGCACCAACAATCACACATATAAACACACAAGCATACAGGTACACACATAAAATCACACACACACACACACACACACACACACACACACACGTGCGCGCGCAAGCTTATTTTCCTGAAAATGTTGAAGGAATATTTTTCATAGCGTAAATTCAATGGGAGGGAGGCTGCAATTATGTAGATGAGATGCTGTGCCGTAAAAATGGAAGTGATTTGTTGATGCCTTGTTGATCTATCTTACATACATAACAGGAAGACTTTGATAAGAAGGATCATAAGATATGCCTACTATACTATCACAATTATTGCCAATCAGGAAAGCATGTTAAATATCAAGTTAACATATTGTACAAAAATGATACACACAATAGATGAATATCTGATGAATATCTAATGAACTATCAAAATTTACAAAGAAAGGATGTAAATGAAATACTGAGTTGGGTTCTTTGTATGAAACGTACCGGAAATGAAGAGAGACTGATAAACTGGGATCAGTAAACGATAGCTTACCAAGCTTTACTAATTTGCCCGCCACGAAATAACTCCTCTCCTGCGCAATTTTTAGGTATGGGTGAAGCTACGTTACACTTGAAACTCGCGGATTTATTGTGCTTTTTAATTACTAGCTGACGACTTTATAATGAATAGCAAAGAATGTCAAGATGAAGTTTTATGTGACCTGCATTAACCCCTAAGGCATGTAGTGCATTTCCTAAGCTGATGAAAGTCTTGTGGACATTAGCACGAATAAAACCAAATAATACGTCATCGAAGTCGTGATGATATTAGTGACTGTGTCTGTACTTACTCGTTGTCGTCCTATTGATCTGAGTGGCGGTATTTATGTTTGCTGTGAGTGGTGGTGTTTGTCTGGTCTGAGTGGTGGTGTTTAAGTTTGGTGTGAGTGGTGGTGTTTATGTTTGGTGTGAGTGGTGGTGTTTATATTTGGTCTGTGTGGTGGTGTTTGTTTGGTGTGAGTGGTGGTGTTTATGTTTGGTGTGAATGGTGGTGTTAGGGTATTGTCTGAGTGGTGGTGTTACTGTCTGGTCTGAGTGGTGCTTGGGTTTAGTCTGAGTGTTCGTGTTTGTACTTGGTCTGAGTGATGGTGTTTTTGCTTAGACTGAATGGTAAAGTCTGAGTGGTGGTGCTTGTGTTTGTTCTGTGTGGTGGTGTTCTGATGTTTGTTTTTGGTCTAAGTGGTGGTGTTTCGTCTGAGTGGTGATATTTGTGCTTGTCCTGAGTGGCAGTGTTTGTTCTTATTCTGAGCCGTGGTGTTTGAGCTGAGTGGTGATGTCTGGCCTGTTCTGAGTGGTGGTGTTTGTGATTCATTTGAGTGATGGTGTTTGTTCTTGATCCGGAGGTGGTGTTTGAGCTGAGTGTTGGAGAAATAATAATGAGGACTGATGGAGGAGGAAGATCAATAAAAAAAAGAAAGAAAAAAGAGTAGCTTAATAACTATGAATGGAGAAGGAGAGAGAGGAGAGGAAATATGAGGATTATGAGGGAAGACTTAGAAAACACAAGAACGTAATTTATAGAAATGGAAAAACGATAAGAACGATTAGAAATTAGTAATGGATTATGAAAAAAATGAACATTTGACGGTGAAATATAAATTGAAATAATATTAGGGGAAACAGAATACTAGTAAATATGAAGTATATTTGAGAAGTGAATATATGAAAAATTAAAGAAAAATTAAATATAAACAGTGCTGACCCTATGCGATGTGTAATAGAAGCCGACTGGACGATATAACTGCCAAATTTTTCCATGAAATTAATATAATGCCCTTGTGTTCTTGGAGCATTGTATAACTATTGCCTGAACATCTACAATATAAGAGGACAGGCGGGGCGGAGGGACAAGATAAGGGGAAAAAACGGTGAGGGGAGAGAGGGAGCAGTAAAAGAGGGAGAGTAAAGAGACGAGGAGAAAGGAGAGGCGGAGAATGGAGGAAAAGGAAAATGAGAGATGGCAGCTTGAGAACAGTAGGAAGACAGGGAGGGGGGGTATAAAATAATGGGAAAAGTGACATATGGAAACGAGGAAAAAAGAAAACATGGGTGTACAGGACAAAGGGGAAATATAAGATAGAGAGAACAGGTACGGATTTAGGAAGGATAGTCAGTGGTGCCCTACGCCCCCTCTCCCCCATATTTTCTGTAGATAAATTTTACTCGTATTATGTGAACAATGTTATTTATCAAAGTATAATCAACTAGCAGGTTATACTGCGTTGCTCGGGTAAAAATCTATGACCTTCCATACACACACCGCCTGGGACTCTTGGGGAGAATCCCATAAGAAAGACAACCCCCGGAGTCCCATTTTACCCACTGGACCTATGTGCCTCCTTGAGTTAATTTCTCCGGGGATACATTGTCCATGGACCTATTTCTATAAACCTGTACACACCATGGACCTATTTTCCCACTACCCACTGATCAACTCGCCCTACTAAACCTCTCACCCATCCAGCCCACCCACTCACCCACTCAAGCTACACCAAAACATCTACCCACCCACGCAACCCTGTCTACCCACGCAACCCTGCCCACCCACGCATTAATCCCACCAACCCTGCCCATTTACACGCCCACCCACACTCACCCACTCACCCACCCATCCTGCCAACCCACTTACCCACCCACGTACACTGACCCACAGTGAACCCAACACACCCACTCACCCACTAAACCCTATCATCCACCCATCCCACTCAAGCTGCATGCCCATCCAGTTCTTTGCAATATTGATGTGGACGTTGCAAACTATATGGCGGTGCCACCATGTCCTCACCATGTTGCCTTCATGCTTACTTTATTACTTCCATTTGCGGCCATCAGGGACTCCACTTTAGCAGATTTAAACCACACCAATAAATTCCCTGTAAATGGTTACCCCTGTTAGGCACAGTTGGAGTCCTCTTTGTAGTTTCACCTTCCTTATCATATCGGACTAACACTGATACAGACAGCTAGACACACTTTCAAAACATAGATATGACAAATATCTTATACAGCTGTCGTTATAGAATCATTTCAATGTAAAGAAAGATTTGACAGTGAGTCATAATGAATTCAAGAGTGTGCTAATTCCGGTAGGACTCAAGCCTCTCATTTTCAGGAATGCTGGATCAGACCCTGGAGAGGGTGCGTATGGAAAGGAGGAAACGACTAGTGCATAATGGCAAAACAAGAAAAATATGAGAGCAAAAGGAGGAAACGACTGGGGGTGAAAGAATGAAGCGGGGGAGATAGGGAGAGGAAAAAGAAAAAACGATAAAGCTAAAGTGGGAGAAGGAATGGAAGACTAGGAAAGAGTGTGAGAAGCAATGAAGGAGAAAAGGAAGAAAAAGAAAAAGTGAGAGGATCATGAAAGAGAAAAAAGTTTAGGGTGGGAGGTATAAAAAAGGGTTGATAATGAGAAGGGAGGGGAGAAAAAGAGTAGTGAGGGACCTGGAGGAGAGGAGGACAAAGGAGCGGGAAAGAAGAGAAGGACGGGCGCAGAGCAGGGAAGAGACAGTGGAAGGAAAGGGCATGTGGAACGGAAGAGCGAGAGGGGGGGAAGGGAAGGAGAAGTGGAGAAGTGGAGGAGGAAATAGTAAAGGGACGAAGGGACTGAGAGGGAGGGGAGAGAAGAAAGAGAGAAAGAGTGAGAGAGAATGTAGGGAGGAAGAGAGGGACGAAGAGGAAGAGGGAAAGGACAGAGGATGAAATGAGGGAGGAGGGAACCAGGTGGGTGTCTCATTAGTACAAGTGAGGACAAGTGGTTGGGTGTGGGAAGAGAAGAGGAGGTGGAGAAGGAGAAATAGAAGGAGAAAGATAAGGGGAAGGAGGAGGAGGAGGAGGAGGAGGAGGAGGACGGGGAGGAGGACGACGACGAGGACAAGGACAAGGAGGAGGAGGAGTACAAAGGAGTGCATCGGAAAGCAAACAGCAACAGACCTAATGGTCCTTTCGAGGCTGTATGTTACAGAGAAGACCATCATTGTGATATCTAATTCTACAAGTTGAAGGTAAGGATTGTAGTGCAAGAAGGAGGAGGACAGGGACGACGAGATGGACGAAGAGAAGGACGAGGAAGAGAGAGAAGAAAGGATTGGCATAGGAGAATGAAAATGAGGGAATGGAAAAGAGGGGGCAGATGAAGTGAAATGGAAAATCAAACGAGGAAGCGAGGAAATCGGAAGAGGAGTGGAAAGAAAGACTATAGGTAGACTGAAGGGGGAGGGAAAATGGAGAGAAGAATGGTTCTGAAAGAAATGTTAGGTGGGCAAAAAAAAAAGAAAGAAAGAAAAGAAAAGAAAGAGGGGAGGACGGAATGGAAGAGGAGGACTTGGAAGGCAGAGAGAGGATGGCGCAAAAAAACGACAAGGAAAAAGGAGGTACGGAGAGAATACCTGAAGAAAATGGAAGAGACGAGGACAAGAAAACAGGAGAGAAAGAGAGAGAGAGAGAGAGAGAGAGAGGAGAAAGAAAAGAATTCGCGAGAGAAGATGTGAAATGAGGAGGGAAGGGGAGAAGTTGGTCGGCTTTCACTCCACGTGGCATATCAGATAAGGTCAAGGTATTTTTGTGAAGAGCCTGTGAAGGAGAGGTGGTGGGGGGATCGCTGGAGAAGGAGTGGACTAGGAGTGAAACTGGAGGGGCTGAGGGAGGTGAAGAGGGAAGGTGTTGATTGTGATGTTGGGGGAGGAGATTGGGGGTGGTGAAGGAAGAGGTGGGTATGATAATGAGTTGATAAGGGGGGGTGGAGTGAATGAGTAGGAGGATGGGGAAGGGCGGGGTTCAGAGGAGAGAATAAAGGAAGGGAAGAGAGTACTAGTTTAAGCTGAGCAAACAAGGAACGAGGGCTGGAAAGAGGTAAAGGACAAGGGGGTTGGGGAGAAGAAAGGGGAGTGAGTTGGGAAAGGGAGGGGAGAGGGGGTTTGGAGAAGTGATGGAGGAGCGGGCGGGGGAGGGAGAGTGAGTGAGCTGAAGAAGGGGTTGGATGAAGTAAAATAGCCTAGGTTAAATAACTCAAGGGAAGGAGGACGAGGGAGAAAGTGGAAGACGAAAGGAAAGAAAATAAGATGAAGGGGGGGGTACAAAAGAAAAGAGGAAGAGGGATGGAGAGGAAATAAGATGAAATGGAGGATAGAAGTAATGAAATATAACTAGGGAAGGATAAGTGAAGGCAGTGATGTAGTAGAGACGAATATGTTGGGGGGAGGGAGAGGGCACGGTATGACGCTCAATATCTCTTTCTGGTTTTCCAGGAACGAAGGACTAACAGATATCGTGGAAAACTCTTGACAACCACAGCATTCGTTAACCAAACCTTGTGCTAAAAAAAGTGGTGGAATGAACCAGATCTTTCTGAATTCACTTTTTCTTGCTTTTTAGACCCATTTCCATATACCTTAAAATATATGTTATCCTGTTAGCATATTTCCATTATCTGCCATTTCCATGATTGATTTTCAACGTTTTCCTCACAGATAGATAGATAGATAGATAGACAGACAGGTTGATATAGATATGGATATATGTAACTATGTATTTATCTCGGTTCGATATGGAACATGACCAGATTTCTTACTCTTTGATTTTACATAATTTGTTTTTGTTTTTTCTCTTTATATTTTTCTCATTTATTCAGATCTTTCAGTGGTTTGAAGTATCACATGGCTCTTTGAACAAATATTTCATATTAGTGTATTTCTCGCATAATTTTAAGAATTATTCAGCATTGCAATGTAATCTCCTTCCACGTTACGTATTCTGCAAACGTACCGTATTGTAGGCTATATTTTATTCGAACATTCAAAGAAGCACTAAAGCTTATTTATTTCTGTAATCCTGTCTTAGTGTGTGTGTGTGTGTGTGAGAGAGAGAGAGAGAGAGAGAGAGAGAGAGAGAGAGAGAGAGAGAGAGAGAGAGAGAGAGAGAGAGGAGGGGGGGAAGGGAGGGAGGGAGCTCAGAGACTACTGAGGAGAAAGATGAAAAAATAATATGAAGTTGTAAAGCAGGGTTACTGAGTGTAAGAAGATGTGCAAGGAAGGAGGTGACAAAAGTGAATGAGACTGGGGATGAAGGAGAAGAAGGAAAGTTTTTGAGCTTGCAGAGAAAATGAATAAAAGGAGCTCCGAGTCCTCCAAACTCGAAATCGAAAAAACAGAGAACAGAATATCGAAATGTGGATACATGCCACATTCGGAGGTCCACCACTGAGCACATCATATTTTCATGATGCTACCCTGTGAAGGAACTCATAGGCATCACTGTTGAAAAAAATGATAATAATAAATGCTTAACCATTATTTTCTGGGTTTATAGAGTTTGTCACGTTCGGAGTTACTTCACGGAGCTCCTCTTATAATCAAGACCAGCGAAAAGGTGGATGGAGAGGAAAATGTAGATCTAAGTAGAGGACAAGGAGGTTGAGTGAAAGGGGAAAAAATAAGAGAAAAGGGTGAAACAGACTGAAGGCGAGATCTGAGGCTAATGATAATGTGAAAATGGAAAGAAGACAACACTAAAAGTATGATGAAGGAATAAATGAATGTAAATGTTTTATTAAAGGAAAATAGTAGGAGGCAGGGGAGGAGGAGTTTGCGGAAGGAAAGGAATGAAAGAATGGAAAAGAGATTAGTGATGATAGGAAGAGAAGGATTACAAATAACGCGAAACAATGAGATGTAGTGGGGGAAGTGGATGAAGTGGAGAGTGAAGGGAAAAGGCACTGGGACAGTTAATTAGCTGACTGTTAAATATTAAGTGTGAGTCGGGAATAAGTGAAGAGTTGGAGCAAGCGAAATGGAGAGAGAGAGAGAGAGAGAGAGAGAGAGAGAGCAACTGAGACATGAAAGGAAGAAGACTGAGAGGAAGAATAAGAAAAGCATGTACTAAAGATTAAATGTGAAGGGAAAAAAAGACTGAAGTACGGGAGAAAGCGGACGATGGCTGTGCGGGTGAGCTAATGGGCGAATCAGAAGCAATAACGAATGCCAAAGTGGGTTGAGAGTCAGACCTGAGTACATCCTGTCATGTTTCTTTCTCCACCTCGCATTTACATTTCCCTGAACTCGGGTCTTGCAAAATGTGATCACGGGACGAACCTGACTTAGTATGAGATTTCACACTCCTGAGTACATATTCCGCCGATGTGTCAGTGCATTTAACACACTTTATCACTTCTTTCCTCTTCCTCTTCCTTTCTTTAATTATTTTTCTTTCTTTCTTTCTTTCTTTCTGTCTTTTCATTTTCAGCTGATCCTTCTCCATTCCTGTGTTACCTCTCTCTTCATTACTTTCCTCTCCATTCCCATGTCCTTTCCTTTCCATACCTTTCTTCATCCTCGCATTTCTTTCCCTCTTCTTCCATATTACTCCATTCTCTTTTCTTTCGTTTCCATTATCCTTCTCTCTCTCTCTCTCTCTCTCTCTCTCTCTCTCTCTCTCTCTCTCTCTCGCTCTCTCTCTCTCTCTCTCTCTCTCTCCTTCATTAATGTTCCAGCAGAAAAACTTGCTTACAGAATTTTTGAATTTCATCGAATCAGAAATCGTACCGCAATACATTTTCGGTCCCTTTCAGGGATTTAAAGAAAGAAAAAGTATCAGGAACTGCGCCCTAGTTTTAGTCGCGCTTGTTCTACAAAATTATACAGCTTTCATCTCCCAGTTTTCGCTGATAAACTGTAAAAGGAGAGGTGCGTGTGTGTGTGTGTGTGTGTGTGTGTGTGTGTGTGTGTGTGTGTGTGTGTGTGTGTGTGTGTGTGTGTGTGTGTGTGTGTGTGTGTGTGTGTGTGTGTGTGTAACACACACACACACACACACACACACACACACACACACACACACACACACACACACACACACACACACACACACACACACACCATAGGGAAGTTATGGTTCGGCGGTCATAATAATGAATTGGATCATTTTCGGTGTAAACACTGGCAAGGCTACTCTGTTGCAACCCTCCATTTGACCAAATATATACCCCCACCTCCCTGGACCCCTAACCAAGTGAATAACGGCCCTTACCTCCCCATTTTTTTCTTTTAGAGGTGGGGGTAAGAAGAATGCCTTGAGAACACATAACCTAGGCCCTTCAGATTCCTTTTGCAGGTCGCATTGAAATCTCTGGATTTATTGTGCTCTGTCATTATTTTCAAAAAATAATAATATAATAATAATAATAAATAAGACACAGCATTCTACCTATGAAAAGACATCAGCTCATTATAAGACACATATCCATGCAAAATTGCATGACTCTATAGAGAATACTTTCTGAGTTCTGGCCTGGAAAAGAAACCTCTGTGCCCGGCCAATCGCCCTGCCACCAAACTCTACCGACCGACACCAATTCATCCCAGTGATAACAACACCCTCCTCTGACTTTGTCAGGTGGAGGGTAAAAAGTGAAAACGTTAATGAGACAAAATTTACGATGTTGCTTTTACGATGATCGTCACTAATTCGGTAGAGAATTGGCCTGCAATCCTACCGGTAACCAGGTTCAAATCCCTGCTGGGGCAGGGAACAGTTTAAGGATCTGAATTTCATAAAATCAGACTTTACTGATCTACCAGAAGACCCGCCGACATGTCGTAAAAATACCCCCACTCATACCATTGTAACAGTCTTGTATGAGACAGCCCTAGCATATACTCAATATAGACGGTGGGTATTAGGGCCGAAGTGGCGACATGTAGAGGTGTATGGTATGTGGAAGAACTACTGGGCCTTGGGACCAGGTCGTGAAGCCTATGCCCACAGCCTGACACATAAAAAATTGACCCGTGTAGTTGCAAAATGCGCAGTACTGCATGAGATTTCCCAGTCTCAGGCAGGGAGGCATTTTCATATTTTAAGATGCCTGGGCTGCGAGAAAACTGTTGGCTCCAATACATTATTTCGCAGCTTTATTACACCTGGTTGAAATCATTAAGGGGCATATGCAATATTCATCAGTACATCTGTCGATCTATCAATATATATCTTACGCCCACCTCTAAAAGAAAAAATTGTGGAGGTAAGGGCCGTTATTCACTTGGTTAGGTGTGCAGGGAGGTGGGGGTATATATTTGGTCAGATGGAGGGTTGCAACAGAGTAGCCTTGCCAGTGTTTACACCGAAAATGATCCAGTTCATTATTATGACTGCCGAGCCATAACTTCCCTATGGTGTGTGTGTGTGTGTGTGTGTTACAACAAACACACACACACACACACACACACACACACACACACACACACACACATGCACCTCTCCTTTTACAGTTTATCAGCGAAAACTAGGAGATGAAACCTGTATAATTTTGTAGAACATGCGCGACTAAAACTAGGGCGCAGTTCCTGATACTTTTTCTTTCTTTAAATCCCAGAAAGGAACCGAAAATGTATTGCGGTACGATTTCTGATTCGATGAAATTCAAAAATTCTGTAAGCAAATTTTTCTGCTGGAACATTAATGAAGGGGAGAGAGAGAGAGAGAGAGAGAGAGAGAGAGAGAGAGAGAGAGAGAAGGATAATGGAAACGAAAGAAAAGAGAATGGAGTAATATGGAAAGGAAGAGGGAGAAATGCGAGGATGAAGAAAGGTATGGAAAGGAAAGGACATGGGAATGGAGTGGAAAGTAGAGAGAGGTAACACAGGAAAGGAGAACGATCAGCCAAAAAAGAAAAGACAGAAAGAAAGAAAGAAAGACAGACAGAAAGAAAAATAATTAAAGAAAGGCAGAGGAAGAGGAAAGAAGTGTTAGAGTGTGTTAAACGCATTTACTCATCGGCGGAATATTTGCTCAGGAGTGTGAAATTCTCTACTAAGGATCAGTCCCGTTCCTCCCGTGTTCACATTTTGCAAGACCCGAGTTCCGGGAAATGTAAACATGAGGTGAAGAAAGAAACATGACAGGATGTTTTCAGGTCTGACTCTCAACCCACATTCGCATTCGTTATTGCTTCTGATTCGCCCATTAACTCACCCGTACAACCATCGTCAGCTTCTTTCGTACTTCGGTCTTTTTTTCCCTTCACATTTCACTGTGCATTTTTCTTATTCTCATTCTTCATACCTGTCTCTTCTTCTAGTTCCTTATTCATGACTTGTCACTCCTCTCATCCACCTCTCTCCTCCTTCACTCCTCTGTCTATCCTTCTCAAGTCACTTCTATACTGTTACTTTACCTCCCATTCTCAGTCACGTCAGCTTTCGCGTTCTGTTGTCCCATTTCTCCTTTTTCCTCATCACTTCTACCATGGTTTTTTATTTGTTTTCCGTTCCCTTCCCATCCTACTTCACAGCTCTCCCATATCCCACTCCAAGTCAGACTACTTCGTATTGTCTCCACCTCACCATCCCTTTAGCTATGCGCTGCTCCTATTCCCATTAACCATACCTTTACCCCCTCTTTGTTCTATCGCACTCGATCTATCCTGACAACCCTCAGCTCTTTTCGATTTCTCTTTGTATTCCATTTCTTCATTCTCCATTTCACCTCTCCTTCTCACTCCATTTCTCTTTTTTTTTCCTTTCAACCTACCTCACTCTTGCATCTCTCTCACATTTCATCTCATTTCCTTCGCCTTCCTTTTCAATCCATTTTACCCATGAAGCACTATCTTTGCCCCATCATCCGCCACTCACCTCTTGTCTGTCTCCCAAAGGCAGTCGACTAACCTGTTTTCTTTTCAATCTCACCTCACTTCTCTCCCTCCCCCCCTCATTCTCATCCTACCTCACTCATATTTTTCCCTTTCCTTTTTCTTCCACCATTTCATATCTTACCGAGAGGAGGTAAGTAGAGCGATCATACAGGTAACAGAACATAAGGACTCTGGAGAAGGTTTATTATTCTCGGAAATGTTTAAGATCAAAATTAAATAGATACCAGTTAGAAAAAATATTCATTTAGATAATGGAGGAAGGGTGGGATTCCTGTGGAGCAGCAAAGTGTAGTGGTCTAAGAAATACCTAAATGGGACGGTTTATGTAACTATGGCAAGTAGAGAGGTATAACTTTATTACCAATTGCCTAAAACTTTTCTGCAAATTTCTTTTAAATAGAATGGAACCGGCAAATGACAAATTACTGAGATGAACAGGACGGTTTTAGGAAAGCGAGAGGTTATAAAGATAAAATGTTATTGTTAGACATTTGTTGGAACAAACAAAGGTGAAGGAGATACCAATGCATTCGTGCTTCCTTGACTTTAAGAAGGTATTTCATAGCATTTAGAGTTAAGTACTACTATAAACTATGAGATTCTATGGAATATCACTAAGTTCTTTGATGTTGTTTCAAGTCTCCATGAAGGCCCTTTTAGCGAAGTTATGGTTGATGTCTCTGTTTAATTCATATGCAGCTAACTCTGGTGCGATACAAAGTGGTCTTCTTTCACTTTTGCCATTCATCTGAATCATAAACTTTGCTATGCAAAAAGTTGTTATGGTAGCAAACGCTGGTATCTACTGAAAAGAGAATTGGAGGCTGATAAATCTCCATTGTGCCAATGACACTGTACTAAACTGTGAAAGGTCTGAGGTAATGCAGGAAGTGTTAGACTGCTTGGTTATAAAGAGTGTAATGTTGGGTCTCATACAGTGTTCAAAACTGTAATAATTAACATCAATCCACAGGATTTTACAAATGAAGATAGAGTAGTTAATGTGATTAATAAGTTCAACAATTTTGGTATGACTCTCGAAAATGGCTCGTTAAAATATGAAACTGATGAGAGGATAAGGGAAGTCTGGTTGGCAGTTCCATTGTTAAAATTATAATTAACTTCCTGTACGCACAACAATAAAAATTTACAAATCTATAGTAAGAACTGTTTTAACATATGGGCATGAGTCCTAGTAGAGCACGTGAACTATGGACAGATTTTTTTTCTATATGGTACTGAGGAGGATCCTGGGAATTAATTGGAAGGATACAGCAACCAAATGGTGAAAGAGTGAAAATGACACAAATGGTGACTGTTGATGTGTATATGAGGATGTGGTGGAAGTGATTGTGGTGTATTTTTTGACAGAAATGAAGAGTTAGTTCAAGACGCACCTGAATGGACTGCTAGTGAAAGGTTCGGTAGAGGAAGACCGAGACAGATGTATGTGAGAACAATGAGGAGATAAACGTGAGAAGAGTGCTGGATTTTTTTTTTTTTTTTTTTAATGAATGGAGGAAGGAAAAACAAGGGAAAAACAAATAAGTCCATGTGCCTAAAGGCATTCTCCATTCATAAAATACTTATAACAATTGGATTTAAAATCGAGAGGATTACATGTATCTGGGAAGCAACTCCCAAGAAGTGAATTTCAGAGAGTAGTAGTTCTGGGGATAAATGAATTTTGATAAGCAGTGGTTCTGCATTGTTGGGGAGAGAGTGTGAGTTCATGGGCGCTCCCAGCTGCCCGAGTATTTCGGGAGAAAATGTGAAGGGGAAGCACAATTGAAGCCAGTTCGTTAGAGCACTTACGGTAAAAATATCGATAAAATAGTGCTAAAGAAGCAACATCTCTACGTACTGATAACGGAGGAAGGTCCTGCGTTATGGCAGGATTATTGATTAATTTAATGGCTTTATTTTGAATTTTGTCCAACTGCCTCAATGCAACCGCTCCACATCCACTCCACAGTGGTGAACAGTATTCGATCTGAGAACGCACATGACTTTTGTATATTGTGGCCATCTGCTCGTCAGTGAAGAACTCACGAACTCTGCACATAAGTCCCAGTTTTTTAGAAGCATTTTTAGCAAGGGATTTAACATAAGCTGTCCAGCTTAGGTTGGGGTTTAGAGTAACACCTAGGATATCAATTGTAGTGGATATGGGAATACTGACATCATTTAAAATTATGTGAGAGTCTGAGGGATCCTTTCTATTGGAGAAATTAATGTATTTAGTTTTCTGAGCATTAAATGATACCAGATTTTTTTGTCCCCATTGATTAATTTTAGAAAGGTCGTGGTTCAGAGAAATTGCTGTGTTTATTTGGGAATTTATAATATCAAATTGTGTAAAGGAGGTACTAAATGTGAAAGGACTATGAAGGGTCGAGTCATCAACATAAAAATGTATTGGGTTGTGCGTGACAGATAGGAGGTCATTTATATGAATGAGAAAGAGGGTTGGCGCCACAATTAATCCCTGAGGTACGCCAGCATTTATGGAATGAAAATGAGAATAAATTCCATCTACCATGACCCATATTTTTCTGCAATGAAGGTATTAAGAAATTAGAGGAACCAGTGATGCAAGGCCATAGTGTGACATCTTAGACAATAAGGCCTGGTGCCATACTCTGTCAAATGCTTTTGAAATATCAAGTGCTACTATGTATCACCATGTTGGTCTATTGTTGTGTTAATCTGATGGGTAAGAAGGCAAAGAATATCTACAGTTGAACGTTCCTGTCTAAATCCATACTGCCGATCACTGATCAATTTATTGATTTCTAGATGCTTGACTATGTGTCTGTTAATTACTGTCTCAAAAACTTTACCGAGAACAGAAGTTATTGCAATTGGTCTATAGTTTGATGGATCGGAAGTTGCCCCCTTTTTAGGAACAGGATGGATATTTATTTCTTTCTGTGCGGCTGGAAAAATTGAGGTAGGGATGCGGAAAAATTTTGCTAATACAGGAGCCAATTCTGAGAAGCAATTTTTAAGTACTACTGAAGGAATTTCCTCTGGACCAGTGGCTTTGTCTGCTGACAGATTCTGTAATACGGCTTGTACGTATCTGGTGGGAATCATGAAAGGAGGTATTTGAGGGTAATCAAAATCAAGTACAGGAATATTATGATTTTCTGAATTTAGGGTTGAGTTTGTTGAAAAAATGTCAACAAGAAGGTTGGCTTTTCCGCGTGGGTCACTTACTAGATTTCCATTGGGGACTGTAACGGTGGAATGGAAGAGGTGGTAGTGAAGTTAGTTTTGAATGAATTAAGGGTTGACCAGAGTATTTTGTTATCATTTGGATTGTTTAGTAATTTGTTAGCTTGTCTACGTACAAAGTTTGATTTAAAAAGATTGATAATAGTTTTGGCATGGTTTCTGATATTTTTATAATAGTTAAAGGCTTCTTTGGTTTTGGTCCTTGTATAAGTGCTATAGGCTATTGTTTTAGGTTCTGTTACTCTAGTACAATTGTGGTCAAACCATTTAGGAGCATTACATCTTTTTCTGTAACTATGATGGGGAATGAATGTTTCCATGCCGACTTTAATGAAATCCTGCATGTGGCCCAATGTGGAATTCATGGGAGAAAAAGGACGTCCAAGGAACCTCCAGGAGAAAATTTTGAAGTCCCTCCCAATCTGCCCTGTCGTAGCGTCATTTAGTCATCACAACAGGTTCAGAGCAGGAGGGTGTGGTAGGTGTGAAACTGGTGGCTTGAATCAGACAATGATAAGAGGATCCAAGGGGGGACTTCACTTCGACACTATAATTATCTGAATTGGTTGTTAGAAACAAGTCCAATAGGTGGAGATTTTGATCGGGGTTGTCTGGTACACGGGTGGGTTGACTGACTAACTGGGTGAGATTAAATGAGTCTGCAAATAGCTCACATTCAAGACCAGAGTCATGAGTTCTGGGAGAATAAGTGAGCCATTCGACATTATGGACATTAAAATCACCCAGAATAGTAATTTCTGATGCAGTATTAATGTTGAGGACACTTAGTTGTGAAGACAGAGAGTTAAATAAACTCGGCTCTGAAGGAGCATTAGAGGAACGATAAACACAACAGAAATACTTAATTTTACCCAAAGAATTTAATTTGTATATGGAATAGTCGAAAAAAGGACAATTAAATTTAGTAATCTCCTCCAAGGCAATTTCTGATTTAGCAAGGCAACATACGCCTCCTTTGGGTCTGAAATTTTGAATCAAGATATAACCAGGAAAACTAAATCTAGCTAAATCAGAGGTGGAGCTTACTTGTGTCTCTGTCAGATATAGCAGATCAGGGGATTCAAACTGGAGGAAATTTTAAACAGTTGATGTTGGAGTGAAGTCCCCTAATATTGCAAAAGAAAATTTTACTGCACTGACGAGCAGATTTAGGGCGCCGCAACACTGGGGGTAGCACAATAGCTTGATGATGACCGGGAGGACCCTGTGCAGACAACCCAGCCCTGCCGGTGGTGGTTACCAGAGAAACCAATGCACTGATTCCCAGTATAGCAGCAGCCATGGTTCTTTTTATGGGGGGGGGGAAACAGGGATGTGCTGTGGAATGTGTATGATACGTAATGATAAGATCGGTGTTTTTTGGAGAGAGGATAACTGGTTTAAGATAATGTAATATAATGTGGATGTGTGTGTTGTGTAAAGAGGGCAGCCTGATGCCCTCCGGTGTGTGAGACAGAAAGATGTGTAACCAGCTACCAAGGTCTAGGAGAGAAATTGGAATTAGCCCAAGATAGATTTTGGTGGCGGGAGTTCTTCCAGACCCTTTGCATCTCCTAGGGTGCAACAGGAATTGAAGGATCCCTTTTCATCCCACTTTGCTGGCATTTCCCCTTACTCTAACTGACTCATCCTAGTGTTTTCCCTTTTCTTTCTTATTTCCCTTCACTCCTCTCTCCCGTCACTTCTACGTCACTCCTCAAAGAATGGTCCCATTACTAGTGACTCGTGTAAGTTGCACTTTGTTGGTCCTTTATTTATTTATTTTTTTTATTTATTTTTTTTTATTTTTTTGAAATTTGAAATACAATAAATAGTGTTGTGCCGGTAAGATTAGGAGTGTTTTATCTGGAGAGATGAAGAACATTCTAGAGATTTTGGCAATTGTTTTGTGTTGTTTTTCAGTCTTATGGTAGGAATTAGTTCTTGTCATTTTTGTTGCTGCATATACTTTGTTTAAGTGTTGTGTTGTTTTTCCGTCTTATGGTAGGAATTAGTTCTTGTCATTTTTGTTACTGCATATACTTAGTTTAAGTGTATTATTATGTAAGAAAATGTGAGTTCTCACCATGGATCTAGAATGTGCATTATTGCATCAGAAAATGTAAAATCCTTACTACACTATTCTCCACTGCGCTAGTAGGGTGAGCCAGGGAGTTATATTTAGGGGCCAGCGTGGCTTGCTGGCAGTGTGCCAGAGAAAGTGTTCTAGACAGTAGAGTTTTAGTCAGCAAGGAGTAACAGATGGAGCGAATTGCGTTTTTCGTCAGTGAACAGTCAGTGCATCAGTGACACAGTGAGTCAGACAGTGAGACTCGAGGACGGAGTAGTTAAACAAGGAGTAAGTGACAGTAAGCCATCGAATAAGTAGTAGTGAGTGATGGACTGATTTTATGTGAGAGAGAAAAGTCAGTGTCTTGCAAGCGTACCTCGCCTGTGCTTAGAAGGAATAAAACCCAGAAGTGTTCATCTGTCTTTGATTAGCCAACTGACCTGTCTACGTGTTATTCTCGCCGTGTCTATGAACCGTTAAGGCTGCAACAATTGGCGTCAGCAGTATGATGAATCCTACATTTCTAACAAATTTGATGTTAGGAGTGGAACGAATCCTACGCTTGTAACAATAAGTGTCAGGAGTGGAAATATGTTCTGAGAGATGAAGAAACTTGAACAGGTTGACAAAACGGCTGACATAATATTATCTCTGGCAGATATACTCAAAGTCTTGAGAGCAGGTCATGATAAAAATAAGAATGATTTACTTGCAAAGTTGCGAGAACATCATGAAGATCAAATGAAATATTGAGAAGCACAGCATGAAGAACAAAAGAAATAACAAAATGCACGGCATGAGGATTTAAAAAAAAAGGGGGGGGGATATACTTGCAATGTTCAGAGCACAGCGAGAAGAACAAAAGAACTATTATGAAGAACAAAACAGATATTAAGAGGCACAACAAGAAGTGGGATACAGCAAGGTAGAGAGTACAGACGACCAGGTAAGGGAAGTAAGGGAAGAGGGTTCCAGTATAGTGGAGGAAAAAGTGAGAAGCGAAATGCAGGAAGTGAGTGACAGGGTCGAAGTCCTTGAACAGTGTTTGAATCAGGGTCACCACCCAGCACACCCCTTAGGTGCCAGTGACATACGTGCGGAGGGGGATGGTGAAATTGAGGAAGTAGTAAGACCAACTGTCGTTGACCAGAGAGGTAGCTGGAAGTGGTGGGTCATAAAGCAACTTCCATAGACGACCCTGACTCAGAGATGTTGTTGTCCTGCAAGATCTATGCACACTGTACATTGCCCTTGGATTGGTGAAGCACATCAGTCATGAGATGATAGAAGGTGGAGTGATGGTGCGCAGGACTTTAGCTGACCTCACTGCAGACGAAGTACCCGTTATTAGTGCCAGCTTTTCACTTCACACTAATAAGCTGCACTTGGGCACATTTGTGAGGATGTGCCAAGTCGCTCAGGGAGCTATCAAGCAGTGTATGCAAGAGATTTATGGCTGAGCTCCAGGAAAAACTACCCAACCACTTATGGGATCTGTTTACAAGGAGTGCCCATTGTCTGAAGAAGCCACAGATGAAGCAGCTTTAGGGACTCTTGGCGAAGCACGCTGAATATTTTCTACAGGAGATTTGTACCTGGGAAGTGTACTTGGGGTTAAGCTGAGGACCTGCTGGACACCGGAGATATAAGGAGGGACAAGAACAAGAATGGAGTTGACAGCACAGGCGATCCATTTCTTCACGTCATGGGACATAGAGAGCAGTGGTGACGGGGATGGTCCATTAGTCTAGAAGTTTATGCTATAATACTTGAATATCGGTAGGCTTAGGTGACTGTGTTGGGGACAACAAAGTTTTTTTGAGGGGAGTAATGTTATGCCAGCAAATTTTGGGTATTAATGTATATATAGAGGTGAGAAAGTCGGCATTTGCTTTGTTTTCTTTCTACTTTATAGCAGGAATTAGTTCTTCTCATTATTGTTATCGTGCAGTATTTTGTTAGATTAAGTGTGTTATTGCTTGAGAAAAACTTAGTTCTCCTCTAGGATCTAGAATGTGCATTACTGCACCAGAAAATGTGAGTTATTTACTAGAATATTCTGGACTGTGGTGGTAGGGGGAGCCGGGGGGGTTATATTAAAGGGCCCACCTGGCATGCTGGCAGTGTGCAAGAGAGTGTTCTCTGACAGTGGAGTTTTAGTCAGCCAGGAGTAACAGATGGAGTAAGTTACGCTCTTCGCCAGTGAACAGTCAGTGAATCAGTTACAGTGTTAATGAGTCAAACAGTGCGAGAAATTAGCGTAGGACAGAGTAGTTACACGTAGAGTCAGTGAGAGTCAACCAGCGAATAAGTAGCAGTGCGTGAAGGACAGAGTTAACCTGAAATAGGAAAGTCAGTGTTCTGCAAGCGTACCTCTGCTGTGCTTAGAAGGAATAAAATCCAAAAATGTTCATCTGCCATTGATTAGCCGCCTGACCAGTTTACGTGCCATTCTTGCCGGACCTAGTAACAGCTAAGGTTGTAACATTATGTTTGAATAAACTAGTAATTGGTAAAGTTCGAAGGAAATGGATTTTGCTCTGTTGACTTCATTACTGAAGACAAACTATCGTGTGGTAGCTATAATATTTTTTCAAATAAAATATTTTCAGAATTTTGAAACCAATAAAGTTTATTAAAATCTCGGGACTTAGGAAGTGTTTTTTTTTTTTTTTTATGTGTCCGACTCTAGACTCAGGCTTCACTGCCCATTTCAAAAGGCACAAAAGTCCTTCAACATACTGCACACCTCCACCTGCCACCACTTTGGCGCTAACAACCACCGTCCATACTGAATACATGATGGGCCTGTCTCATTCACAACTGGTATATTGTTGTCGATGGTATTTTTACTGCATGTCATCGGGTCTTCTGGTATAACATTGATGTCTGCCTTAACTAAAGTGATATCCTTATACTGTTTTCTGCTCCTGGCTGGATTCGAAACTGCATTCATTGGGACTGAAAGCCACCGCTCTACCGATTCAGCCACCGCCTCCACGACCTTCCTGCAAACTTTCATTAAAATCGGCCCACGCTTCTAGGAGGAGTAAATGGATAATCCCTTATATAGATAGGTAACAATAGTCTGCATAACTGTGTAGATTCTTCCTCACTCATCTCTCTTCTACCTCTCACTTCCCCTCGTTCTCCTACGCTCTCACCCTACCCCAGTCTTCCCGAAACACTCCTTCTCCTCTTTAGCCACACCTCCGTCCCACTCCCCATTCTTTACTCCACACACCCTATCTGCTCGCCTGTGCTCCATTCATTCCATCTTTCCTCTCCTTCCCTCCCCCTTTACCCCTCCCTTTCATCCCTAGCCCCTGCCCCATCCCCCCCCACTGCTTTCCCTCATCTTTTCAGTCTACACTTCCCACCCTCACCTGCCCTCCACTATCCAATCACTTCATCTTTCTACCCTCCCATCCCCACCACTACCCACTCACTTCACCTTTCTACCCTCTCCTCTCCTCCAGTACCCACTCACTTCACCTTTCTTCCCTCCCATCCCATCTAGTACCCACTCACTTCACCTTTCTATTCACCCCTCCCCTCCATTATCCACTCGCTTCGCCTGTCCCTCCCTCCTCTCTTCCATCCCCTGGCCTCTCACCCACCATCCTGGCCAGAGTACGGCACGTAAACTTAATAGAGTGTCATCAGGTATGTGTATTGGTGATCAGCATATTCATCACATGCAGATTACGGCAGTCAGAATGAGCCCCTGCCCTCTCTGCTGAGGGTTGTGTTTAGGGGGTAATTAAAGGAAAGAGAGAGAGAGAGAGAGAGAGAGAGAGAGAGAGAGAGAGAGAGAGAGAGACAGACAGACAGACAGACAGACAGACAGACTGACAGAGAGAGAGAGAGAGAGAGAGAGAGAGATCATCAACGACAAGTACTGCAGTCATCGTTTTATTATTATTATTATTATTATTATTATGATTATTATCTTTATTTTATTATTATTATTATTATTATTATTACTATAATTACCTTCGCCAAGGAAGTTATGTTTTCACCCCTGCCCTTTTTTTTGTTTGTTAGTTGGTTTGTGAGCAAGATTACACAAAGACTATTGGACGGATTTCCAAGAAACTTGGTAGAAGAGTGGGCCTTGGCCCAGAATAGACTCCATTAAATTTTGGTGCGGATCCGTATTAAGGTGCGGATCCAGGATTTTTTTTTTTTTTTTTAACTTTCTTCAGCATTGCGAGATGGGGCGTTTTTCGACATTTTCGTAAACTTTTTCTGAGAATATTGCATGCATCTTGATGAATAAACTGAGTCATATTTAGGATGTTGGTTTCCTCTCCTCCATCCTCCTTTCCTTCCATCCTCTTCTGTCTTTCTTTCCTTAATTCTTTCCTTGTCCTTCTGCCTACGGGTGACTTTACACTCCCTCTTCAGTCTTTCTTTCCTTCATTCTTTCCTCTTCCTTCTGCCTGTGGGTGACTCTACAATGAGTCACAAGCCAAATGGTTTCCTGTACACTAGGAAACCATTTACTACGCTGGGTGGTAACCATATAACCAGATTTTGGTGCCTCGTGGTTTGGTGGGTAATTATTGCGCTCCAATTGGATTGAGCCGGTGAAGGTTTATATCCAAGGGATGGTTGGGGTTGATTGCTCATGTAATGCCACTCAGGGATGAGTGAGGCTGGTCACTCTCATCTTAAATGTCGGGACCGAATGCCTAGCCCCGGGCTCCTACGCTCCTCATGGGGCAATGTAGGACTGGATGATGGATGCATGGATGGATGGTATCTATGAATGTACATTTTGGGCGGGATCTCTACAAAGTTCCGAATCTAGTGAATTTAAATATGCTTTCATAGGGAGGTAGTCTTTTTCCATATTGGATTAGACTTGACTGAATTAAAAGGAACTGCATGTTGGGCCTTGGCGGAAGAATGCGCTCTACTGAGTGCCATTCTAGTTATTATTATTATTTTTTTTTTTTCTGTGAAGTGCAAATTCTGACTCCTCTGCCTCATGCCTTTTCAAAAGTTTATTCATTTCAACTCTTAAAACTTTTAAAAACTCTGACACGCCACTTCATCTTTCTCTGCCCAGGTCTTTTTTTCTATACTTATTTTCACATGTTTTCAACTTTATTTTGTCGCTCGAGTTGCGGGTGTTGGCGAATCTGTGTATCACAGAACTTTGTGTATCTTTAGGTTTGCTTGTGCTTGTGTTTAATTCTGTGTTTGATTATTTGCTTGTGAGGTGTGTGTGTGTGTGTGTGTGTGTGTGTGTGTGTGTGTGTGTGTGTGTGTGTGTGTGTGTGTGTGTGTGTGTGTGTGTGTGTGTGTGTGTGTGCTTTTATTAACTTTTTTCCCTATTTAATAACTCATATTTCATTACTACGATATTACTGAAACGAGTTTTTTGTGAGCTTGATGTGACCCAGGTACCTAATACCTTTTCTCTCCGAGTCTATATTTTTGACCTACTCTTTCTTGCTCACTCGAAGTCTCTCACACCCTGCTACCTCCCCCCCTCTTTCTTCATTCCCGACTTCCCTTCTTCAGTCCCCACTTCTGTCCCACTCTCCCTATTTCTTTCCCACACTCGCCACTTCCCTCACACAATCTCGTTTTCTTTTCCTCTGCCTCACTCTCTCCTTCCCCCCCACGCTACAATCATCCTTCCTACTCTCTCATTCTCTCCGTCACTCCCCAATTCCTACACCCTCCAGTTCTCTCCCTCACATCAGATTTCCATCCCGAACGCCTCATTTCTCTCTCTCACTTCCCATTTCCTTTTCCCATGTTCATATCCCTTCCATATTCCCTTCCACACGCCCCATTTTCCTCGCCCACTCCAACTTCCCTCCCTTCCTCCATCACTTCTTGACTCATAAACTAACCTTCTCTCTCTCTTTCCTCTTCTCATCCCTCCTTCCATCCATCTTGCTCCCATCCCTCCTATCATCCATCTTTCCCTCATCCCTCCTTCCGTCCACCTTTTCCTCATCCCTCCTTCTTTCCACTTTTCCCTCATCCCTCCTTCCATCCATCTTTCCCTCATCCCTCCTTCCATGTACCTTTCCTTCATTCCTCTTTCCATCCATCTTTCCCTCATCGCTATTCCATTCATCTTTCCCTCATCCATGTTTCCATCCGTCATTCCCTCCCTCCATCGCTCCCTACCTCGCTTATTACACCCCTCCTTCCCATCCTCCTTTTCTCCTTTGTCTCATCTCCCTCCCTACATCTTCCCTTCCCCTCAGTTTTTCCTTGCTTGCTTCCTCCCTCTCCTCACTCATTGATTACCAGCCGCGATAGAGAAGCTGGTATTGTTTTAATTTTGTCTGTCCGTCTTTCCGTCTGTCTGTGTTTCAGTTAGTACGATATATTCGCAACCGCTCAAAATATCATCACAAAATTCACAAAATTTTACGGGTATGTAGTAGGGGGAAAAATCGATCACGAGTTCGAAATTGGCGAAAAGTAGGTCAAGGTCTGTGTCTGTTACCACGATAACTTCGCAACCGCTCAAGATATAATCATAAAATTTTACATGTGTGTAGCAGGAATGAAAATCTCCTACATGTTCGAAAATGGTGAAAGCAGGTCAAGGTCTGTGTGTCTGTTACCACGATAACTTCGCAACCGCTCAAGATATCATCACAAAATTTTTTTTAATGAAAAAAAAAAAAAAACTATGTATAGTAGGGATGAAAATCTAAGAGTTCGATATTGATGAAAGTAGGTCAAGGTCTATGTGTCTGTTACCACGATACCTTCAAAAACCGTTCAAGATATCATAATAGAATTACTGGTGTATTGTAGGGAAACAAATCTACGAGTTCGAAATTGGTGAAAGTAGGTCAAGGTCAAGGTCATATTCCGAGCCGGGCTAGATAAGTATCGGTTCGCTGCTGATGGATTCTCCCCCTCTGGGGGGTCCTCTAGTTCAACATCTTTTTTTTTTTTTTTACTGTAATTTTTTCCCTCATTTATCTCTCCTTTATATGTTTTTACTTTCTTGTTTATTTTCCTTTTATTTTCCTGTTTCCATTCACGTTTCGTTCTAATTGGCTTCTTCCCCACCATTCTCTCTCTCTCTCTCTCTCTCTCTCTCTCCTGGACCACATTTTTTTTTTCCTTTATCAAGACAAGAGATCACCAAAAGAACCAGGATTTTAGAAGGATATTATCCGGAGCGTGTTTAATTTCTAGGAAGGAAAAACTATGCATAAAAAATTGCATATTGGCTTATCTGGTGATGCAAGAGAATATGAATATCTGAAACCAATGATCCGAGTTTTAAAAAGACGTAAAAATGTGCACAGTGGTTGGTGGGAAGAAGGTAAATAAGAGACTGGCTTAATGAATGTGTAATATTGAAATGGATGGAAGGCAGAATACAGATGGAGGGAAGAGGAACAGAATACCGATAATGAGATGGGAGGAGATGAGTAATATACATACCGAAAATCAGCTGGAAGGATGACGAGTAGCATACTGAATGAAGATAAGAAATGAATCAATAATTAGATGAAAGAAGACGAATTTCTTATCAAAATGAAGGTGATAGAAAGGCAAGAAGTACAATAACATTGAGAAGGAAGGAGGATTTGTAGAGAGAAGGAATGAAGATGATAAGTATACTGAAAGTGAGATGTAAGGATGACATAATGTATACATAGTGAGGATGAAGGACAGTATGATGTACTGTACAGTACAGCCTAAAATGTGAAGAGGAAGGATAATGTGTTGCACAGAAAGTGCGGTGGAAGGATGGTATGAAGTATTCTGAAAGTTAGGTGGAAAAAAATTCTGTAAAGTATACCGACAGAAGGCCTGACTGAGAAAAGTTGAAGAGTGTGTGTTGGGATGTGTACTGACATCAAAAGACGGGCCATTATTGTACAATAGCTGACTTATCCCCTGCAGTAAAAGAAATTTTTCTTAATGTCAGAAACAAGAGCACTCGGAGAGTGCAAAACCCCTACCCACCAGTTGGTCTAACGGCAAATTATTTGACTTTTCCCTGTAACCTTGACCCTCAACCGAATGCTCTCAAAATAGAATTATTTAATCCTTGCCAGACCCTTAACCTTTCCACCAGGTCTGATAAAAACTTGTTCAAGACTGAATGAGTTGATCGTGACAACTGGTCTTATTAGCCACCTTTCCCTATAAAAATGGAATTTTACTGACTGTTCTCAAAACCAGATCCTTTACTCTTGTACTCTGTACCGCTGTCTTCCATAACGTTTGGTCTAAATGTGATGAAATCTAATTAAGTCGACCTTCTCATACGGCCTTGTAAAAAAAAAAAAAAAAAAAAAAGTGGTCAACTCATTGGCTAAGCCTCAGCCCATCCAACGGCTTTCGTTAAAATAAAACCAAAAGAGTTCCAGTTATTTTGTTTACACACATACACACGGATCGATCTTTGATCTTGTTATGTAACTCTGCCATCTGACTGATTCTTCTCAAAGTCGAATCCCTTCAGTCATGACTCATTCTCTACTCTTCCACCAAATTTGATACAAACTTGACTAAAAACTGCTTAGGTTTATCTAGCTAGTTCAGATTTTTACATATCCCTTTGACCTGGACCTTTGACCTATTTGCTTTAAAAAAGCAATGGGTTTACTTTTTGTTTGACCCTGAACCACTTGACCATCCTGGGCAAAATCTGACGAAAACTTTTGGAATTACACACACACACACACACACACACACACACACACACACACACACACACACACACACACACACACAAATGCACAAACAAACACCACTTCCCTACGCACGCACACAGACATACACGCAGGTCGAGTAAAAGATAATAAATGCCCTCGCTTCGTGAGCGCGAGTATAATAAAACTGTTTGAGCATAGGAGGCACAAGGACATTAACTTTCAACTTGAAGAAAAGATAATAATAAAAGTGTTTCCATCCCTTGTACGAGAACCTGTTCGTAAGTTCGATAAAACCTGGCGATAATAGCTGCAAATCAAACATGACGTATTCGTGCTGAAAATATTTGTGAAACATCCTGATAGGTGGACTGTTGTGGACTAAAAAAAAACTGTATCTCATCACCATCATTATCATCATCATCGCATCATGATTATCATAACTATCACCATGGTTGCCATCCTGCTACTCGAAAATACATGAGGTGGAAAGGATCCAGAAGAAAGTACAAGTGTGCACAAAACTAAGATAAAGCGTAAAAACTACCAAGTAATATGGGTCACGCAAATATTCACACAACAAACTTTTAAAATTCTTGGCTCTACCAAGCATGCCAAACGATTCATAGAAGAACATATTTTTCACATGGCTGTGACATAAAGCCATTCTGTCCCCTGAAGAAAGGGATGAAACCTTTCCCAAGCGCATTTCCATTCATATATCATACATCCATCTTTGTCATTCATTTTTTATCTGAAGTTCTTCACCTCACTCACGCCTTCATTTGCTTTATCCGTCCACCTTTTTTTCATGACGTTACACGCTCTTCCTACATTCAAACTCATTCATATATTCCCTTTTCTCTGTTCGATTAACATCCCTTGCTGTGACCACAACATCCAAACACAATATTTTCTACCCTCTGATCAATACCGTTCCCAATTCACGAATCAATTTTCTTTTCCTGTCAGCCTTAGCACCCCGAGGACGAGGTGAAGGGATGAGGTTGAATGGTGTATGAATGAGAATGGTGTGATGGGGAGGGAGGGCAGTCTGATGGCGGAAGACGGCTACATGGAGACGATTTGCTTATGGCTACCCCCTCCAAAATCAAAGCAACTGACTGTAGACACTAGACAGACAAACCTTCCGTCTCTTTCCATTTACGAACACACAAGACTGTGAGTTAACTTCACTCTCAGCACTGTTTTGCTCATTTGTATATTTACCCTCAGACCTAGTCGCTAATAATCATAACACCAGATCCTTTGTAAAAAGATTCCCGTCACTATTAGGAAGCCACACTGCGTCTGCACGAGCCAGATTTATACTAGTAATTTTCTATCTTTCATCATAATCACCAACTACACACCTGTCTCCCCGTTCTCTACACACCTGTCTCCCCGTACTCGCCGTGACCTCTCATATAATGGTTCTGAACCACTCACACATGCATCTGCTCTTTCTCAAGCTTCGTTACCATCATAAAACTCTTCAAGTTTACATCCTCATCGTGCTTACATAACGGAATTTATTAGCCGTATCTGAATACTGATAAATACTGTCTCCACTTTCCGATATACCTAAATATTTTGCAGTCCTTTTCACATGCTTCCTTCACCACCTGCCTTATGCCAACATATGATCCACAAATTATTCACCATTCCAAAAGCCAGCCCGTTAATTATTCACTAAATATTACCGACACCAGTATTATTTCTTCTAAAACAATTTTCTAGTATATTTCCCAAACACTCAGCAGACTATTTCACGAGAAATGTTTTTCACTCATATCAGTCACCTTTATGATAAACTTCAACCTCTCCCGTCTTCCGCGCCACACTACAAATCAAGATAACGACCGGTGCAGTATTCTCTCTCTCTCTCTCTCTCTCTCTCTCTCTCTCTCTCTCTCTCTCTCTCTCTCTCTCTCTCTCTTTTTCAAGAGTACTAAATCCTCTCATACTTATGTCATCGACTGTTCCTCACTTATTTTGTTTCGTTTCTTTACTTAGCATGCTTGCTTGTAATATTTTGTGTATATTTTAATTTGACACCATGGTACTTTCTTCTTTTTATTTTCTGCACTTACAGTTTCATGAAGCCTTTTTTTTTTTCTTTGAACGATGGCCTAATCCCCTATGTTCCTTTACAGCCAAAGTATGTTTTCCTTTTTCTCTAATGTTTGTATCTTCACTTTCTTTTTTTCTGTCAGCATGCTGCTCCTCTTCATCCATATTGTTACAGTTTCTTCCATACATATTCTTTTTTCCCATTTTTAAAAATTGTTGAATGCTATCCTACTTTTCGTTCTCGCAACTTCCCATCCAACGTCCGGCCCTAACAGTCAGAACAGAGGCATGGTTATTTCTTATTTCCATTCTTCACCGTTACCCGTAACTTCACACAAGCTCTTTCCCGGACTTACCGTAGATGGTAAGGGTGACTATCGAGGATTTGGTGGGTGAGATGTGGAAATCGACTCTGCACCTGTAGGTACCAGAGTCCGACCCCTCCGCTGGGTCCAAGGTCAGTCTGGTGCCGCGAGGATCCGACCTCAGCCTGTCCTTAACTGAGGAGTCCACTCTCTCCTGCCGACCCTCTCCCTCCCGCACGTCCAAGCTGTGGCAGAGACAACGGCAGGTTAAGGTGTGGATAAAAAAATGGAGAGGTGAGGGAGGGCGTGAAGAGGAAAGAAGTGGGGGAGTGTGTGAAGAAAATGTTAGAGTCATGAGTGGAGGCGAGGGAGAGTGCTGAAAGGAATGGGGTGCGAGAGTGTTTAACAGGATACGGAAGATGAGAATGGGTGTGGAAAGAAAACGAGATCTAAAAAAGCGTGGGGAGGGTGAAAGGGAGGGGAATATGAAAAAGGGTACTGAGAGAAAAGTGGATGAGAGATTGTGGGAGGAAGCATCACCTGGCCCATTGTCAGCCATCAGTATATTCATTCCTGCAGTCTGCTTTAGTATTAAATCCTTCATTATAGTGACTGTTTTCTTACTCGGGTTAGCATATTATGGTTTTATTTATTTTAAATTACCGATAACAGCAAAGGAATATTAAGCACCTCCCCCTATTCGAAAACTTTATCCAAAGTGAATTAATATCGTCAAGCGACTGCAAGAATAATAGAAAAGATACGTCAACGGGGTGAAGTAGTTAAAGACGTGATGTTAATTCTAGCGGTGGTCCAAGGTTAGTGGCTCAGTGGGAGGTATGTGAGCAGATGAGTGGCTTGGGTTGGTGGTTGGATGGACAGGAGGGAGCGGGCGAAAAGAGGCTGGCAGAGTAGGTGGGATGGATGAGCAAGGTTGAGTGGGTGGACAGGCAGGGTGGGTGGAGTGATGGTTTTGAGTGGACAGAACCTGCAGAGTAAGTGAGTGGGCTGAGTGGGTTGGAAAAGGGTGGGATGGGTGGTTAAGACGGGCAAGATGGGGCAGGTGGGTTGGTGGGACGGAATGGGGATGGGTGGGTGCATGGGCAGGATGAGAATGATGGGTAAGACAGGTGGGTTGTGTGGGTAGGCTTTGTGGGTAGATGGGTTTTGTGCATGGATGGGAAGATGGGTGGATGTGTGACTTCCTGAAGGGCAAGGTAGGGGACTTTCCACACTTGGTGAGTGGGTACACATATGGGTTAGTTGGTGGGTGGACAGAGCCACTGACGAATAGGCCCATGGTGCAAATAGATTTATTGCTGGAATAGGTCCATGAGGGAAAAATAAGTCCAAGGTGGTTACATCTTTAAGGGAATGGGCCCAAGTGAAAACACAGTTCTAATAGGAAAAAGTGGGAAGAATTATGTTCAAGAGAAAATTACATCCATGGAGATACTGTGTCCATGGAGAAAATATGCCCATGGGAACGTGCGTGATTGACGGAAAAACTGGTTAATTGGTGAGAACAGGAACATGGGGAAAATGGGTTCAATGGCAAATATATATTCTGGAATAAAATAGGTTCACGAGGAAATTAAGTCCATCCATCCATCCATCATCTAATCCTATGTTGCCCCATGAGAAGCATAGGAGCCCTGGGCTAGGAAGTTGGTCCTGACATTTAAGATGAAAGTGACTGGCCTCACTCATCCCTGAGTGGCATTACATGAGCAATAAACCCCAACCATCCCTTGGATATAAACCTTCACCGGCTCAATCCGATTGGAGCGCAATAATTACCCACTAAACCACCAGGCTCCAAAACTTGGTTACATGGTTACCACCCAGCATAGTAAATGGTTTCCTAGTGTACAGGGAGAAAATATATCCATGTGAAACAAAGGTCATTTGTTAGGAAAATTGGCTAATGAATGGAAAATGGGTCCTTGCACAAAACAACCTTATGGAAGAAAACTGATACATAGGGAATAGATAAATCCTAGGTGTATGGTATTTCCATTGAGGAAATAGGTCTAAGTAGGAAATAGGTCGATGGGATAAACTGGTCCAAAAAGGGAGAATAGGTCCATGAAGGGGAATGGGTTATGGGGTAAAATTTGGTTCATGGGAGAATACAGCTGGGTGGGGAGATGACGCTTAGGAACTGCAGCTAGGGACGAGTTCATGTGCTAATAATGCTAATATACAATCAGCTCAAAATACGGTTTCTCCAGATCATTTTTTTTTTTAAGTCTTATAGAATGCTGTAACTAAAAATAAAAAAAAAAGTACGATCAAACACCTAGGTTCTTCACAGAAGTGTTTCATAAATATCACAATTACTGTATTAGTTCTCCACACTATGGTAGTTCTTTCTTCTCTTTTCAAAACTTCTCAGTTTGGTTCCATTTCCTCGTTTTTTCATCAATGTCCCTAAGGCAAATATCCCTAGAAGCGTTTTTAAAGACTTTTGTTTGGAGAAAGGGGTTACTGGATCAGTGTTCAAACCATATAAAACAAAACAAAAAAATATGAACCCATGTATAAGTATGTCCACATGGAAATTTGCAAAGAAGTATGTCAATGTGTAAATACCTTTCTGCATTCCGTTAGGCATACTGGGAGGCTTTAATCAGTCTTTATTTTGATTGTTTTAAATCGTCATATACTGGTTATTTCTCACATTAATTTTACCCGTTCTGCTGCCAGTACTAAAATGCATATCAGCTGAAGTGAAAGCAGACTGGGTATGTAGACCGAAAGAATTCAACACAATATACGTTATCAGGCTGAAGAGAATAATTAATATTTCAGAGGGCATTTGTGTATTTATAGGTCAATGTAAGAGTCATCATGAAATCCAATTTACTGTCAATTGAAGCTTGTTGTGATCTAATTTTCCTATAAGCTATTCATTCATTCATTCATTTCTTTCAGTTCCCGAATAAATCGATCCAGTCATCGTAAATAATTTCGACGTTTCAGTTTGTGGTTTCATCTTCTACTGTGAGTGAAAATTTGCAGACAGCTGTCACACACACACACACACACACACACACACACACACACACACACACACACACACACACACACTGGGGTAAAAATAATATGGTTGTCTTTAATGCATCTAAGACTCAGTTCTTACACCTATCAACCCGACAAAATCTTCCACAGGTATACCCACTAATGTTTAATAATATTCAGCTTAATCCTGCATCATCCTTGAACTTGCTTGGGGTTTCATTTACTCGGGACTTATCTTGGAAAGATCATATTACATCTCTTGTAAAATCTGCTTCCAAGAGATTGGGTGTGCTAAGCCGACTCCGCTCTTTCTTTACCCCTGCGCAATTGTTGACTCTATACAGGGGTTTTATCCGCCCCTGTGTGGAGTACAACTCTCATGTGTGGGGTGGCTCCCCACATACAGCTCTTCTCAATAGGGTGGAGTCAAAGGCTTTTCGTCTCATTAACTCTCCTCCTCTTACTGACTCCCTTCAACCTCTGTCTCTTCGCCGCACTGTTGCATCTTTATCTCTTTTCTATCGCTACTTTAATGGTCACTGCTCCTCTGAACTGTCTGCTTGCATTCCTCCACCTCTACGACGGGCGCGTAGCACCCGTCTGGCAGCAAACTCTCATCCTTTTTCTGTCCAACTCTCTAATGCAAGAGTTAACCGTTACTCCCAGTCTTTCATTTATGCAACAGGTCAGCTCTGGAACTGTCTCCCTCTGTCTGTATTTCCTGCTGCCTATGATCTCCAGTCTTTCAAACGCAGTGTGTCCAGGCATCTCAAAATGATCGGATCTTGAATTTGGCTCTATATTGTATATTGTTTTTCTCTTGGAGGGAACTGTTACTGCGGGCTCATGGCCTTTGGTTCCTTCTTCCTCGCATAAAAAACACACACACACACACACACACACACACACATATATATATATATATATATATATATATATATATATATATATATATATATATATATATATATATATAACGCCATAAATTTCTGGGATAATTATACATAATATCATAACTGAAGAAGTGCAAAACTTATAGAAAAGGTAGGAGGTGCCCACATAAATTCTAGTCAGTGCAGCTGAATGTTCAGTCTATCCAAAGCCCAAAATTATCATTATGACCACGACACACACTCAGGTCACTGTTTTATTGTATGGCAATATTCTCCATCTCTGTAACATTACCCACTCATCTTTAACACAGTCTAAGTCTATTCTAATCTAGTCTGTCGCAATGTAAACCCACTGATACCCTATCCAGTCTTAATGCACGCCAAATCCAACTAAGTTTATTTACCCAAACCCAGTGGAGTCAAACTCAGTCCTTCCCAAGGGCCACACTTCAGTTCTGTTGATCGTCTGAGGTCCCAGCCTACCTAACGGTTTTATCACATGTAATTTTGTGACAATCAACACCCCGTATTATCAATTTCAACTGATAACTACCCTAACTACTTTTATCCCCATTCACTAGAGGCTAAAATAACCACTGACCTCAAATAAATGTAGGTAACAATAGGAAAACACGGGTTAAGCAAGCATCAACTCACCCAAAATTATTGTACGTGTGTCCTTGGGAGCCTAGACCATTGTGTTTACGTTTTGCACTTCGTTCAAATTTATCATAATAGGAAATACCGTTTCCAGATTTCCATCAGATTATTGAACTATATTTGCACACTGTACGACACAGAATTAGTTTAAAGTGTCTGCAGATTTTAAATTTGTAATCTAAAATTGGAAACTTGTTGAATGAAAATAATACCGGTATAATATATAATACAGCAAACCCACGACCTATTCAAACGTTCGGGGAAGTTCATTACGCCTTCTAACCTTCGCAGTGGCATTTGCTGCTGCTTCAAGTTGTTGATAATTATTAAAAATGTTGTGACATATTTGTTCACCAAAAAAATATTCAAATGGTGTTTTTATCAATCACATTATCAATAAATATTTCCTAACAGTGCTGTAATATTTGTTCACTTGATCATATGACAAATTTAATGGGATTCTCCATTCTTTATTTCTCATATTCTCTGAAGTCATTGCAGGCCACTCTTTTCCTCTTCGAGGGCCACATGTGGCCCGCGGGCCACCAGTTTGACACCTCTGCCCAAACTAAATTTTCTTAAATATATTTAACCTTTCATGTTCTGACCTATCATAACCTGATGAAAACTAAATTTAACTCAGTTCAGTTGAAGCCAGTTCAGCTTAGCAGCTCTTAAAACTTCAACTAATTAAATAATTATATTTAGTTTACCTTACTGCAAATCAGACCTACAGGTAACTTTACCAGATTTTGAGTGACTAAAGTTGCTTCTCACCCATATGAGTCTCAGCAATGCACTCCACATTGCCACCATGATGGTCCTCTATAACAATTTGATTTCATCAGCTTCTCGACATAATCATTATATGCAAAAATGGAATATAAGTGTGTCGAAAAATAGTATCATTTTCGCATAGACCATTAAGATGTTGTATATGAGGACCTTCATAATAACAGTAACAACAGAGTATTTTAAGTGTCAAATTATAGTAACGATAAATAATCTATCTATCTATCTATTGCCTGACGCCTCAATCCCGTTTGGGGTGGCCACAAACAAATCGCCTCCAAGTCGCCCTGTCCCCCGCCATTTCACTGCCCTGCTCCCAACTCACACCCCCCTCTCTCATATACCTCTCCACCCCATCCCTCCATCTCATCCTCGGCCTCCCCCTCCCTCTTCCCCCCTCCATCTCAGTCACATACACTCTCTTCGTCAGTCTTTCACCCTCCATCCTCTCCACATGGCCAAACCACCTCAGTGTGTTCTTCATAACGCTTCCTATCACATCCACATCCACACCACAACGCTCCTTTATATCCTCATTCGTCAGCCTGTCTCTCCACGTGACTCCACAGGCTCCTCTTAAATAACTCATTTCCACTGCTCTCACTCTTGACTTGTGTCTTTCCAACAATGTCCAAGCTTCACTTCCGTACGTTAGAGTTGGTATCACAATACTGTCATGTAGTAACTTTTTCACTTCCATGCTCACTTCCCTGTTTCTTATCACTGCTTTCAAGGAACCAGCAACCTTTCTTCCCTGCTGTACCCTTTCAAGCACTTTACCCTCCAAACCTCCATCCTTACTCATCACACTACCCAAATACTTAAACGTACTCACATTTTCCAATTCCTCACCATCCAACCTCGCTGTACATTCACTGACTTCACCTCTCTCAAAGACCATCACTTTACTCTTCCCTACATTCACCTTTAGGTTCCGTTTCTTACACACTCTCTCAAACTCATCCACCAAGCCTTGCAGCTCCCCTTCGTCTTCACTCAACAACACAGTATCATCTGCAAACAACAGTACAGGGAGTTTCCAAACACTATCCTCTCTCACCAGGGCCACTCCAACATCCACTACCCTACCTTGTACCTCTTTTATTACCCCATCCATGTACAGATTGAACAACCATGGAGACATGACACATCCCTGTTTCAAACCAACTTTCAAAGAGAAAAATTCACTTAGTTCACCATCCACACGCACTGCAGCCTTCGCACCATCGTACATACTCTTCACAGCATTCAACAACTTCCCATCTACTCCATATATTCTTAACACTTTCCACAATCCTTGTCTATCCACCCTGTCATATGCTTTCTCCAAATCCATGAAAGCCGCATACAACTTCTTTCCCTTCTCTAGAAACTTTTCCACTAAAGATCTAAGAATGAATATCTGATCTACACAACCTCTTCCCTTCCTAAAGCCTCCCTGTTCTTCTCCAACTAATTTCTCTGTTCTTTCTCTAACTCTGTCTATAAGTATCCTACCATACACTTTTCCTATTATACTAAGAAGACAAATGCCCCTATGATTACCACACACTTCTTTTTCCCCTTTTCCTTTGTACAAGGGAATAATTATACCTGACTTCCAATCCTCCGGGACTCTACCTTCCTCCCAGGCCAATCTGCACATCTTCCACATCCATTCTACTACGATCCCTCCCCCATGCTTCAGCATTTCACCACACACTCCATCAATTCCTGGGGCTTTCCCCGATTTAACTTTCTTCATTACTTCCACAACTTCTATCCTACTGATTTCTTCCTGTCTTCTCACCTCCCTCCTTCTCCCAGCCATTCCCCAGCCACTTATACTCGCATTACTTCCATCCTCTACGTTCAACAATTCCTTAAAGTGTTCTCTCCATCTGCTCACTTTTTCTCCCTTCTCCACTAGTAATCTACCATTTTTATCTTTCACTCCCCTGCTAACTTCACTTCCACCCTGTCTTACTCTTTTCACTTCTCTCCAGAACATTTTCTTACAGTCCCTCCATTTTACACTCAAATTCCTTCCAAATTCCTCATCCACTCTCTTCTTACTCTCTCTTACTAATCTTTTCACCTCTCTCTTCCTTCCACATATAACTCTCTCTTCCGCCTCTCAACTTCTTCCACGCCCCTATTTCTCATCCATTCATTGTATGCTTTCTTCTTTTGTGCCACAGCCTGTTTCACCTCTTCAGTCCACCACGCTGTTCCTTGCACCCCCTCCGTCTTCTCTTCCTTCCACACACCACATCACATGCTGCACATATTTCTTCTGTAAATATCTTACACATACCTTCCACGTCTCCCATCTGCTCCAATTCATATTTGCCCAATCGTTCCTCCACTTCTCTCTTATACTCTGCCTTTTTCTCATCCTCTTGTAACCTTTCCACTCTCCTTGCAACTACTCCTTCCTCTCGTCTTTCCCTTCTTCTATTCCTCCATCTTACTTGCATCCTAATTCTGGCCACCACCAAGTAGTGGTCAGAAAGTCCACTCCCCAACCTCTATACACTCTTGCATCCTTTACACATCTTCGCATCCTTTCATCCACACACACATAATCAATCATTGCCTTCCTTTCATTCAGTTCACCACCCACCCTTCTCATCACTCGCCATGTATACCTGTGGATCATTTTATGCCTGAAGAGGGTATTGGCTATCACCAACCCCCTCCCAGCATAAATGTCCACTAACGCACTCCCATTCTCATCTATCTCAGCAGGCACACCCCACTCACCAACTATTCCATCCACCTTCACATTACCAACTTTACCATTCATATCACCAATCAAAAACACTCTCTCATTCCTTCCAAACTTTTCCATGCACACTTCCACATTTGTCCAGAACTCTTCTCTCACTCTTCTAGCACGATCTTGCGTTGGCGCATACACACACACAATCGCCCACATTTGTATTCCAACTTTCAACTTTACCCACACAATCCTTGACCCAACTGATCCATACTGTCTTATGCTCTTCTTCCATCTTTTACTCACAACTATACACACTCCTTCCTTCGCCCTCTCATTCTCACCTACTCCTGCACATATACCCCATCCATACTCCCATTCTCTCACACTTTCACCTCTCCATTTTGTTTCAGTTATTCCACATACATCCACTTTCGCAATGAGTCTTTCGACTATGCATGACCAGCATGGATATGTATTGCGAAATGGCATACAAGTTAAGATAAAAAGAAACTTCGAATATTATGCTGCATCAGATATGGGTAAATGTTGATTATGAATTATGGGTGTGTGTTGAAAATATGAATTTCTAATACCACTTGGAGCAGAGTGTGACTGAGTTTCGAATGTGAGTTGCTGTCGAATATCACCCCATATGAGCTGGTACTTCCAAAGAGTGAATACAGCTGAGCACTGACTGTCAGTGTCAAATCAGCAAGAACTGTATATACTGTATATATTTTTCTTTATGCAAGGAAGAAGGAAGCAAAGGCCAGGAGCCGGCAAATTGTTCCCTCCAAGAAAAAACACAATGTTGAATGTGGAAAAATGATTGGCAATGAGTTTCTGCCGAGTACAGTAACTAAATACAAAGATGGAAATGAGGTAGGGTAGAGAATATAACTTCATACAAGAGGCCATCGTGAAGGATACGTAATCGTCGATAACAATGTTGGACAGAATATTGTTACAAACTGTGCAGGGATATATCTGAGTCTGAGGGTCAAATCAAAGCCAATAACATTTAAGCAACTATGTCTTATATTATTTACTAGGTCTCTACACAGTACATCACAGAAGTAGTTTCTTTTATATTCAGTACTAAACATGCGCACAGCGGGATGCTTCTAACCTAATTAGAATCACTTAAAACCTACTCAGACAAGATCAGTCACACTCTTCATGTAATAGATTAATAAATGGGAACACTTACGTTACTAGGCTGCTATGTACAGGTTTAATTATGACTTCATGTCTTGGAGCACTTCTTACACTATATCACCAAAGTAAAGAGTGTGACTTGGTTGAGGCTGGATATGAAATGGAAGTGAGGTGCTCCTCATCTAGCTCTCTTGATATACCCTAGTAGCCACGCCTCTCTTCGACTGACCAATCTGACCAGTACCATCATATCCTTTCCCAGTAATCTCTTCAAGAGGATGGTCACAAGCTGGGGTTTGTCTGGTACATTCTATAGGGCAGACCTCCACGCCTAGGTTGGGCTCCACCTACATTCCCCCCTTGTAATTCAGTGCTGGTTTACCTTTATCACTTCTGATACGCCATTCTTCAAACCGTGTCTGAGCTGTGTCAGCAATGATGGTAACTTGAGCTAAGGCTAACCGAGATAAGAAAACAACATCTCAAGGTCAAAACCCAGATAAGTGGCCTTGGCAGAGACGTTCTCCCAAAATTGATCGGTCACTGTCAGAGGTAGGCTTCACACGCCACGCCCGGGCCAAGATTAGGGATGGGCATCGCCAGTAACAATACTGTGTAACGGATGTTGGGAAATGAGACAGTGGCAAATATGAAAGACCTGGGTATGATGTGCAAAACCAAATGTCTGAATATGGTGTGATAAGGTACATACCGGTACGGCAAGTTTAAGGTTAACATATGATGGCAATGTTAAGAAACAGTTCCATATTACTGGTAAACTTGAATACGAAACTGCACTTGAATAGTGAACAAGGTGTAAAATGAAACACTTGGATATACTAAGTAATGTTTTTTTTTTTTTTTAATGAGAAGAAGAAGGAACCAAAGGCCGCGAGCCCGCAATTATTGTTCCCTCCAAGAGAAAAACAAAATACAAGAGAGAGCCAAATTCAAGATCTGATCATTTCGAGATGCCTGGACACACTGCGTTTGAAAGACTGGAGCTCATAGGAAGCAGGAAACACAGACAGAGGGAGACAGTTCCAGAGTTGACCTGTTGCATAAATGAAGGACTGCGAGTAACGGTTTAAAGAGTAAGTCGGGGTGTCCACCATCCACTCACTCGATGTAGTGCTACCTACAGATAACGCAACACTGACTGACATGCCAGAATACAGTAATTCCATTATTACAGGAAATTTTCAAACACGTTGTAATTTAATAAACAACAAGAAGGAGCACTCAGAGGGACTAATACCAGCGTGTACAACAGGTCTAAAGCCCAGCCTACACACTCAGTGGGCACCTGCGATTTTGAAGAATGTTCACGAAAAAATACTGGAAAACAATCAAAGGCGTAATGAAGATACAGGCAGGCAGACAAACTGATGAATGTAAGCAGCGAAACATATACATAGGTCGATGCTTGAATGAGTGACGTATATACTGAAAATAAACAGGCAAAGTAGAGAGAGACCTAATTGAAATAATCTGCATTTCTCACTCAGGAAGTTGAGCCAACTTCGCCATGTCCATTCATCTTCATCGTGTGTGTGGTCCTCAATTGCTAAATGAGGTAGTAGAAAAGGAAACACACTCTTCCGGGCAGGAGGTGGCTCAATCGGTAGAGAGTTGGCCTGCAGTCCTGACGGACCCGGGTTCAAATCCCGCTGTGGCAGGGAACAGTTTAAGGATTTGAATTTCATAAAAATCAGACTTTACTGATCTACCAGAAGGCCCGCCGACATGTCATAAAAATACCCCCGCTAATACCAATACACCAGTCCTGTATGAGACAGCCCTAGCATGTATTCAATATGGACGGTGGGTGTTAGCGCCAAAGTGGTGACATGTAGAGGTGTGCGGTACGTAGGAGGACTACTGGGCCTTGAAAGCAGGCTGTGAAGCCTATGCTCAGAGTCGGTCACATAAAAAATAAAATACACTCACACATACACCCATACACCCGCACATCAACCACTCAACCAACCTTCTATGTTTCCACACACTCACCCTCGTACCCATTAACACATCCTTACACGCACTCACACAACCTCTCACACACCCTCATGGCCACCCAGATGCCTTCCCGCTGCCTTCACGCACACAGTCCAAAATCAAAATCTGCATGCTGATGTGGGCAGCCTTTCATGTACACGCCTGAGAGAGAGAGAGAGAGAGAGAGAGAGAGAGAGAGAGAGAGAGAGAGAGTGGTGGGAGTAATGAGTGGATGAGCAATATCGGAGTGAAAACAATGTGCGATCAAAAGAACATGACGAAAGGAGAGGGTAAGAAGGGTATGTACAAAACAGAGGATGGAAAAAACAAGATAAGGAGCCGAGGAAAAAAGAAAAAGTGGGGACGTGAAATGAAAAAAATATAGGTGAAGAAGTGAGCGATAAGAAAAGGAAGAGGGGGACTGGAAAGATAACCGAGTAAAATGTGAAGGTGACTGAAAGAGGAGGAACATGATGTGGTAAGTCCAGTTTGTGTTTTTATGCACAAGAATCTACACTTAGGATAAAGATCATGTTTCAGCCGCTTAAAGATAGTGTCATCTCCCCCCTCCCAACACACACACTTGATTACTCACATATCACATAATAACTTAACATGCCCAACATCTGCACTTAAAGAACGTAGAATATCTCAATATCTCATGTAGCTCAAGACAACGTACTCACATACAGTATGAGGAGGTATTTGATTTCTCTGCTGGAAAGCCAATACATTTATGGATGGAAACCAGTACACCTTATATCACAGTTCCACGTTGCCTGCCTGCATCAGCATGGAAAGGATGAGAAACAAGTCCAGAGGGAAACATGAAGCTAAGAAGGCGAGGGAGAATGGAAAAGAGAAGGGGATAATAGTATCAAGAGAAAAGATGATAAATGGAGAATGACGAACGTAAAAAGTGAGCAAAAAAGAGGTAAAGCAGATGACAGCCAATGAGAACTCAGCGCGACAGAAGATCGAGAAAGGAAATAACAAATGAAATGATAAAATGTTGTATAAAGACGTAAAGAACAAAAATTTCTGTAAAATTGTAAAAAGTTGGACGAGTGAAAGGAAAAGAACAAATGAAAGTTGAGAGAGAGAGAGAGAGATTCATCACAATATGGATTGCACATTGGGGTACGTACAATACACAAAGGAAAGCAGTGCTGTCATACTGTACTTAAGAGTCTATTAGTTACGTTGTTGTCTAATATTTCATTCCGCCTGCTGTGGAGGTGGTGGTAACAAGGATAGCTTGGGTGCCGGTCTGGCCAAAAATGTTGGAATAAACGAAGGAAGATTGAAGAGAGAGAGAGAGAGAGAGAGAGAGAGAGAGAGAGAGAGAGAGAGAGAGAGAGAGAAATGGGGATTAAAGAAGGATATATGAAAGGGGGATTGCTGCATTTAGCTCGTTGGCCCATTTGAGGCAGTTCCTGTCTAAAAATATGACTATACTAGCTTAACAACTTATGAGAATACTGATAAGGATGGCAAACGAGTCTCTCCTGCGCCTACTTTGTTTTTCAGTTCAAAGTACAAGGAAAAAATTAGAAGAAATAGCAAAAACCGATTTAAGATTATTAAAAATCTTACTTTCATTTTTTGAGTGGATGGGAGGCCAAAGAACACTATGTACACAGTGCCATTGTACTGGAACTTCGACAAAAATGGAAGTAATTCTGATTTGAATGGTTCAGTGATTGTGACGAGTTCTATATCTAAAACACTCCATCTGTATCACAATATAGCCAGCTATTCAGATTCTCTTCTGAGTTGGCTTCACTGCACTATTGAACTGTGCTTGCAACACTCCACCACTACGGTGGTCACGTAACACTCGTCTGGCAGAAAACTCTCATCCCTTTTCTGTCCAACTCTCTAATGCAGTTGTTAACTTTTGCTCCCAGTCCTTCAGGTATGCGACAGGTCAACTCTGGAACTGTTTCTCTCCGACTGTATTTACTATTGCCTATGATCTCCAGGCTTTCTAACGCAGTGTGTCCAGGCATCTCGATATGAACGGATCTTGAATCTGGTTCTCTGTTTTCTGGTTTTTGTTTTTCATTGGAGGGAATAATCGTGCGGGCTCTTGTGCTTTGGTTCCTTCTTCCTTGCATGGAAAAATGGTAACTTATTGAACTCATCAACTACTGTATTTCAAAATCAGTTCCCTCTTGTCTCCCTCAGGAGGGAAATATCTCGACTGTCCTTGTTTAGGAAAAATGAAGGATAGGAGGAAGAGCGGGGAAAAAAGGAATCCTAGAAAGAAGGCAGGGTAGTAAGAAGAGGGTTTGGGTGCAGGAAGGAAAAGGAATGAGGGGGTAGAAGCAAGAAAGAGAGAAACGAAGCGAAAGAGTAAAGAGGCAAGAAAGGAAATGATGACAGAGAATATAATGTAGAGTAATGAAGGAAAAAGGGGAGAAGGTAAAGATGGAGAGGGGATAGGAGAGGGAGGGGTCAAAAAGATATGTACGAAGGCAAGGCGAGGTAGGATCAAAGAAATGAGGATTGGTGTATGGGGGAGAGAGAGTGTGAAACAGGAAAGTGTTGGTCATGGGTAAAGGAGAGAGGAGACGATAAAGTGAATGAGGGAAAACAAAAACAAAAGAATAATAATGGAAAAAGAGAAATAGGGTAAAGAGCGAAAAACAAGTAAAAAAAAAAATGAGATAAAAGGTTGAGATGAAAAGGAGCAACAAAGGAGATGATGAATGGGACGTGCACGGGTAGCAAAAGACGGGATGATGAATGGGAGACCATATGGATGAAAAGAAAGTGAGGGAAAGGTGAGAGAACTGTGTAAGGAACAATAACAACAAGGAGAATTACAAAGCTCTGCGAGAATGGAGAGAGAGGGGGATAAGGAAATAATGGTGAGAAGGAAACTAGAAAGACATCTTGGGAATACTAGAAAAGAAGTGGTCAGAGAGAGAGAGAGAGAGAGAGAGAGAGAGAGAGAGAGAGAGAGAGACTATGCAAAAGAAGACGGGAGAAAATCGTATACAGAGAAGAAATAGGAAAAGAGATAAAACAGAATGAGAAAGAGAATATGAAAGGAAATGCATAAGCATACAGAAGATAAAATAAGAGGAAATTGGCGATTACGAAGTAAAATAACTGAGAGGAAGACGAGAGAACGTGACAGATAAGATATCGAAGCTATCAAGACGAAGATGGGGGAGGGTCCCAACTAAATCTTTTGAGTGTTAGATTTCCTGCTGCTTCGCCTTCCGTTTGCTCATACATCACTCGACCGTTTTTACTGTCTGAAATATATCATACAGATTAATTCTGGCGGTATCCGTTTCTAGCCTACATTTCGTATTTAATGCGCGCAGTTTTTCTTTCAAGGATCACTTGCTTAGAAAAACTACTTTCATGTTCGTGGCGTTTGTAGTCTGATAAGGTCTTCCTTTTCTTTCTTCATATTTCGTCCGTTTTTCCTTCCGTCCTTCCATGTCTTCGAGCATTTACGAAATATGTTACCTTGCTCAGATGCACTCGAGGTTAATATTACATAATAACTTTTTTCCCTGAATAATTACATACATATTAGTCACAATTTAAGCATTTACAGATACTAATAATGGTAGAATTATCGATGTTTCATTTCATTTTACAGTTTAACAGATTATGTTCCATTTACTTGATAATTACTTAGACTGCAGTTCCCAGTTAGAATTTTAATAATGCCAATTTTGCCCTCACCTTCTCCCTAACATTTATAGGACACGAGATTATATTTCATAGTCGGGGTAATTTCTTGCTGCAGATTGCAGTCCGTAGGTGGTCATTTACATATATTAATAGCACCAGAATGATGGGCATCCTCATTTTCATATTTACAGTGGACTAAATTACTATTGTAGCCAGTCTTCCATAATAACTGTTCGCGACATTCTGCTCATATTTTATAGCGTTCATCTTTTAGTGGTAATACCACTTGAACTATTTGCTGTTCTACCTGTTTTTTGCTTTCACTGCAAAGAAAAAAAAGCGGAATCATATTGTAACTTTAATAGACAACCTCGAAAGAAACATTAGGTCTGTTGCCATTTAACTTTTCAAATCATCCATTGCATTGCCCATTTACCTTATTAATCTTCTCTCTTACACTTACCTATCTCTGCTTGCCACAACTGTTTGCTTCCCATTATTTTCCCATCTCTCTACTTCTACACCTATTTTTTTTTTTTGTTCTGCTCTTTATTGCAGCATCTCTTTCTGTGTTCTGTGTCCGTTTGTCTTCCCCAGCTCTTCTCTCTATATTGGCGCATTTCCATTCTCTTGTAGATTATATCAATTTCTTTTCTCTTGTCTCCTGCTCATCCTTTCATTGTTATTCTGTAAACTGTCCTTGTTCCTTCCCACTATAATTCCAAATTCTGCACACGTTCTTTCTCGCAATGCTATTGTGTTTGCTACCGGTGCGCTTTCGACCAATATTTTGCACTCCGTCCGTGTTATTCATTCCTTTGTCATTTTGCATCACGTAAGTGTTCTTCCCTTTCTTTATCCGTATCTTATCCGTTTTCTTCTTCCCATTGCTGTTTCATATACCGTCCTCGCTCCTGCAGGCCCCCTAATTACAAACACATTCTAAATCTTTATAATCCAGAATTAACCGTATTCCTGACAGTCACAAATCACAAGCGATGTGTATACTTTCAGGGTATACTTGTAGCCCAGGTCAGACGAGGCTATGATTATGACGAGGGACAGGGGAGGAAGAGGTACCCCACCACCACACACACACACACACACACACACACACACACACGGGTATCTGTTAGTGTTATGTACGTAAATGCTTGATTGTGTGCCTTGTCATCCGGGGTGATGGTGCAACAGGGACAGGAAGGGAGAGGTGAAGGAGGGAGAGAGGGTTCAGATTAGCGAATGGAGGAGTTCAAGGATGAAGGAAGTGGTAGATGGATGACAGAGGGAAACGAGTGTACGAAAATCCGAAGGAGGGCAAGGAATATAACGGTAACGAAAGTGAAAGAATTGTTGAGAGGAGAAGAGGTCATACTGGGAATTGAGAAAAGTAGTAGTGTGTAAGGAAAGACTGAGAAGAGGTGTAAGAACGGCTATGGGAATGAGAGAGAGACTGGGAGGGTGAAGTGGTATCAGAAAGTTGAGAGGGTCGAATGACAGAGAGAGATGGAGAGGATTGATAGGAGAAGGGAGTGATGACAAAGGGAAGTGGGATATGAAATAAAGTAGGACTTTAAGAAAGTGTAGGGATGACAGTGAGGGAGAAGGAGAAGAGACAGCAGAAAATTAATTAAGAGCAGAGGAAAGACGGAAGGATGGGGATGGGAAAAGGGAAGAAAGGAATATGCAAGGAAGGGAGACCCGGAAGAGGGGAAGTAGAGACAGCATGGGAGGAGAAAGTAGAGAGCTGAGAGGGAGGTAGAGCTTGAAGTACTGGGGAAGATAGGAAATAGATGAGAGAAATGGGGTGGAAGGAAGGTGCAGGGGAGGAAGACTGGGAAAACGGAAATTTGAGACAGCACAGGAGAAGAGTAAAGACAGTTAAGAGGGAGGGAAAGTTGGAAACACTGGAGAAGCTGGGAAGGAGATGGGAGGAATGGCGGTGTGAGGATGGATCAGATGTAGGGAGAGATGCAGGTACGGTACAGAAGGTGTGGTGAGAAGAACATGTCAGTGAATGCCAATGACTCCTACACACTCTCTCTGACACCTACATTTTTCCAACCTTCCTTTCTTTTTCCTTACCCCATCTCTTCATGTCCTCTACCCTAAATGACGTAGAGGTGGTGTGTGAGCAGTGTACTTGGAAACAGGGTTAGATTCTCACCGGTTTGAGGGTTACGTTTATGTCTTCAGAATTGTTACTGTAAATTTTGATATTTTTCATGCTTCGTCTCCCATATAGTTTTGTCTTTTTCTTTCCTTCCCGTAAGAAAGTCCATCTCCCCCTTCCCTCCTGGTCTCTCTCTCTCTCTCTCTCTCTCTCTCTCTCTCTCTCTATGTATCTATCTAGTGTCTCCATCACCCTGACTCTTTCAGTCCTTCCTCCACATTCTTTTATTTTTCTCTTTTTTTTTTTTTTTTTTTCCCCTGAATCACACTTTTCTTTCAGTCTCTCCTTCCCCTGCTGTCTTTACCACCCTCAATCTTTTCCGCCCAAGAAATACACCTCCGTTTCTTCCCTTTCTCCACTTCATTCCTCCACTCCTTCCTTCATCCCTCCCCCGCTTCGTCCACACTTCTTTCACTCTCCCTCCCCAATTTTATTATACCCTCAATTTCTTTCCTGATTCTATTTCTCTCCTCTTGTCTCTTTATTATACCGTCTCTTTCTTCCTTCCCTCCCTTTCTCTTTCCCCTTTCCTTCGCCCCCACTTCCATTCCTCCCCTCTCCCTCTTTGTCCCCGATTTATACTTCAGCTACCCTCACTCAATCCATTTTTTCTTCGAGTGCTCTCCTCTCTTTCTTTCTCCCTTACTCTTTCCTTCTTCCGTTCACTGCATCCTCTTTCCTTTCTCCGCAAGTCCGTCATTCCTTCTCGGTTCCTCTCCCATTTCCAAACTGCCCTCATTCTTTTCCTTCCTCAGAATGCTGTCCCCTCTTTCTCCCTTTTTCACTCCTTGCTTCCTTCTTCCCACCATACATGTCTCTCCCTCCAACGGGTGAACTTTCTTCTCTCTTCTCTCCCTCACTGACTCTTTCCTTCATTTCTTCTCTCCACACTTCCCTCCCTCCTTCCTTCCTCTTGCTCCCCCAATTTCTCCACCCCTCCAAACACGCGAGGTAGTGTTTATCCCCGAGCCTAAAGTTACGCCCGCAACAAAATACCTAGGCAGGTGTAGACTAACCTTATTACCCCCGCTATTTTATAAACTCGACACAGAAAATTTTGCCGAGCCTATAAGATACCTTAATTACGGGATGATTACAAGGCAGGGGTGAGGCGTAGGTAAGGTAAACAGGCGGGTGTCGCTTGGCCTAACGGGGAGGGAAGGGGGCACCTGGCCTGTTTGCCTTGCAACGTAAGCAGTGATGAATACTAAGCTTCGTGGTTGCTGTCGGAGTTTACTTATACTTCCAGAAGACTGAAGTGGTGGCGGGAGAAACACATGGGAAAAGGTGGCTTCGACCGACGCGTTGTGATAGGCGTGGCGGAGTTTTGCCGTCGTCAACCGCAATGAACTGTAGTATTAGTATTAGACATCTGGATTCCTGCTCGACGAGTAGACAACAGAGAGGTTGCATATGGGAGAGGAGTAATACATGGAGATGTATAAATGACTGTCATTTGCAACAGACCATGCATAATGAAGAAAGTTTTGATCAGTATATAACGCTTGTTGACTTAATAACACTGCCTCACGGAAGGGCGACTTTCAAGTATTCAAAAGGACGGACAAATGAAGGTCATTAGCCAAGTGACGGACTGCCAGGAAGCGAAGTGTATGTCTTTGCTGATTCATTTGTTGCTGGAGAAGTGGGGACCAGAGTGAGGTGGAGACTAAGCAGAGATAAGGCAAGGATGAACAGTGTGGAGGGGAGATGTTAGAGGAATTGGGAAAGAAACATGGAGAGTGTGAGGGACAGATAGATGAGGTGGGACAATTGAAGGAGATTGAAGCACTTTAATGACTACCTCAATACACTCGAAATGATCAGCAAGTTGTCTGTTTCTAACCCTAGACAGTGTTGGGTTCTAGGGAGACGTTCTCATGAAATCGTAAAAACCATGAGAACAAGTAGTTGGTTGAAGGGGAGTGAAATAGACGGATGAGGACTAGGGTAATAAGGGTGGGTGGGGAGAGTAAGGTAGACGGATGAGGGAGGGTTAAGTATATGGGTGACGGAGGGTAATGTATACGCGTGGGGGAGAGTAAAGTAGGTTGGAGGGGGAGGGTAAAATACGTGGGTGAGGAAGGTATTATAGGTGGGTGGGCGAGAATAATGTAGAAGGGTGGGGATGATTAAATTACGCTGATGGGGGAAGGTAAAGTAGGTGGGTGGGGAGAGTATTGAACATGGGCAAGGGAGATTAAATTCTGTCGGTGGGGAAGGAAAAGGTCGTGAGTGAAGGGATCAGAAAGGAGGTAAATAACGGAAGGGGAAGTAGGAGGGTGAGGGAGAGTAAAGCAGACGAGTGAGGGTGGGCAGAGGGGTGGATGAATAGAATAAAAGGAGGAAAAGAGAAGAACGACGAAAGAGAAATACGAAAAAAAAAAAAAAAAAAAAAAAAAAAGGACGATGGCTTTGGAGAAGAGAATAGAAAAATGCTACAGAAAGAAGCGAAAAATAGGAGCAAAAGATGTGGAAGTGAAGAATGAAGGAGAATAGAAACAAAAAAAGACAAAGGTGATGCAACAGAAGAAAAATGAAAGAACTTAGTGAAAAAAAAAAAAAAAAACAGAAAAGACAGAAGAGCGACAGAATTGCAGGTGTAAATACAGGAAACAAGTAATTTTAAGCAAGTAGATGTTGAAGAGCAAACAATTTCCTAACAAAAAAATTTATGCTGGTCAAATCCTACCATTCATAACAATTACCACGTTATTCACATCCATAACTATCATTTACAATCATACAATACATTTATACCGCAGCCACCCTTAAAGTTTTATCCATGGCTTCCAGTGCAACAACAAATATTTTTAAACTCAACTGCAACGAGGCTACTTTAACATTTATTTTATGAAAGGTACAATGATTTACGAGTCGCCATTAAATGAAATGGCCATAACTTTCACGTAATTACGTCACTCACTACACGTCCAGCCATACGTTTCACATACTGCTGTCACCATCAGCGATACTTCCTTCACTGTTTTCTTCATTACTGTTTTTATCATATCTGAGTTTTTAGTAACCACCTAATATACCCTCAGATTTTTATCTCTTTCACACAAACACACACACATACACACACACACACACACACACACACACACACACACACACACACACACACACACACACACACAATCACAATCACACACACAATCACAATCACACGCATTTTCACGGTTAGCATCATTACCACCACCCCATCCAGACTTTAGGAATCATAAATAAAATAATTATAACCTACGATACACACGAAGACCCCACTATTATCTTCTCCCATTACCATCCACACCATCTACCACCCACTACTAACACTGCCTTCCCAATCCACCCATATCCACCTAGACTGCCTCCACAATCCTCCACCACCACAACCACCATCCACTACCGCTGTTTTCCTTACCATGATAGACACACACAAGAAATGCCACTACTTCCAACACCGCCTGCCACTATCAACCCGAACCACATACTTTTACTTCCATCAATAATCCACACAACGATTGCCATCTACTCATCCACTCGCCCTTTAAGACACTCTACAAACAACCCACAACACGAATACATATTCACTGCTACTTCTTTCATTACCACGGCGCCACATCTACTACTACCAGTAAAGTGTGCTTTGTGAGCTCATTACGAGCGAGATGAATGTTTGTACATACGCCTATCATCATAATTTCATTGTGGTGTAAACTTTCAGCGTTTCTGATGAGATAGTTGAACAATAACAGAATAATTACTGAGCTAAAATATTAACTTTCTCACGTTTTTTCACTGGGTGTGCATATAACGAGGCGCTGTAGCATTTATCACACACACAATGTTCAGTTCTCTGCTCCCGACTTGCCGTGTCAAGAACTGCATCGGTAAACGCTTGGCTATTGATCGCATGATGAAACCCAGAAATGGGGCGATTACCCTTGCCGAGTTCACCCCCTAAACATAGAAAAAAGTGTTCGTATCAAATTATGAACGTATTATCCGATATTCAGAAAATCTTTTTTTTTTTTAATTCGATTTCATAACGGAACATGTAAACTGAAGTCCTCGGTACATTCCCTTGGAAAGCTGGGATTCCAAAGGTTTCTTTGGTCTCACGAGTTAATATATAGCTAAAAGCTATTTATTTTTTATGCATCAACTACCTGTTGAAAGAATCCTTTCTCTACCTCACATAGTAGAAAAGTTATTAGCCTCTGAAAACCATCGTGGCTGGGCCGTGTCATGTCAGGCCTCTCTTTTCTCAGATGAACGTAAACATCGCGTCGCTCGCTGCGCCCGCTCGCTCGTAACTACGATCCATCTGCAGAATCAATATGACACACTGACATCCGCCATCAAATACCCTCATACCCACAGCAAACAGCCACGCACATACTTCCACTAACCCTAACCTCCCATCATCTTACTACCACTCACCACACACAGACGCACACATTACCACCTTTCACCCAGACAAGCACAACTACACACCCAGCTTTTCACTTCCATTATCGCCAATTTCCAGCAGTGCCACCTCCCCCAGCCACTTCCTTCCACCAGTCATCCAGACTATCACTACCATACAATTGGAGATCGGGTCTAGTTGTGATGATTTTTTTTTTTATTTTTCCTCATTGCATCATAGGTTAATGGTATAATATAATTATTTTTTGTCTGAAAACAGGAAAATATGTTTCTTTATTATATATATAGACAAAGTAAACGAAAACATTTTTGCCATATGATTATTTAAAGGTTTATGATGGCATGTGATTCGTCACAATTTACCCCAGATACATGGCAACTTGTTTCGCACCCCGGGGTAAATTGATATGCATGTAATAGAACCCAGATATGTCCATAATTATTCTACTGTCATTAACATGTGAATACAGGCGTAGTGGCATACTGGATGTAGTGTAAGTAAAATTAAATTATATCATTATCATGCATTCAGTCACCCATCACAAACACTGCCAGTAACTGAATCATTCATTTGTGCAACTGCTATCATTCATTAACTACACCACCGTCACCAGCACTCATTGAATCACTCACTTGCTCTGTTTTCACTATTTACAGATAGACAGAAAGTGACAGAGACAGAGATAAAAACAGTTTGATTTATATGGACAGACTGAGTCATTGATATAGATAGATTGATGAAGGAATGGTCTGAGACACACAGATAGATACAGATAGATACATTAGGTATATAGATAGAATGACAGATAAACTGACAAATAAACACAGATACCACCTAGATCTACATAAAGATTACCTTCTCCAACACTGTTCATTAACCAATATGTTACTTTTACATTACACTGTACTGATCTGCTGCACTTTTATAGGATTATTATCCATAACTCGTTTGACTGCTGCCACCATGACAGTCTGTTTTCCAAGGGTGATTCCAGGCATAGTTGAAGTGATTAGCCGAAAATATTGGGATAATTTAGTACAGCTGTTCTCGAATGGGGTAATTTGAAAGTGTAACAACTAACCCATAACAACAAAACCCAACAACTGGTTTTTCTGTACACTTGGCCATTTTATATTTATGAAAATAACGCCACCACGATAAACCTTTGCTAATTTCATACCCTTTTCACATATATGGTCCCACACACCAGGTGACTTAGTTGCATCAACAGGTGATATTGATATATCAAAATAACTTTGAACATGGAAACGAAAATTGACAGTTAAACTATTTTTTCCCTTATCTCTTACTCAAGCAATGCTTTCAAGATGCCACTTCAGGCTCTACCTTCGCATGAAGACTTCATAATATGGCGACGACCACTCCCTCATTTATAGACTAATTATGGAGATACTGAGGGTGTAACAACTTGGACATGTAACAACTGGACCTGGTCTCCCCTACCCACTTAATGTACTAGCACATCTACCTACCTACATCCTCAGCTACCCTCTCGACCACCACCACTACCACCACCGGTATCTCAGCTCTCACTAAGCAATATTTCCCGCCTGATCACTCCTGCGTAAAACTGCAGCTATAAATTTCGACAAACCTGATATAGTGTAACGCCAAAATTTGTGCCAAGAGCGAGATGAGAGTAAGGCCATATTTTGATAAAGTGCGGCAGGAGATAATGGAAAAAGATATTTATCCCATCTCTCTCTCTCTCTCTCTCTCCCTCTCTCTCTCTCTCTCTCTCTCTCTCTCTCTCTCTCTCTCCTGTCAAAATCTGCATATGGTAGTAAAACTGGTAAAATTATGTTGATTGAATGCAAAAAGCAGTATTTCGCAACAATATTTAGAAAAAAATACAGATGGTCATCCCACTGACAACTGCAGATTTATGTAGAGGAGTATCAAGTATCACAAATCGAATATCATACTATAAACTCTCGGAAAGAATTAAAAGTACTGAAGGCACTGCAATAGGCCTAAACTGTTCTCATCATGTAATGTCGCTGTATGAGATAGTGGGAAAATATTAGGGTTCATAAGCAACAGTATCACTTTTGAAAAAAAAAAAAAAAAAAAAAACAGCATTTATAATGCCTAATGCTGTTTTGGGCTCCTCAGCTATGGAAGGCCATTCTTAGATTTGCAATGATGTTATGCACAGATATCATCCCTACTCAACAAACTTTATGACGCATATGGATGGATAAGAACTTGATCTTTTTGTACCTTCGAAGGCAAATCATTAGAATGATGTAAATTCTTTGAATGTTATGTGGCAGATATTTCAAATTTTTGGAATTTAGTTAGGACCTTCCTACTAGTTTATAAAATGTATCAACAAAATGCAAAGAGCTGGTACCATTTACGCTGAAGTCGGTACTGACTTCTGATGTAGACTGTCCTATTGTGAACGTCGGGAAAAAACTAGATAATGAGCAATCCGTTTCACAGATTAAAATTTGGACTTTTCGTTTCCCACTGTCACCTATACTATGTGTGGTAGTGAAAAACGATGTGTTCAGAACATGCTCCAGTTTTAATAATGATTTACAGGATCGGACAGTTTGTGTCTGAAAATGTACGACAAATATGGAAAAGGCATTTTATAAAATGTATAAACATGTAAGCATGGCACAATATCAAAAAAAAAAAAAAAAAAAAAATGAGGTGGAGAAAGTAAGGGGAGATGTAAACCCATTCGTACATCTTACTTTCTTTATTTTTGCTTTCTTTCTACTTTCTTTCTCTCTGTCTTTTTTGTTTTGTGGCATACTATTACGGAACTCACCATGATTAACAGTTTCACCAAAATCATGGTGCTGTTCTCCTGGGATGCATTCAAGATTAAATAATTATTACACCATAATGTCACATATCAGTGTGGAAAAATAAGATACAGAGATAGGGTTACGTGTACTTTTACTGTCTCCATTTTGTTTCTTTGGTTTTGGCCTCTGTGCAATTCCAGCATCGTCATACAGTTTTTACCCCCGTGATCGCGAAACGAGAATGTGTGTGTGTGTGTGTGTGTGTGTGTGTGTGTGTGAACAAAATAACTCAAAAATACTTTTAACTGATTTTAGTCAAACTTGGCAGAAAGGACGCGAGTCAGCCAGTGAATAAACCTACTGCTTAAAAAAAAAAAAAAAAAAAAAAAAAAAAAAAAAAGTTTACAGTTAAGGTCACAGGGCGAGGTGAACTTAAACCGTAATTACTCGGTGTGGAAAAAGTTTGTGAAATAGTTCAGGCTAAAGCAAAGACGAAGAGCTTCAGTTTTATGAACAGTGAGTCAAAAGTCAAGGTAACAGAGAATGGTCAGAATCCAAGGTTACAGGGCAAGGTCAACTCAGTCACTATGATTTGAACCAAACTTATTGAAAAGGTTAAGGGTCAGAAGCAAACGCGAAGGGATTCGGTTTAGAGAACGATCAGAAAAATACCAAGACTTCAGGTCAAGGTCAAATTTCAACCTTTGTGTCCTTGTGTGGACAAAATAGTCAAGGCAATTTTTATTTGGATTTAAGCTGGTGAATGTGTTGGGGATCACCCACGAGTCAGCTACTGTCTTTTGAAACAAAAGGACAATGATAGGCTGTCAATCAAACGTCATGGTCATAGAAAAGGTCAAACTTAAAGGGCACTGAGTAAATTCAATTCAATTTTAGTCTGATCTGCATCAAACTTGTTACAAATGTTAGGGGTTATAAAAGGATGTAATTACTTGATTTTGAGAGTAAACTGTAGGAGGTCAAGGTACCGGGACAAAGTCAAATATTCGACTCTAATAAAACCAGTTAGTGGGACCGGGTGTTGCCTGTCTGGGTGTTCAGGTTTCCTCCACACAAATTAAATCAGCGCTGGAAGGTTGTATTCACACCCGCGATGTTAACATATTTGTTTATAACTTCACGTAAGTGAATCAACTAGATTTTCCTTATGTGTCCGTAAGTATGCTTGTGTAACTAATGGGTTTCATGCATGTACTTCCTCTTAGGAAGGCAGTTTGTAATATCTTCCTGGACTGTATGTAAATTAGCTCCTATTTGTGAGAGTATGTGAGAAATTGTGTAAAGGCTGAAGTTAACCAATACATTTACAGCAACAGAGATGCACACTCTCATCAGGACCAGCAAAGTTGCATAATAATTTACTGATAAGAAGGCTGCAATAACGCTTATGAATATTGTTATAGCAAGGAATGGTAGGGGCGCTGGAAGGGACCCCAAGTGCAGATTTTTTTTTTTCCTAGGAGGGATAACCGAATGCATACGATGTTAAAGTCCCATTTCCCGATGCCGGTGTATGGGGATGCATGGAAAATGGGAATGAGAGGAACTGGGAGCAGAGGCAAGGTGGGAATCGTAGGATGGGGGTGGATAATGGCAATGGGAAAGGATGTGCATGGAGGAAGAGTGGGCATTGAAGGGGAGAGTAGGAATGAAGGGACTTGGTAACAACTGTGATGTGAAGATGAGACTATGAGATAATGAAAGTGTAGGAATGGGAAGCGACATGTGGGATAAGTGGAATTGGAGGGAACATACGGAGCAGAGGATGACCAAGAATGGGAGATGGATGGCAATGAGAACGAGACAGAAAGTAATTATGGGAAAGGATGAGAATAGGAGATGTGTGAATGACTGGAAGCTGACAATAGGAGAAAGTTGGAACTGGAAGGATGGTTGGAATGAGAGAAGGTTGGGAATGGAGATGGGTGGGAATGGGAGATGGGTGGAACTGAAAGAAGGTGGGAATAAGAGAGGGGGGTAATGGTAGGAGGGTGAACATGTGATAAGGATGGAGCTAGGGAAGTGATGGGAAAAGATATAACGAAAAAGGAGGAAGTAGGTGAAAGGCGGGTTGAGGGAGGAGTGGAAATGCGAAAAAGGTGGAAATAAGGGCGAGTAAAAGTGAGAGGTGATCTAAAGCGAAAGACTTAAAAAAAGCTAAAAGTGTCGGTTAATATATACAGTACGGGAATAATGGAAATGGTAAAAGGTCGTAATGAAGTAAGGCAGCAGAGGAGAACGATGGAAAAAGAGGCTACAGTGGGGAATGAAACAACCGAAAAAGGTGAGAATGGTAATCAATCAATCAATCAATCATTTCCTGTGGCACCCTCGGGGATGCATAGGGCCTCGATGAACTCACACCACCACATCCTATCTTGTGCTAACTCCTCAAGATCTCCCCAACACTCATCTCCAGCTTCCCGTCTCATTGTCCTCACCCACGTCTCTTTTGGCCTTCCTCTACCTCTCCTACCAAGTGCCACCCACCCTGGTGTACCTCGTACTATTCCCTGTCTCCTATACACATGTCCTAGCCGCTTCCATCGTGAGAATCTAACATATTCATCGATCGGCTGCACTCCCGTTATTTCTCTAATTCTACTATTTGGTATCCTTTCCCACCACTTAACTCCTAATATTCTTCTAAGTGCTTTATTTTCAAACACCGAGAATTTATTTTCCATAGTCACTGTGCTGTACCAAGACTCGTGTCCATAAATTAAGATACTCCTAACCATTACCTTATAAAGTTTGATTTTTGTATGCACAGAAAAATTGTTATCATTCCAAATATTTTTAAGCATTCCCATTGCCTGATTAGCCTTCTTTAACCTTTCCTCGAATTCAAAGTTCAAAGAACCATCCTTGGCTAAATAAGTACCTAAATATTTAAACCTATCAACTTGCTTTATAACCATATCTCCAATTACACATTCCTGCGCATTTTCCATATTCATATTGATTATTTCAGTTTTTCCACAATTAATAACCAAACCCACCTTGCGACCTTCACTCACCAAACAGTCCAACACTCTCTGCATCTCTTCTGGCCCATCACAAATCAAAACTATATCATCTGCATAATCTAAATCCAAAAGTTTCCTGTTCTCTCCCCAAAGTATACCTGCACCGGTTTCTGTTCCAACGCGTTTCATAATGTAATCAATGACCAATATAAATAGTAAAGGCGATAGAACACCACCTTGAATTACTCCGGACTTGACTTCAAACGAATCACTCAGACAACCATCAACCATCACTTTACAAAATGTGTCCTCATGCATGTTCATAATGACCCTCACAAACTCCTCTGGTATTCCATAATGTCTCATGATCTCCCCATAGTCTCTCTCGAAACACTATCAAGAGCCTTTTCAAAATCAACAAAACAAAGACTTAACGGTACTCTCATTTCATTAACTTGCTGCATCAGATGCCTAACTATAAAGATCTGATCATTGCAACCACGTCCCTTTCTAAAACCAGCCTGTTCATCCCTCAGAATACCCTCAACCACCGGCTCCAACCTATTTAACAACACTTTACTGAAAACTTTCAAAGCTATCGGTGACAAAGAGATTCCCCTCCAATTACCACATTCACTCAGGTCTCCCTTCTTCGGAACTTTAACAATTACACCATTCTTCCAAACTGATGGTAGTAACCCCGTCACCCATATCTTATTGAATAGCTTGGTCAAGATCATAATTAATCTATCACCCTCGACTTTAAACATTTCCGGAAATAAACCATCCTCCCCTGGTGCCTTATTATTCTTTAACTGTTTTACTGCTTTCTCCACTTCTGCAAGCCTCAACTCTCCTGTTTCTATATTTAAATCTTCCTGAGCAGACGGCATATCCTCTTCTGGTGGTATTGGTCTATTAAGAACTGTCTCAAAATGCTCTTTCCATCTATTTTTAATATCTCCATCTTTGGTCAATAAATTTCCTTCCCTGTCTCTAACTGGTATTTCCTTGCGTTTACCTGCATTACCACTCAGTTCTCTAATCGATTCATATGCTATTCTTTGACTCTGTCCATCATTTTTGTTTATTAAGATTTCAGTCTCTGCAACCTTTTCATCCACACATCTTCTTTTATCTCTCCTAGCTAACCTTCTTACTTCTGAATTCAAACTCCAGTACGCAGCTCTTGCTAATTCAATCTCTCGTTCATCAACGCATTGCATCTCACTCCTCAATTTAGCCTCACCTCTCTTTTTTATCATATCCCACGTTTCCTCTGATATCCATTTCTTTCTCCTGAATCTATGTCTCCTTCCAATCGTACATTCAGCAGTCTCATGCAAAACTTTGTTCACATCCTCCCACATCTCATCTACACTTCTCTCCCCCTCTTCCAACGTTTCCAACACCAAAAACCTATTTCTGCATTCTAATCTGAATTCCTCCTTTTCTTCTCCTTCCCTTCTAAGCTTAACAATATCGTATCTACCAACACCAGATTTTTCCTTCTTCTGATTTTTAAGTTTAAACCTTATTTTTGCAATGCTGAGTTGATGGTCACTACCAATATCCGCTCCCCGTTTAACATGAACATCTAGCAGAGAACTTCTATGCCTCCTACTGATAGCGATGTGATCAATCTGATTTTCATATTTTCCACACGGCGACACCCAAGTTGTCTTGTGTATATTGCAATGCTGAAAGAGTGTGCCCCCGATGACTAAGTCATTTGCTAGACAGAAGCTTCCAAACCTCACTCCGTTTTCACTCATCCTACTACCAACTCCCATCTTACCCATACATGCCTCAAATCCCTCATTTGAACAGCCCATTACTGCATTAAAGTCTCCAACGCAGATCAAAACATCATGTCTAGGTACCCTTCCTACTCCTTCTTGCAACTTTTCATAAAATGTGTCTTTCCTTTCATCGAGTGCATCATTAGTAGGTGCATAACACACAAACAGACTGATGTTGCCATGATTTGATTTAAACCGTGCGTATAACAATCGCTCATCTATAGGATCCCACTCACATAAAGCCTTATTTGCCTTACAACCCAGCAACAATCCTACTCCCTGATAATGCATTCCGTCCTGTCGGCCAGATATCAATAAACGTATACCATCCTCCAAATCCAACTTATCGACTCCAGTTAATCTAGTTTCTGTCAGAGCACAAATATCAAGTCCGTAATTTTGAAAAACCTTCCCTAACTCATCGATTTTACCGTCATGATTTAGCGTTCTCACATTCCAGTTACCAATTTTAATTGTATTTTTTGCATTAACAAAGGAATTAGATTGTAATTGAGGCAACCGTGAGATTCTTAGCACCCCCTGCCCATTTAAGGGCTGCACGGGACTGGGGGCCATTATTGTTCTTTCAGAGTCCATCAAGGTTTCTTTGGCTAACTTCCTGAACACCTCGCCATTGTGTTGCAGTCGCAGTAGGCAGCTAACTTGCCTGATTGCCCACACCCGAAAGACCCAGCTATGCTGTAGCCAGTCACGTGCCGGCATGCTTCCCAGCCATTTCACTCTCAAGGAGTTCCTCTGCCTGAGAAAGCAACCACCCCCCTGCTCCCGAGGGCTTTTGATCTGTGTAGGTAGAGGGCGATCACTCCCTCACTAGCCATATACAGTGTATATACAGTGTATAGGCTACACTCACCAATGGTAAGCAGGTGGAAATGGTAAGCAGGTGGAAAATGTAAAAAGGAAGGAATGGAGAAACATGAAAGGTCTGAATGAGGAAACGGGAAGCTTGGCAAAGGGACTGGCTTTGAATATAGGAAAGGTGAAGAGGGGAGTGAATGACTGCCTCTCGAGGATGAGGGAGGGTGCCTCTCTCTACACTCCTTATCTTTGCAAACCCACGTACCCACTCACGCACTCGCCTCCTGATGGGACATTCAAGTTGATTTCCTCCGAATTTCCAGGCCAAACTGGAGAACACAAAACACATTACATCGTGCTGCCCGTCAATGCAAATACGAGTGTAGTGCTGATGCATGTTATAGTAGACTGTCATGCAAATTTAGTTTTACATGCATAATACTGAAAGCAATTTGTAGCGCATGTTTGGTTGTTATTCATAGACATTAGATGTGCATGTATAATGAAGTGCGGCTATTTATTTCATTGTCTCACATATGGTCGTGCAAATTATACATACTGAGAGAATAACATAGCATGCTGTGTATACAAAAATAAGGATGGATCATTGCTGGACTGACTAACACCTCATGCTTAATTTCGGTAGTACGTATAATCTTGTATAAAAAATTGGAGTGATGAATGGAAGAATGATTATTTAATGTTCTGTCTCCCTTTCCTTACTTCTTTTTTTTTTTTCATCTCCTTTGTCCGCCCTCCGTTCTCAGCATCGTTCTTCCTGTTTTCATTTTCGCGCTTTGCATCTTTCTTTCCTTTCTCCAGTCCCCTTTCTTCCCCCCTTTTACTCTTTCTGCCTTGTATTTCTCTCTTGTTTATTCCCTTTCCTCTCTATCGTTCTACCTACCGTCTTACTTTGTTTCTCCTTTTCCATTCATCCCCTTTATTCCTTCGTTTTCTGTGTCCTACCCACTATTCAAAATCGGTCTCATCCCGTGTATCGCCAGAGAGACACTTCAGCTCCATTCTTACTGTATGTCTCCATCCCCCAAGCATTTTACTCCCCTTGAGGCTCAAATAACGTTCGCTGGAATATTATCCCTTTTTTCATGAACCCTACCGGAATGGTCCCAGTATTTAATTGTAATGCTGCAATGCGCATATTCCTGGACCAAATTATTCTCTGTGCTCCACGACGAACTTCTGCCAGCTGGATATGGCAGTCAGTTTTGTTTCATTCACTTCTGTAGACTAACTGAGCAGAGGGGTTATTTTCTGAGGGGAGCAGTTTGTCTTCCATCCAATAGTTGATCAGACAACATGTATTGTTACGCTCTGTGTATACATTTCTCGTACCTCTCTTATGGTCCCGTCTTTTCTAGTATTTTACCTCTGCTAATCTCTCTCTCTCTCTCTCTCTCTCTCTCTCTCTCTCTCTCTCTCTCTTGAGAAGGCAGGTCATTGGAACTTGAGCGTTAGGATGGTTCCGATTTCCTTGATTTTTGTGGGACATACCAGTATACTTTATTTCATTGTTGTGTCCACAGTCAATCACCCATTACCTCATCCAGCGTTGCTTGTAATCACTCGGATACAAAGAAAAATTTTTTCAGAAAAAAAAAATCGTTTTAGAAGAAGGAAATATAAAATCGATCCCTTCGAACAGTTTCAAAAACAGTTCATTATGGATTCGATTATTGGAGATGTACATTTTACCACCTACCTGTTGGCATCCATCATTCCGGACAAAAGGTAATACTGTCCCTGGGAATATGAGAGCAAGAACAATTTATAGTGTCGTAGGTGACTAAAGGAGTGAGAGCTGAGGCTGGAACTCCCTTGCTGTCTGTAGACCTTTCCGAACGTTAATCTGCTTTCGCAGGCTGACCCATCTCACTGGCTGGGAAAGCAAACATGTACAGTACAGTAAATAACTCAAGAAGGCTATTTCATGTTCAGCTCTGTGCATAAACTTAACAGTCCGTTCCCCAAATCCCGGAAGACCTCTTACGTGCCAAGCACCTTCACATATCACTGCTTATGCACCAGTGCCCATCGTACCCTAGTTCCAGAAAGTATCGGTGCATACTCCAGTGTGAACATTTTGAGAGAAGAGACGACAGGAATTGGGATGTGTCTGTTGTTCCGGCCGCATGTTGGCAGCCCTGTTTCCTGCTGAGTTGTCAGCGTTTATGTAAAATTATATTATTTCTGTCTTACCCATTCGACACGTTTGTAATTACACAAATATCTATAGAAAAACACCCACAACCCTCCCGATATGTCACAAGTTGAACATATCTCTTCGGTACTCGTCGATCACGCCCTGCACCGATACTTTCTGGAGCTAGTGTACGTGTTAAACACAATCCAAGGCTGTCTTTTCCAGGATTTGTGTGGTAGCATTAGAGGTGAATTTATGAGATGTTGGTAGGTCTTGCAAAAGGTAAGTGATGTATGTGTTAGAGAAATTAAAATAACCATGTTGTTCCCGGCCCTAGTCTCTGCTCGAATTCACGTCTTTTTAGACAACAGATCGCAACAGTATACAGCATGTTTGATATTCTATCGCTGGAAATTCATCAATTCATCCATCAGATACTGTCAAAAACAGCATGGCCATACCGGGAAAAAAAAAAGAAAGAAAGGAATGCCTGAGGTTCACTAATTACGTGTTTGTAAAGACATCAATCAAAGAGTTTCTCGAAGCAGAAAAAAACAACAAAAATAGAACACAGACAAGTACAGCAACGACTCTGCCTTCAGGCACGCCCCCCGAAGACAAGTAATTCCACCTGATGGCCCAAAATTGCATGCTAAGTCCTAGGAGATATGTTACCATTATTGGATGTCGCCGCAGATCCCTCCCAGACAACTTCGTTACATTTTCTTGTTCGTCCAAATGAGGTTGCAAAGAGAGAGAGAGAGAGAGAGAGAGAGAGAGAGAGAGAAAGAGTTGGGGTTACAGCTTTATAGACACAAATACACCGATCAGAAAAGACAAATCTTCACTCTCTTTACACTTGCTCACTGCAATAGCAGTTATCCCTATGCTTTTATCTCCTGTGACCAGCTGTTGACCAAACGTACTTCATACTACTCCACCTTAACCCTAGTCATAAGGCTCCTGTTCAGAGCTTCCCCTGTCCCTCGTGTTTCAGGGGGTATGTATGGGACTTTCTAATGAAGAAGAAATGTGAGTGCAAATGTTATCTCTTGTGCGAGTTAGAGACTAGGTGCATTTTAGAGATTAGTAGCAACAGTGAGGACATAAGAGTGTTGTGCGGTAGTTTAAAGGAGAAGGTATATGACGCTGATATCTTTCAAACAGTTAGGGGAAGGTGTAAAGCCAAAGTAGGTGGCAGTGATAAAGATGACTCTATTAGGAATAAGTTCCAGGTTCTGGAGGATGGAGCATTGGATAAGCCTGGCTCCATTTCTATCGGGGATTCAATGATTATCCATCAGGAGAGGATGTTTTATGCTAAATGTTCTTTGTGAAAAGGGTGTTCGCTTTTCTAGGCTGAGATAAAGGACATGACAGAGTGATGGTGACTAAGTCATCAACATCTCAAAAGACTTGATATTTGTCACTGCGGTACAGATTAATAACGTAGCTTGTAACGGCAGAAGGAGATATTTAGGAAGTTGAGAGACTTTATAAGAAAGCTCAAAGATAACCATAGGAAGTTTTCTATTCGTAGTTTAAATCCCAGTTAAGATGTCGGCTCTGTCAATGTCAGTAGGATGACTGTAATCTACAGGTTTGAGGCTCTGTCAGGAAGGAGGATGTATTACTTGTTGATGCCTGGGATAATTTTACCCTGATAGATGTCTGTCTGGTAGATGCGGCTTTCCCCTCAACAAAGTTGGGAAAGCAAGTTTGGGTTGGGTTCTATGAAACAGTGATAAACATGCATTAGTCAATGAACGTGAAGCGGACGGGGCAGATTATGGCTTAGCTATTAACAGTCAAAACCCAAAGGGCAATGAAGAAAGTGTAAGGTGAGGTGAGGTCACCTGTCTGGGCTCTAGGTTGATAAGTCCTTGCCTCCTGTGAGCTAAGGAATAAGCTCTAGAAACTTCTCGATGAACATTTTCCACGTGTCACTTAGAGTTGTACTTAAAATAGCAAAAAAAAAAAAAAAAAAAAGACTAAAAACTTTACTAATGCATAGCTCCAAGCTTCAGTTGTTTACATTTTTACGTGTGCCAGCTGTAAGGGAACATATATATGTAAAGGAAAAAAGATATGTTAAAGCACAAAATATATGAACTCTTGAGTCGTTCAGTTCGAACAAGACATTTAATAATCAACCCTATACACTCAGCAAGAGTGACTACTCAAAACAACACAGCCACTCTTTCAATAATCCGACTACATAGTCCTTAGTGGTGGCATAAATGACACAGACCTTCCCAATTTGGAAGCTCTATTCCAGTACACACTTAAGCCTTAGGTCAGTGGCATGGCCTACTGTGACCTGTTTTGCTTCCCACACTAGGTATATTTACTGGTGTCTGTACCTATTATGTGATTAGTTTTTAGGTACTTAAGTCCTACCCCTCCTTTTCTAGGAAGCAGGAAACTGCTGTAACCCAACTGGATCAATTATTTTAGTGATTCCTCTTCATGTTCCTCTGTGTTTTTACATTCTTTTCATTTATTACCTCAGGTTTTACCGCGGCATTTTAATGAATTTCAGTAGCCTACTTTTAGGATTTTAATATAAAGATTAATCGTAATGAGACAAAACCTTTTGACTACATATTTTCGCTGGTTATATATATATATATATATATATATATATATATATATATATATATATATATATATATATATATATATATATATATATATATATATATATTAACAGCAGAATTCATGTCAACAAATTGGGGGGACTGTGGCAAATAACCTCGTGTCCCTGCCACATAGTTTCTGATGAGACGTAATTTTTGTGCCACTTGATTCAATATATTCGGCGGAGTCCTATACATGTATAGGGGGTCCCATGGTCCGCGCCGTCGAAGACGGTACTTCGTATAGCTGCAAGGTCTTCCTCTATCCTCCACCAGGGCTGGAGATGAACTTGAGTAAAGCTTTTGTTTATTCCAAATACACCAAAGTGCGTCATCAGGATAGGCAAAGAAGTTCTAGAAGTTGAGAAGTACAACTGATTAGGGCAAATACTAAAATTAACGAAAGACCATGATAGCGAAACAAAAAGACGTGCTACAATCGGATGGAAAGCTTTCAGTAAGCAACAGGATATAATGAAAAGAGGTTTGCCAAGAGGCATGAAACGAAAAATATATAATGAATGTGTAATCCCAGCATTGACGTACGACTGTGATAACTGAAAACTGACCTAATCGATGGAAAATCAACTAGTCTGCTCTCAAAGTCCAATGGAGAGGTCAGTGTTGGGATTATCTTTTAGGGACAGGAAAAGATCAACTTGGCTGAGAGAGCAGACTAAAGTGTTATAAAAGAACAGATATGGAGGTGGGCAGATCATGAAGCAAGAATAAAGGATAACAGGAGGAAGAGGCTGACTGACTGGACTCAAGAGATCGTGAGCATAGCAGAAAAAACCCAGACAGGAGGTGGAGAGATGAACTAGAGAAGCTGGCAGGCAAAACATGACAGAGATTGATTCAGTTAAGAAATTCTTGGAAAATGCTGGGGGAGGCCTTTATTCAGCAGTGGGCTTGAAATGGTTGATTTCATACACACACACACACACACACACACACACACACACACACACACACACACACACACACACACACAGCAGATAGATGACAGAGAGAGAGAGAGAGAGAGAGAGAGAGAGAGACAGACAGACAGACAGACAGACAGACAGAGCAACCAGGAGAAAAAAAAAGCATATAAAAATATAAGTTGACGTGATATAGCAACAACCGTACTGAATATAATAAAGTACTGTGATAATGCTTGAAAATTTTTCGAAACATTAAGGAGAATGAGAGACAAAGATTATTTCATTATATATGGATGAGGAAAAATGTAATGAACAAATTGACTTTTTACTGAATTAAGAAAGCAATGGCAGTGATGATAACCTAGCCGTAGAAACAAAAATGAATATTTTGACTTTTTCTGTCACAACGGAAACTGGGCAATTTCTCTCACCTCTCACTTCAGACCCTTCTCACTTTAAACTATACACTCTCAGTCTTCTCTCTCCCCCTGTCCCTCCATTTTATCTCCCGCTTCATGTCAAATCTTTTCCTATCCCTTTCTTATCTCATCTGTTAGTACCTATCAGTTCACACCATCACACCTTTTTCCTGTCACCTACCACACCACATCCTTTCCTCCTCACGCTTCACATCACACCGTTCTCTGTCTGCTCCATCCTCCTTCTCTCCTTACCTCCTCCCTTATCGCACCTGCCTCTGTTATATCTCACAGGATCACACGTCGCCTTAGAAACCTTATTATCAGGCTAGGAAGCGAAGGGAAGGAGAATACATACTGGAAGCACAGAATTCTGCGAGGTTCATTATTCTGGGTATTGTTTTTTCCTTCCTCCCTTCCCTTTTCCTACCTTTTACAGTGTCTTTATATTTTATTAACAGTATCCTTCCCCCCTTTTCACTTTCATTTATTAATAAAGACTATTCGCTTCCAGTTTTATTTTTAAATTTCCCCTGCATGACATTTAGTTATTTTTTAAAATTAAATTCTGTTTCGCCGTCTAATATGCTCACTTGTTTTCTTGCCTTTATTCAACTGCCTGCGTTGTTATTCTGCTGTCTGTATCCCTTGCACTATTGTTGTTTGCACCACATGTGTCTCGTTTAAACCTACCATTTCCTTCTTTAGCTCTTTGATACTGCTCGTGGTCGATGAGGAAGCGATTGTTACATTTAGGCAGCATGTGTGTGTGTGTGTGTGTGTGTGTGTGTGTGTGTGTGTGTGTGTGTGTGTGTGTAAAACGCCAGGAAAGATTTAGAGAACAGATTATTAATAAAAAATAATCAGAACTGAGAAAGAATGGGGACGGTGTAGAATACTTAATGAAAAAGTTTTTAAAAATGGGTAATGAAGCGGAAGCCTGAGATGAGCGAGAGGATGAAAAGGAAGTAAAGTGAAAGAAGACAGCGATAATGAAAAGGGGTGAACGGAAATCCTGAAAATTATAGATGATAAAAAAAAAAAAAAGATAAAGGCTAAGGAAAGAGAGAGAGAGAGAGAGAGAGGATGGGAAGGGTAAATAATTTCCTGAAGGAAGAATGTTACTGAGAATATATATATATATATATATATATATATATATATATATATATATATATATATATATATATATTGGAAGAGGAAAACAATGGTCGATTAAAATAAGTTGTTGCGCATGACGGATTGAAAAAATCCTGAAAATTATAAAAATGATAATGGTGATGATGTCGAAGGGGGCAGAAATGATGGTTATGGTGACGATGTTAATAACAAGCATGTTCAAATTAATAATGATGATGATGATGATTTTGTTTTTGTTGTAGTTTAGCTGTTAGTAATCAAGAAATGATTACCGATGACGACGGAGATCCTGTTAATAGCAATGTTGGTACCAGTGACAGCAAAAGAGAAGTAATGATATTAACTGTGACGCTGACAGCGATGGCAGTAATGATGTTGGTGACAACGATAACGAGAGAGCAACCAACGAAATAATGAATAATCTTAACATTTACATCCTCACTCTCATATCATCTCAGTTTTCTCTTGCTCCACATTTCATCATCTATCATATCCTCACATCATCACTCCTAACTTTACCTCGCCTGACATCAGTATTTACATCTTCACATATCTCTCACCCACATTTCACTTTACAGTCTCACCTGCAATAGTTTCATTTAATATCCCCTCAGACCATTACTTTAGTTTTTTCATCACCTATATCCTTGCATCACCTCAAATCTTCTCTGTTCATCTATTCTCATTTTCGCTTAATGATATCCCCTCCCCTTCCCTCACCTCACATCTTTTCCTTTCCCTTATATTCTCATTGCCCCTCAGCTGTAATCTCTCATCATCTCACAGCCTCTGTTATGCCCTCCTCGCTTCGCATCCTTTCATATTCCCTCCTTATCTCACATCCTCTCTTATCCCCTGCTCGCCTCACATCCTCTACTATGTCCTCCTTACTTCACATTCTCTCCTAAATCCTCTCTCACCTCACAGTTTTCTTGTCCCCTCCTCGCCTCACATCCTTTCCTACATCCTCCTTATCTCACATGCTCTCCTACCTCCTCCTCACCTCGCATCCTCTCCTATCCACTCCTAACCTCACATCCTTTCCTGTAACCTTCTTAAGTCACATCATCTCCTACCACCTCCTCACTTCACATCCTCTGTTATCTCATCGTTATCTCAAATCCTTTCCAAACCCTTCCTTACCTCACCTATCACTCCACACCTCTCACTTCACATCCACTTCTTTCCCCATTTGTGAACAGACATCGCAACCTCTCCTCTCCTCTCCTTACCTTTCATCACAATCTCTCCTCTCCTCTCTTCTCGTCCTCCCTCCCGTCATATAGAAACCATACCAATCCTCTCCTAACTTCTCACCTCACATCACATGGGCTTTTAATCATCATATATCTCCTTCTCCCGCACTTTTCACTTCAGACTCCTCCTCACCTTTCGCTTCTCATTCTTTTCTTTCCACACCTTCCTCCACCTAATCTCTCGGTTCACGTTCAATCTTCTATCCCTTTTTCACCCTATCTCTTATTACCTCTCACTTCACACCCTCTTCTTCCTGTCTCCCACCAAACCTCATATCCTTCTCTCACCTCCCTCTCTTTCTCACCCTTCACATAACACCCTCCTCTCTCTACTCCCTCCTCGCCCTCTCTCCACCTCATCTCACATTGTTATATCTCACAGGCCCAAAGGTCACCTCAGAAACCTTATTATCACGCTGGGGGAAGGAGAATACATTTCTGAGGCACAGAATTCTACTAGGCTCTCGGTGAAGGCAGCTTTTTTTTTTATTCCCTTCCACACTCTTTTTTTCATATTCTCCTTTACCGCGTAATTATATTTATTTATAAACACTATCCCCTCCCATTTTTTCTTTCATGTATTGTTTATTAACATTATCCCCTCTGCTATTTTTCTTTCACCAGGCTATAACTTAAAATGCTTTTATTTCTTCAAGTTTTCTTTCGACGTCTAATATTCTCCCTTATTTTGTGGGCTTCACTGAACCCTTTTCGTTTTATATTCCTCTTTCAAAATCCATTACTCTTTATTTGTTTGTCTTCGTTACCCAGGCATTGCTTTTGTAGCAGCCACTTCCCTCCTTAGTTCATTTAATTAAAATCGCACGAATGTCAAGAGCGGCGTGTGTGTGTGTGTGTGTGTGTGTGTGTGTGTGTGTGTGTGTGTGTGTGTGTGTGTGTGTGTGTGTGTGTGTGTGTGTGTGTGTGTGTGTGTGTGTGTGTGTGTGTGTGTGTGTGTGTGTGTGTGAGAAAAGGTTAAGAGCTGGCCCATGAGAAAACCTATTGTTTTTGAGAACAGTAAGTCATGGGTCAAGGACACACTGCTTGGTCGAACGTTGACCGAAGAAAATTAACTTGAAAGTTCTTTTTTCAGTTTTGGGTCAAACTCGAGAGAGGGGCTGAAGCTAAGTCAAGAATGGAGTAATTCAGTTTGGAGACCTATTAGTACAAAATCAAAGACACGCATGGTCAAAGTTCAATCCGTATACGTGTTTTCTTGGCAGTATAACACGCAATTTTTATCCGATTTTAGCCAAACTTGGTGGAGGCGTTGATGGTCAGGAAAAGGGCAGGCATCTCGTTGTTTTTCTACTTGTATATGGCAATAAGTCTAAGCTCAAGGTCATAATCCAGGTATTTTGAATAATTTGTATCCGAATTAGACCTGACTTTGTGGATCGGTGAGGCAAAAGAAAAAACGGTCTGTTTTAAGAACAATCATTTAAAGGTCAAGGTCACTGGAAAATGTCAAAAGATAAGGTCAGGCAAAAGAAAAAACGGTCTGTTTTAAGAACAATCATTTAAGGTCAAGGTCACTGGAAAATGTCAAAAGATAAGGTCAAAGGACAAAGGCGCCTCAAACAGCCTTGATCTAATTATGTCTTGGGAAAAGGTTAAGGGTCTGACAAGATCAAAGGGATTCATATTTGAGAACAATTCGTCAAAGATCAAAGCTATTGGGGAAGGTCAAAGTTCGATCCGTCTTTTTATGTTATCAAAATACTGTATCTAAATCAGTTTGATCTAAATTAGACCAAGCCAAGAAATTCGCCTATTACATTTTTTTGAACAAGAGGTCAAAGGTCAATTGGCAAGGTCAACTTAAACAGTTTTTATTCGATGCAGACTAAACTTTGTGGAAGTGATTATATTAAAATAAGGATAAAGAGGTGCGATTTGGATAAAAAGAAGCCAAGGAAAGGTCACAAGGCAAGGTAATTGGACAGAGTCATTATTTTGCCCTGATTAAGACCGGTTGGTAGCAGGGATAAGTGTTGGGCAAGAACGAAGTAATTCTATTTTGAGAGCAAATAGCTGAAGGTCAAGGTCACAGGACAAAGTCAAACATACTGCCCATCGGCCAATTAGTGGTGCGAGTTTTACGCACTCTGAATGCTCCTTCATGCACTTCCTTGCTCTTCCTCTCCCATTGTTCTTTGTCATTCCGTTGTTTGTTTGTTTCCATCTACGTGGTTCACTCTTTCTCTTATCCTTATAATTCCCTTCCCTTATCTCTAGTTCCATACACCTTCACTCACTCAGTCTTCCTTATTACCTATAATTTTTCAATCTCTCTCTCTCTCTCAGTTTCTTTATTCTTTTTATCACTTTCCTCTTCCTGTCACTATATTGTCTAATCACTTGTTTTTTTTCTCTCTTTTTATATAAAATAATAGTTTATAGCTATTAATTCCATTTTCTTTCCTCTCTCCCCCATCCCACTCAACACCCTCCCAGACTTCTCGTTTCTGCCCCTGCTTCTTATCGATCTACACCTACTCATAGCTCATTCTCTCTCTCTCTCTCTCTCTCTCTCTCTCTCTCTCTCTCTCTCTCTCTCTCTCTCTCTCTCTCTCTCTCTTCATAAATATATCCAAACTCATATCCACTTCCACACAATCGGTGTGACGATTTTCCACCCAACCAGTGCTTCTTCGTACACTCTTTTTCTCTCTCCTTCCAAACTGTATTCTCTACTATCACTCTCCCTCTTTACGCTCCTCCCCTATTTCACATCTTACCCTCAGGTTATTCTTCCTTCTCCCCCTCTCTCGCTTTCTTACCCCCCTCTCCCTTTCTGCTTCTCTCCTGTCTCCCGGCCAATCCCTTGCTGCCTCCCTTTTGTTCCGTCTCTCCCATCGCCCTACCCAATCTCGTCTCATTTTCTCTCCACATTCAAAGCCTATTCATCCTTCTTCTCGCTCTCCCTACGACTATTATCCGAACATTTCCTTTTCCATCGCCTACCATCCCTTCATATTATTACACATTTAATTTTACCTATTTGACTCACCCTTTTTTTTTTTCTTAGTACTGATACGCCCTTTTTTGCACGTTTATTAACATTTCCTGCTTACTCATTCATAAAGTTAACCCCTCCCATTCACATATTCCCTCATTCCACCTCTATTACCAGCAATCCCCATCCAATATTCTTTTCACCTTCATGTTACTTCTGCCCTTGTACCATCATTTCCTATCGTCTTCATTTTCTATACCTCCAAACCTTTTCTCCACGGCGTTTTCTTTATTCCCAGCTCATTAACAAAGCCTTTTCAGTTAATTTTCCTCCTGTCTTCGCCCTCTCCAGCACTTCTCACCCTCTCTCCCTCCCTCCCACTCTCTCTCTCTCTCTCTCTCTCTCTCTCTATCTATCTATCTATCTATCTATCTATCTATCTATCTCTATCTCTGTCTATTTACCTATCTCTCGTTCACAGCACTTCCTCCCACACCCCAGCCCGCCCAAGTCTTTCTTCTCTCTTCCTACTCTTCTCTTCTCTTCTCCTATCCTCCCGACCCGCCCATTGGTACTTTTCCTCGTGTCACACTTCCATCCATCTCCTCATTCCATCCCCTTTCCATTCACCTATAGCTCCTTTTCTTATCCCTCCCCCACCTTTCACTCCTCTTATTGTCGCACCCTTCCCAGCCCTTACTGTCTCTCCTACTCAGCTCCCTTCCCTCCTACTCCCGGCTGTCTCTCATACTCCTCCCCCTCCAATCTTTCTCCCCTGATCGGTCCACACTCCCTCCTTTCTCTCTACCCCTACCATATCTCCCTCACCCTTCACACCACTCCCGAACCTTCCCCGCCACTCCCCCACATTCCTCACACACCCACGTCACACTATTCCCTTACCTCTTCTCTCCTGCATTCCCTCACTCCCTCGTCCCCACCTTCCCTTCTCCTTTATCTTCCTCTGTCCCATTTACTATTACCTCTTGAACCCCTTTCCCACACTATCCTTCTACTCACTCCTCCCTAACTTTCCTCTTCATCTTTTCCCCATACCTACTCCTTTGCCTTCTATCAACCTTCTCCAACATCCCTTAACCTCCTACCTTCACCTCCCACCACACCCCTCTCATTAATCTCTTACCAGCCTTCCTCCCTCGTCCCTCACCACCATCTACGTCTCTCCTTTCTATAACCTCTTCCCACCCTCCGCTCACCCCTTCCATCAGCTACTCTCTCCTCCCAACAACTCCCCATTCCTGTCCCATTCTGTTTCTCACCATTGACTTCATAGAGGTAGGATGATTGACTTCAACCCACTCCTCATACTTCTGACCTCTGCCCAGCCTTCTCCTCACCCCTCTCCCCTAGCATTATCTACCTCCTTTTCCCATGTAGGTACAGACCTGTGTAAGGTAAAACGGATTATGGCTCATTAATACCTGGGTGATCCCTCCAGTAACCAAATCCTGCCTTTCTTATCTCACCACAAACCTCTCTCCAACCTTTCTCTGTCTCTTCATTAGCATAAAGTCGTACTGTGCGTTCTCTGCTCCCCCCCCCCCATCTCCGCCTAACTTTCTTCCACCCATTCTTCCGTGATGTCACCTAACATAAAGGCCTACAGTCACAAACCTCTCCCTAACCTTTCCCCTGGTCCTTCATATTATATCCTGTTTTACTTCTGCCCCTCAGCATAAGTAAAATATCGTATACTCTCCCTGATTCCCGTCTCTTTCCTCTCTCCCCATATCATTCAACATCTAGTCAGCCTTATCCCACCTATCTACTCCCCAACCCTTCTACCGTCCACTCTGCTTTCTCTCCCCCCTGTCCCCCTCCCTCTCGCCGCTTCTCCAGTCCCTGCCCCTCTCCACCCCCCCCCCATCTCTCTCTGCCCCATTCCCCTGTCCCTCCAAGTTCCTCCACGCTCACAACTCAAACCCTTCCTCCACCCCTTCCCCTCTTCTGCCCCCAACCCACAGCCCTCAAACCTTCTACTCAGGGGAATGCGTCGCGATATATCCTGGGCGGTGTGGTCTCAGGTGTCGCGGGAGCTCAGTCCAGGGGCCGCCCACACGAATATTTATACCATGCATTTGTCCCTCACCTTCACGGTAAGGCCCCTTCTTTTTCTTCTTCTTCTTCTTCTTCTTCTTCTTTATTCTCTCTCTCTCTCTCTCTCTCTCTCTCTCTCTCTCTCTCTCTCTCTCTCTCCCTCTCTCTCTCTCTCTCTTTCTCTCTCAAGGTGGCATTAGTCATTCTTCACAGGTGCCTTTCTTCGGTGGTTGACCTTAATTACTAGAGGTCAGTTGTCTCCAACATATAAACGTCTTCGATTAGGCTGAATATAAGTTTGCAACCTAACTCAGGTTAAGATTTGGTTAGGTTAGCTTAGGTTAGGAGCGTTAGATTAAAGGCCGTGCTATAAAAACCGAGAGATCTGGCGGTGGAATGGTGACGTTCAGTTGTTAGACGTTCCTGAACGCCAGCCACGCTTACTGTTAAAATCTGGACTGTCAGCCATGACGAAAACCAGTTCAGGCATTTGAATGCTGCGATTGTCGCTGGGCTGGGCAACAATAAGCTACAGTGAGCACGAACAGCGCGTAAATTTTGATTATCCTACTTCTTCAGTTTACTAAACTAAACGCATCCCAAACTCCTTCTAAGCGACAATTTTTGGGTAAGAAAAATATATAAATATTCGAACCGAGAAAAAAATTGGTATAGAAGGCGTTAAGGTGATGCAGTTAAAAGTAACAGACAATATACTGCACAGGCTAAACGTAAGTTTTGATTTTGCTTACTTGCCTAATTGCATAAGGCTAAGCAACAAAACAAATGCCTCTGAAATATCTGCCATCATATGGGATCATGCTGAAAAATATCCTCTCATAATGGATTTACCGGGTCCTTCATGTAATTCGAGTGGTTTAACATTTAGCATTTATTACTCAGTGGTGTAGTGATACGGTGCCTAGTCCCTGTCTGGGAGTCTCGGGTTCGACTCCCAGCTAAAGAGAAACTTTCCACAATGTATCTATAAATTACCTATCCATCAATCTCTCGCTCTCTCTCTCTCTCTACATACACAGTATATATGTATATATGTTGCATTTTTTTTTTTTTTCCAAAATTGAATGTATGTGAGGTGGAAAGGGGAGGGGGAGACAGAGGATGAGAGATCGGTTGCAAAGGTAAGTGAGGGAGAAGGGTGAGTTGGAGAGAGTTTAACCTGACTGCATAGGTCAGCATGACATGCAGGCGGTTCGAGTGGCAGTTAGGTGTTATTTTCTGATTTAATTGATAGTTTTTCCTTCTGTATATATATATATATATATATATATATATATATATATATATATATATATATATATATATATATATATATATATATATATATATATATATATATATATATATATATATATATATATATATATATATATATACAGAAGGAAAAACTGTCAATTAAATCAGAAAATAACACCTAACTGCCACTCGAACCGCCTGCATGTCATGCTGACCTATGCAGTCAGGTTAAACTCTCTCCAACTCACCCTTCTCCCTCACTTACCTTTGCAACCGATCTCTCATCCTCTGTCTCCCCCTCCCCTTTCCACCTCACATACATTCAATTTTGGAAAAAAAAAAAAAATGCAACATATTGAAAGTAAGGAAAACCCTACAATGCATCCTTATGATCTACTTAGCACATCCATGTTCTTATCAAGTCACACACTTAGTCCGGAAGAGAGAAGGCTTAAGTAATGTGTAAAGACTGTTCACTTGATATTCGGTGTCTCTTGATGGTTTCCTAAATGTCTGTAGCCTCTTCAGCTCAAAAACGTAATGTATTATACTTTTTTTTTATTTCATGCCAACGGCAAACCACTGAGTCCAGGTGAGGAGAGATCCTCAAGGTTAAAAGTAAATTAAATAAATAAATAAATAAAAAGTTTCAAATAACCCCATCAGCCAGAGGATGCACTTCGCATTTTGACAAACAAACTATTTTCTTCAGTTGAAAAGAGACCTTTCTGATCAATGGGATATTTTAACATAATTCAAAGAATTAGAGGGGCACTTATTGGAGCGCATCTCTCCGACAAAGGCAAAGTAATTTCCAAACCACTCTTCATAATGGATTAGGTTTTCTCATCATTGATAGGGGTCTCCTAAAAGTGTTTTCCGGATCCTAAATCTGTAATACAATCCGGATCTGTCCTAAAAATTAACAGATTGTTCCCTGGGACATGGGCTATCTACCCACCAGATTTGGTCCAAATCTCTTTTTAAGTTTTTGAGTAATCCTGATGACAGAGAAACAAACAAACAAACAGAGGTGAAAATATACTCTCATTGTCAGAGGGAAATATGGTGCTCCCTTCATTAGCAATACTGTACTGTAGGTTGTCTTCTAAGGCTATGCAGATTATTAAATTTGCTGAGCTAGTACATTCTTGAAAACAAAAGGCTTTACACAGCAACCGGCTGCCGTGGTGTTTCTATCTTGTTCTGATGAACTGTATACCTACGACAGAATAGAGGGGTGGATAGACGAAAGCTTGTTTTCTTCTATTACTGTTATGGCATCACCTAACCGCGCTATCACCCACCCCGTGTCATTTTTGCAACACCCTCACTCAGAATCCTTACATTTGTTTCTTTACACATCTCTCTCTCACCTTATCTCTTCCTCCAGCACCGCAGCCCTTACAACACACTCACTCAACCCCCAGCACCACCATACTATATCTCTGTACCAAGAACAAAGCACTTGACCTTTACGTTTTATTTTGTGTACTTGACAACATCTCAATCGTTCTAACGTCCTCACATTGTTAAAAAAAAAAAAAATCGCATTTCATAGTAAGAAATAATGTCTCTCCTCAGATCAGTAGTATCGCCACAGAACAAATAATCTCCCATAATACCCTGTTACAGAAATTTTCTTTCCAACATATACTCTTGCACCGACCTTAAGCCCCACTTAGCACTGAATTAGCCCACTTCTTTGGTTGGCATTTTAATACAGATTCCGCCATTAACACCAGACCTCCTCCTTCCCTTCAGGCTCAACCGGTCACCGTAAATGCCTTCATATATTTTCCCTCTCCTTTGACTTTTATTTTCCTGTCTCTAACCCATGTTCTCGTGTAAATATTCATCTTCGTATTTTTACCATGCATTCAACACTGTCCCACATTCCCGCTCTCTATGTCCCACTTTCGGTTTCCTCATCACTGTAAACTCAGTATTTCATCTTTGTCCTCCTTTCCTCCCTTCTGCTCAGCCTTTTATCCTGCAGTCCTCTCTCTCTCTCTCTCTCTCTCTCTCTCTCTCTCTCTCTCTCTCTCTCTCTCTCCATTTACTCAGTCTTTACCCTCTCTGATTCTACTTCACTGTTCTTTATTATCTCATTTCTTTCTCAGATTTTTCTCTTCTCACCATTTCTCCGCTTTTTCCCTTCTCTCGTCTTCCTTCTTTCCTCTCTTTTTTCCGTTCTCTGTTCGACTCATCCCGACAGTCTTATTCTTTCCTTTTTCTCTCCTCCGTTTATTATTCAGATTTAACTATATTCTTTCATCATATTTCATTTCATACCTCAACCTTTTTTTCCTCCTCTAACATTTTTGTACGACTCTCTCTCTCTCTCTCTCTCTCTCTCTCTCTCTCTCTCTCTCGTGTCCTGGTCACCGTTCCCTGCTGTCCCTTTGTTCTTCCCTTTTTCAGTCCCCTTACTCATTTCCATCTATTCTGTTTTCCTCCGTTGCTTCTCTCCTTTCTTTTCCCCTTGCTCTACTTTCTCACTGTTCAGACGAAAAGGGGACGAAAACTGATGTGCTGTGGAAAATATAAACCAAAACAAAGAAATGTAGGAGTTTTCACTGAGTGAGAGAGAAAGGGAAAAAAAGATAATTAAAAAAAAACGAGGGGACCAACCAAGAACTGAGATAGGGGAGGAGGAGGATGAAAGGGGAATATGAGAGAGAGAGAGAGAGAGAGAGAGAGAGAGAGAGAGAGAGACAGACAGACAGACAGACAGAGACAGACAGACAGAGAGAGAGAGACAGACAGACAGACAGACAGACAGACAGACAGACAGACAGAAAAGAATGAAGAATGTAGGTGGAAATGAAAAGACGGAAGGAAAAATGGATAGCGATGAGGTAGAACAGCAGAGGAAATGGAAAGACATATTGGATATAAATAAGAAGCTTATGGGAGATAGAAGCAAATAGATTCGGATTCAGTAATGATGTCGGAAGGAGATAAGTGGTGATGAAAAGTCAGAAATAAGGGACGCTCATAAACTAGGACGAAAGTAAGGAGACAGAAAGCAGGACGAACTATAAATAAAGACGAGGGAAGAAGATATTTGGAGGAGATTGGAAGAAGAGAGGGAAAGGATAGGCTACTGAAACGAGGACGAATAACAGGAATGACGATGAAAATGTAGAAGAAGACTGGCCAAGCCTGTGATTAACCCCTTTTTTCAGAATGCTCATTTTTCTACCTATGCAAGCACCTAATAATTTTAATCGATTAGAAGGAACTTTTCTCTCTAGCGCAACTGAGCATTCGCTTCATTAACAAAAAAAAAAAAAAATGTCTAGTGTTGGACTGATTTATATATATATATATATATATATATATATATATATATATATATATATATATATATATATATATATATATATATATATATATATATATATATATATATATATATTGCCAGACGCCTTAATCCCGTAAGGGGTGGCCAAAAACAAACCGCCTCCATGTCGCCCTGTCCCCTGCCATTTCACTGCCCTGCTCCCAGATCACACACACACACACTATATATATATATATATATATATATATATATATATATATATATATATATATATCATTGCGTTGAAGGGTTTGAGAAGAGGAATGTAATGACCGTGAGAAAATATGAGTGTGAGGCTGGAAACCGCATACTTGTAATGGAGTAATGCACTGACCACCCAAATGTCCAGCCTTTGTGACACAAGCAGCTTTATTCCTCCTACAACACGAGCCCTGGAGGGTGCAACAGGTGCCTTCACTACTGATACGTCGTGAAAGGGAGCAAAAGCCCTTCCTCTAGTTGTTGCTTCTGTTTGTATACGTTGGGACACTGGTTATGATGATGATGATAATGAAGACGGGGACTGGAATGGAGATGGAGAAGGGATGGTGATTAGAGGACGAATGACAGAAGAAAAATGAGAATGGAAAATTAAAAGGAATTTAGGGGAGGAATTTTGAAAGAAAGCCGATAGAAAGAAAAAATGAAACTGAAAAAAAAAGGACAGGACGAACAGAGGTAACAGAACAGAGGAGGAAAGTTAAAGAGTAACAAGTTAGAGAGTAAGAAAGAGAAGACGTGGGCAAACGAAAAATGAAAGCAAAGGGAAAGGACCCAGAAACAAAGCAAGAAGGAGAACTGGGAGACGACGAACAGGAATAGAAATAGTAGATGAGGGAGGAATGATGGAATGGAAAATGGCACAAGGGCAATGGATGGAGAACTCAGAGAAGCAGAAAGGTTGGGGAAGAAGCGGGAAAAGATGGGGTTTCAACAGATGGAAAAGGGAATAAATAAAGGGAACACATAGAAGACAGAAAGTGATGGAGGAGCAAAGGAGGTGGAGGTAGAAAAGCCGAGTGGAAGAACGAAAAGGGGAAAGGAAAAGCATGTAAGAAGAAAAGCTGTGAATGAGATGAAAAGTTAATGTCATGAGAGTAGAAACGATGATCGGAACTAAAAGGGCTGAAGAGAGAAGGAAGGTAGAAAATGACTGTAGAAGGATGCAGAGGAGAATGGAACAGAGAGCAAAAGGAAAGGATAGGAATGGTAAGAGAATTAAAGAAGAGGACACAGAGATGATGACAGCAAAGGAGAATTTAGTGAGGAAAAGGTAAGACAGACGTGCTAAAGGCTAAATGTAGAAATGAGAAACAAAAGAAAAGGAGTAGGGTAGGAAACGAGGAGAAAATGATGACAACTAGGAGAATATACATAGTGATGGAGGTGTTAATGAAGTGGGAGTAGAGAAGGGCTGAAGGATGGACATGAAAGTGGAAATGGAAGCAAGGGGAAAGGGAAAGGGGAACGCAAAAGCCAGAGCGCGGGAAAGATGCATGGCGATGGAAGGGTTCAGGAGTGGGAGGTTGAAACTTGGCTGGCCTAAAACTTGACACAAACACAAGTTACACGTTTTTCTTTCATTCATTTTTTTTTTTCCTTATACCTCACAACTTTATTTTTCAATAGTTTTTTCAGTGCTTCCAGTCAGTGAATCAGATGGATGGAAAAACTGAAACAGAAAGGTAAAATTAAATACAGAAGGATAGATGGACGGAAATACTGAGAGAACAGATAGATAGACTGGCAGTAGATAGATAGGTTTATATAGGTATGTATTTTGTAGGGAAATGGAAAATTAATTCAGGGTAGACAGATGTACATGAATTTAAAGGTATCCACGGCTAATACTGTAAAAAGCCGAACATAATACGCAGTCGGAGAGGTAAAGAGAAGGATGGAAACAACACTCAGACTGTTTTGGAGTTTCGGGTAAGAAGGTCCTTTTACTTCTTTGTCCTCCCAGTCCTTCCTCCTGGCCGTTTCCGCTCATGTTCTTTACCCTTGCTTATTGTTCCGCCCTCTTTACACACCCTCTTTCTCTTCTAATTCTCGGTTTACTTATTGTCAGGTTATTGTCCTTTCCATTCTCTCTCTCTCTCTCTCTCTCTCTCTCTCTCTCTCTCTCTCTCTCTCTCTTTGAAAGCCCAAAGAATATTACCTAGGTATATCGCAAACTGCAGTATATTCTTTTACCGCTGATGTACCTGATGCATGGAACTGGTCTCCCGTAAATGTGAGAGACAGCTCCACCATTAATGCAACAATTTTCACCACAAAGATTTTCAAGGCCATACCAAACGATCACCCATTTATAAGTAGAACAGCATGACCACCTTAGTACTGGTAGAACCATCTGAGGAAATGGTCCAAGGCTCATAGGAAAAACAGGAAATCATGACACCACTTTGGGAGAGAAACGAAATAACCTTCTTTAATCAGTCGCTTAATACTGTGCCAAACATTTCTTTAAAAACATTTTATGAAAGCACCAATCAGCATCAGGTATTGTTTAGGGAGAGCAGTCACATTAATTCAACTGATACTGACTCAAACCACCAAATCGCCAGCAATTTACGGAACGACAATGGTGATTTAGGCAACATAGGGCAATAACCGGTCATTTCCCTCCCTCATCCCCCCTATTCCCCTTCGCTCCTCTTCCAGTATTCCCACGCCCTCGTTATCCCCCATTCCCCTCCATTTTCTCCCCATTTTGCCATATCTCCCCAGTACCTCACTCATCCTTCCTCATTACCCCTCCGTCTTCCTCCTCCATTCCTCGTCTCTCCTCTCATTCTCCATTTTCTCACTGTCGTCCTCTCGCTCGAAGCCCTCTCGCATTTTAATCTCTCATTTTAATCTCTCATTCCACTCCATTTTCCTCCTCCTTTCTCCCTTCTGTTCTGCATTCCTCATATTCATTCCCCCTTTCTCATCACCATTCCCCTCCAGCTCTCTTTCCGACCCCCCCTCCTCATTTTTCCTTCCTCATTTCTCTCTTCTTCCTCCAAGCCTCCCCTCCCTTTCCTGATCTCTCTCTCGTTTCCCCGTCGCACTTCTCCCTCTTTCCTCCATATCCTCTTCTTTACCTCATTCCTCATTTTCATCGCCCTTGCTCATCCACACTCACTAAACTTCCTTTCTCTTTTCTCCTTCATTTTTTCTCACTCATTTCTCCATTCTTCCTCAGACCTTCCCCCTCCTTTCCTCGTATCTCTCCATCTCCCCGTCCCCTAGCCTCCTGCCTACTGTGGTGGCGGTGGTACCCTGGATTAGCTGGGTTACACACGCCCCGTAACATCTCTCCACTAATTAATGCCTGGCCATGCTGTACCCCACACCCCTACTGGCCATCAGGAGAAACGAGGTTACTGTAAAGCATCAGGGATAGTATGGATTATTGGGGAACCGTGGTATGTCGGGGCACTACAAAAAGTTGGAGTACTGCGAGATATAGGAGAGCTACGGATTATCGTGGGTACCACACATTACCTTGAGTACTAATGATTATTAAACAACTACTTAGTATCGAGGTTACAACGATTACCGTTACATCTTATTACCGTGGGTCCTAAGGAGTGAATGTTACATAAGTTTTCAGGACTATATTATTTGTAGTTAACAAGGGATAACAGAAAGGGAATATGGGATTACAACAATTCTCTGTGGGTATAATGGGGACTTTATGTAATACTGTACTACTACTGATATCGGGGATACAACAGGATATCAGGGCTAATACCGAACATCGGAATACTACGGAATACTGAGATACGCTTAAGACTCAAGGGTAGTTATTGTTGCTGTTGATCGAGCTCACTTTCATGTGAAACCCGGTGGACTGCAGACTGCAGTTGCCCTTCTCCTATTGTCCATCATCCCTCTTTCTGAGAAAGGGAAGGAACTGAGAGACGTTATAAATATCGGGGTTTATATGGAACATCGGACTACTACAGAACGTGGGTATAATGTGAAATAATGGAGGTACTATGAATACTGCCGAATATCGAAGCATTTCGGGATATCGAGGTGTCTGGAATATCGGGACGGGAAGCTACAGAATAAGAGCGTGCTACTGAAAACCGGGCGACGCTTTATTGCGGAAGTCGGCGAGAGAAAAAATGGAAACAGAGCCAAGTTTCTGCAACAACTAATTTTGGGACGCCCAGTCACTCCTTCCTCACCACGTCACATCCACCTTTCTCCCTTCTTCATCCCTCACCCTCACACCCACTTTCCTCTACACCTCACTCCTACCCCGTAAGCTCTCTACCATTCCCTGTACCCCTACCTCACTCACCTACTGTACATTCACCACGCTTCTCTCTTATACTCAACTCCTTTCCCCTACAACACAACCTCTCACCTCTTCCTTACACCCTCTTCTCTCTCTAGTCTTCAAACCAAAAACAAAGAATATAATAAAAACTTATGACAAGATGTATTTCTTAATCCATTTGCTGACGAAAATAGTAGTGCACCGTGCGTTTTTAGTACCAGAATCTTAATCACTAATATTTTCCTTATATCTTTATATTAACAAATATAAAGAAAAGAACAAGCACTAAACCACTTACACAACTAGAAAGCGCTCAGAGAGCGCATGTCTCTGCCAATGCCATTGCCACTGAAAAAGGATGTGGATCCGGATCCGTTAAGATATTGTGTGAAATACATAGGATCCGGATCCCCCCCTAAAACTTAATCAATATTTCCTTGACCCATGGCCCACTTTTCTACAAAATTTAATTGAAATTCATTGAGACTTTTGGAGATATTATGCGGGATACATAGGATCCGGATCAGCCCCAAAATTTCATGAATTCTTTCTTGGCCCATCGCCCACCCTTCCACAAAATTTCATTGATATTCACAAAGAACTTTTGGAAATGGGATACACAGGATCTGGATCCGGATCCGCCCTCAAATTTAATAAATTCTTTTTTGGCCCATGGCCCACCCTTCCACAAAATTTCATTGAAATTCATTATGAACTTCTGGAGATATTGTGCGGACAGACAATCATAGGTGAATTCATAACCGCCTCCAATTTCGTTGGCGGAGGTTAATATTATTATTCGTACACACACACACACACACACACACACACACACACACACACACACACACACACACACACACACACACACACGGTGGCCATTGCCGAACAGCAGAGCTCGCCATAAAAAGGAAGGACTAAAGACCTCTGTCCAACTAACTGGCGCAAAATGCTGGCAAAAAAATGGTCGACGGAAAGGCCAAAATGAGAGAGAGAGAGAGAGAGAGAGAGAGAGAGAGAAAGAGAGAGAGAGAGAGAGAGAGAGAGAGAGAGAGAGAGAGAGAGAGAGAGAGAGAGAGAGAGAAAGAGAGAGAGAGAGAGAGAGAGAGATGAGCACAGCATAGAAAAAAAGTTAGAGCGTAAATATCACAGTACTACTACTTCCTCTCTCTTCATTCACCCGGGAGGAAGAAAATATGCTAATAGAAATTTAAAAAAAAAAAAAATAGAGAAGGATGAAAACAAACGAAAGTGGTAAAAGGCTCATCTTGTAGAAACAATAGAAAATGACTGTAAATGTAACAAAAAATAAGATAACAGAAAAGGATGAGAAACAGTAAAAAACAAGTGATAGGAAAGATACAGAAAACAACGAGAAAACAGCCCGAAAGCTTAAAAAAAAAAAAAAAAAAAGAGCATATAGGAGGAAGGGATGAAAGTTAACGATTCATTCTTAAATATAAAAACAGCGAAAGAAAGAAAAGACCGAGAGGAGAAAAGTATGTGAGGGGAAGGCGAGGAATGACCAAAAACAGAAAGGAACGACCTTTTTGCCGAATCTAGCTTTAAAAACAAAAGGAAGAATACAGAAAAGAATAAAAACGAAAGGCCGTAAGCAGAAAGGGAATAATGGCAGAGGATTAAAGACAAGGTGCAAAAAAGAAATGCAAGAAACAACAGAATCTAGAAGAATGAGGAGAGCGAAAATGAATGAGAAGCTAAAAAAAAAAAAAAAAAAAAAAAAAAAAAAGCCAAAAACAGAGAACGTCAAGAGGAAGTTGGGAGAGATATGAGAGATGAGAAGGAAGGCAATGGAAAAGACATTAAAAGAATATCAGCATAAAAACTTTAGTGTGGCGAATCGCAAGAAATCAATGAGCATAATGTCACCAGTGATTATTGCTGGTGACTTCGAGGCTTTTTTTGAAAGTTCTTGGAGAGAGAGAGAGAGAGAGAGAGAGAGAGAGAGAGAATGGGGCGTGGACAGAGGGGGATAAAGTAATATGAAACAACACCCTCAGTAAAAGTACCAAAGTGAAACCAAACAAAACAACACAAAAAAATATTGACTCCTAAAGCTTACATTCCAGTGAGAGTTTGAGTGGCTGGGTACAAGAGGGACAAAAATAGCGAGCTTTACGCGGAGTTTGACAGTGTGAGGACAGGTGTGAGTGCAACTGCGATGTCAGATCTAAATGAATGATGAAAAAAAACTAGTACAACTGAAAATTCTGTTCCGTGGTGAGTACAAGACTGAATACAGAAGCGAGTACAAGAGTGAATAAATAACTGACAGTGAATGTGTACATGATTAAGTGTGGGCATAATCAGTGAGAACAACAGTGAGTGAATACAAAAGATAGTGATCTAGTACAAGATTGGAGATGATTGTGAGTGAGTACAAGATTGGAGATGAAAGTGAGTGAGTACAAGAGTGAGCAAGTAAGAAAGTCAATACAAGAAAGAGTGAGTAGAAGAGATAAAACAAGACAGCAAGTGTATGAGAAAGTACAAAAGAATATAGCTAGCAACAGAGTGAGTACAATAATGGCAACAAGAGTATATGCGTAACAGAGTTGGTGTGTAAAATAATGAGCATAAGTGAGGGAGTTTAACAGTGAATGAGTACGAGAAGAAGTGAATAAAATGAATAGAAGAGGGAGAGTAACTACAAGAGTGAGTGCAAGAATGCATGAACGAACATCAGTGTGAGTGAGAACATGGCGAATGGATGTAAAAGTGAGTGCATGACCAGGTATCTAAGTAAAAAAAAGAGTGAATACTAGAGTGAACGATTGTATGAGAGAGTGAGTGAAGGAATGAGCAACTGCAAGAGTAAGAGAATGCGAGTGAATACAAAAATGAATACAAGGGCGAGTATAAAGGTAAGCGAGTACAAAAGTTTGTGAGGACAAGAGTGACCGAGTATGACGGTGAATACAAGAATGAAGGAACACAGGACTTGGTGAGGATAACAGGGAGTGGATACATGAGTCAGGGGAAGATAAGGTAAATACAGCAGTGAGTGAATACACGAACGAGTGATTTTAAGAGAGAATAAGAGAAAATGAGCAGAAGAATAAGTCCAGAGAGAGAACACGGGAATATAAATAAATAAGGTATTAGAGTGGAAAGGTTACAAGAGGATGAGAAAAAGGCAGAGTATAAGAGGGAAGTGGAGGAACGATTGGGCAAATATGAATTGGAGCAGATGGGAGACGTGGAAGGTGTGTGTAGAATATTTACAGAAGAAATATGTGCAGCATGTGATGTGGTGTGTGGAAGGAAGAGAAGACGGAGGGGGGTGCAAGGAACAGCGTGGTGGACTGAAGAGGTGAAACAGGCTGTGGCACAAAAGAAGAAAGCATACAATGAATGGATGAGAAATAGGGGCGTGGAAGAGGTTGAGAGGCGGAAGAGTTATATGTAGAAAGCAAGAGAGAGGTGAAAAGATTAGTAAGAGAGAGTAAGAAGAGAGTGGATGAGGAATTTGGAAGGAATTTGAGTGTAAAGTGGAGGGACTGTAAGAAAATGTTCTGGAGAGAGGTGAAAAGAGTAAGACAGGGTGGAAGTGAAGTTAGCAGAGGAGTGAAAGATAAAAATGGTAGATTACTAGTGGAGAAGGGAGAAAAAGTGAGCAGATGGAGAGAACACTTTAAGGAATTGTTGAACGTAGAGGATGGAAGTAATGCGAGTATAAGTGGCTGGGGAATGGCTGGGAGAAGGAGGGAGGTGAGAAGACAGGAAGAAATCAGTAGGATAGAAGTTGTGGAAGCAATGAAGAAAGTTAAATCAGGGAAAGCCCCAGGAATTGATGGAGTGTGTGGTGAAATGCTGAAGCATGGGGGAGAGATAGTAGTAGAATGTATGTGGAAGATGTGCAGATTGGCCTGGGAGGAAGGTAGAGTCCCGGAGGATTGGAAGTCAGGTATAATTATTCCCTTGTACAAAGGAAAAGGGGAAAAAGAAGTGTGTGGTAACCATAGGGGCATTTGTCTTCTTAGTATAATAGGAAAAGTGTATGGTAGGATACTTATTGACAGAGTTAGAAAAAGGACAGAGAAATTAGTTGGAGAAGAACAGGGAGGCTTTAGGAAGGGAAGAGGTTGTGTAGATCAGATATTCATTCTCAGATCTTTAGTGGAAAAGTTTCTAGAGAAGGGAAAGAAGTTGTATGCGGCTTTCATGGATTTGGAGAAAGCATATGACAGGGTGGATAGACAAGGATTGTGGAAAGTGTTAAGAATAAATGGAGTAGATGGGAAGTTGTTGAATGCTGTGAAGAGTATGTACGATGGTGCGAAGGCTGCAGTGCTTGTGGATGGTGAACTAAGTGAATTTTTCTCTTTGAAGGTTGGGTTGAAACAGGGATGTGTCATGTCTCCATGGTTGTTCAATCTGTACATGGATGGGGTAATAAAAGAGGTACAAGGTAGGGTAGTGGATGTTGGAGTATGGTGAGAGAGGATAGTGTTTGGAAACTCCCTGTACTGTTGTTTCCAGATGATACTGTGTTGTTGAATGAAGACGAAGGGGAGCTGCAAGGCTTGGTGGATGAGTTTGAGAGAGTGTGTAAGAAACGGAATCTAAAGGTGAATGTAGGGAAGAGTAAAGTGATTGTCTTTGAGAGAGGTGAAGTCAGTGAATGTTCAGCGAGGTTGGATGGTGAGGAATTGGAAAATGTGAGTACGTTTAAGTACTTGGGTAGTGTGATGAGTAAGGATGGAGGTTTGGAGGGTGAAGTGCTTGAAAGGGTACAGCAGGGAAGAAAGGTTGCTGGTTCCTTGAAAGCAGTGATAAGAAACAGGGAAGTGAGCATGGAAGTGAAAAAGTTACTACATGACAGTATTGTGATACCAACTCTGACGTACAGAAGTGAAGCTTGGACGTTGTTGGAAGGACACCGGTCAAGAGTGAGAGCAGTGGAAATGAGTTATTTAAGAGGAGCCTGTGGAGTCACATGGAGAGACAGGCTGACGAATGAGGATATAAAGGAGCGTTGTGGTGTTGATGTGGATGTGATAGGAAGCGTTATGACGAACACACTGAGGTGGTTTGGCCATGTGGAGAGGTTGGAGGGTGAAAGACTGACGAAGAGAGTGTATGTGAGTGAGGTGGAGGGGGAAAGAGGGAGGGGGAGGCCGAGGAAGAGATGGATGTATGGGGTGGAGAGGTATATATATGAGAGAGGGGGGTGTGAGCTGGGAGCAGGGGAGTGAAATGGCGGGGGACATGGCGACTTGGAGGCGATTTGTTTGTGGCCACCCCAAACGGGATTGAGGCGTCTGGCAATAGATAGATAGATAGATTAGAGTGAGCACAAGGCCCTCATTCACGTCGGGTAAGGAAGTTTCCTAACACCTCCTCCTAGGGGACTTAAATTATTTCTAACACCTTACTGTCATGATTCACATAAATTCTTACAAAATCGGCATACTCTGCATAAATAACGTACATAAGTATATTAACCAGCAATATCCAAAAATATATCACTAAGGAAGTGTTACCATGATTTAATATTTCCCTCCAAACTAAATTCTAAAACTAATGTCACTGTATCTTAGTGTATATCTAGTAGTGTGTAAGTGTGACTTCTAGATATTTTCACGGCCTACGTGCCAATTATCGCTTTGGTTAACAGGCGTCACTTTCAGAAATGTGCTGACCATATGTCTAGGACCCAGTGGGGGCCGGCTTTCTCTCCCTGCAGCCTCAGTACGGGGGCTGGTATAGTAGGAGCAACGTGTGTGTTCTACTTGACCAAATAAACACCCATTAATTTGCATTAGGCTTTGAATTTACCTGTAGTGGGAGTGGGTGGTATAACTATAGCAGTGGCAGCGAGTGGTCCAACAACAGATTTCACGTCTCCTATGCCCACGTTTGGCGCTACTCCTGCCTCGCCCTCTGTTCATCTGGCTTGTGGGAGTACCCTGTTCATTTTTGGTGCTTTTGCTGTGATCCTGTCCTGCCCCCACCAACCATCCCAACCACGCCGAAGTGAGCCAGCAGCCACACCACCACACCTAAACCCCACCACAGTGAGCCAGCCCCCACTCTACCACAACCCAGTGGGTCACCTCTGCCAAGCACCACCAAATCTAGTCCTACTCACCACCGTGCCGACGTCACTGAGGAGGGAGCAAGAATATTCACATTGCTCTATGTCACGGTTTTTCTTCTCCAATCAACTCAACTGCTTTGCCAAGTGCGCCCGGCAACGCCAGTCACACCCGGCCACATCACGCCCCCTCCCTCCAATCAACGACTCCATTCCTCTAGATGGGAGGATCGTGCCACCCCACTTCTCTTCAGTCCGGTCTCCGCTGAACAACTGTTTTCTCTCTCCTGAACTCCGTAAATAAGTTCATATAGGCTATTATCTTATTTCATCCTACCATCCCTTCACGTTCTATGGAGATTGTACATTTCTTTACAGATTGTGATTTATATTATTATTCATCTGATTGAATTCACTATATTGCATTTCCATTTTTATTACTCATTCTCCTCTCTCATTTTATTCACTCTTCTAATAGCCATTTTCTTTTCCATTCCTTTGCATTGTACATACCCCATTCACTTTCAGTATATACAGTATAAAGCATACTCCTCCATGAAATATTCATTGTATATACATCATACTCCTTCATACGCTACTCGAAAATGTAAGTGATTTTTTTTTTCTCTCTAGCCCCCCTCCCCTTCTCCTCCTGTTTAAACATCCTCTTATTCATGAACTTATTAGAGTCAATTTCTCTCCCATTCGACAAACTGTTACAGATGATAGTGAAGAAAATAACTGCCTTGGTGATAATAGTGTAACATTCCTCCATAGCGGTATATCTTATACTAAATCTAAATCAACTATTATGACTACTCTCAATGTTACTGATACAACTTCTACAACATCCACCACTCTACTAATCCTACAACTGTTGTAGAAAATCCAGATGATTTTACGCCAGATACTCTTACTCCTTCTACCCCAAATGATTCTCCAGAATTTCAGCCAGGTACACCACTGCCTCTTTCTTCCCTTCCTGTTACAACTACGCCGCCCCTAACTCCGTCACACACCACTTCTACTTCATTACCTGCCCCTTCCCCCAAAGACTCTCAACTTAATAAAGTGACTATTCCCACACATTTGCCACCTCAACCTTTCGCCGCAATGGCCAACTAAGCCCTCCTCCCCTTCCATAATCCATTTTCTTGGATGGTATTAACTGCCCAAAATTCACTGCTAAAAATCCATCTCTATCAAATTTTGATTTCCTCCGCAAAGTCGACACAGACATTGCAATCTGGCAATATCACGCCGACCCATTGAAGATCTCTTATCTCAAAGGCCAATTACATCAAGGTATATCGTGCAGGAGTGCTGGGTTACAATCTGGTTACTTTCATAGTTGCGCAATATTCGACGAATTTTGCAGGAAGTTAATGAAATTCCGTTGTACTCATTCAAAAGCGGATTCCCTCAGTGTTTTCTCCACTCTCTCTAAACACATGCAAGATGGCATGATAATACCAGCTAACAAAGTAACTTTATATGAGGCAGCCACGGTAGCAAGAGCAACCACTTAAGAACCCAGCTGTTGTGGGAAACTCAATGGGTAACTCGTGTCAACAGGGATTATGTTATCAAATTAAAAGATTTTGGTCATTCAGTGGGTAACCTTATCAATTGGTTAGATCAAAAGCAGTTGGAAACTGCCATACAAATTGGTATCAAACCAGGAGATGAATCGTTAGAACTTTTACAATGAGACAGAGGGAAACTAGGCTCGGATGTCACTCGTCAAGCAATTGCTCGCACCACAACCACTCACAGTACAGATGGAACTTCAAGGGTTGTGCCAATCGCTCACATCTCAACGGAGTTTTCACGTTCGTGGCCGACTATCAGGGGTGCCACAAACAATTCTCCTTCTCCCTTGCGACGCCAATCACCTACAAATGCATGTCGGGGCCAGCAGTCTGACCAGTCAAATCTGCGTCGGGGCCAAAAGTACTCGATCGTATGCTGGCACTGAGGTAGTGGTGGTCACCGCGATTCAAACTGTTACCACAAACATGGATGGAACTGTCAGGAGTCGCGACAATGTATACCTTCGCAACCGCATCATGCTTATTGCAAGGATCATAAGGATACAACTGGTCACACCACTAATGAGTGTCGTAATTTTGTACGTCTTCGGTCGCAGAAAGAAGAACGCACCATTTAGAAAAATTTCACATAGCAACAGAAGACCCTCAGCTCCCCATTCCCCAGGTTGGGCCTCTCAACTCTTTTAGGCAGGGTTATTTGGGGTAAGAGCAATGGGGTCCCAACATAGTTTTTCATGGACTCGGGATCATTGGCAAATTTAATATTGGAATCATCTCTAAACAGCATCAGAGGAGCGATTAGATAGATCTGGATCCTTGACCCACCTGACATTCGTCTGTGTGGCGTTGATGGTTCAGAATTTCATGTGAAGGGCAAAGTTTCCTTAGAAATCCAATATGATGAATTATTAAATCCCATCACAGCACAGTTTCATGTCACAAACGACCTCCGCGACGCAGATGTCTTGATAGGCATACATACCATGGCTAATCATTCCATTGACCGCATACCTGCTTGTGGTGGTACTGAGGTACCTTTTTTTTTTTTTTTTTTTTTTTGGCATGGATTACCCACGTGCTGTTCTTTCCCAAGTAAACTCACTCAACCTAATCTAAATCCACCATTAATTAACACCAAAGAGGGACATTCATTAACATCTTATGACATTTCCTCTGAGCATGTACTAGCATCTCAGGACAACCTCTCTAACAGTGACACAATGGTTGACTCAAACACGTTTCATTTAACTAAAATAGTCTGAATGACATCCTACAACATTCGGAGACAAGTGGTAACAAAACAGTGCACAATTTTGTTGCTCCATGAATTCACAAAAGTCTCAGTCTGTGCTGTAGGTGCGAAAGAAGGTGTGGATGCACTAACATTGCCTGAGATGTGCTGTGTGAATGGCTTAAGTTACAAGAAGGCATTGTGTGCTGTGTTGGAGGATAATTTGTGTTACTTATACGTGCTGAATGTCATCAATGCTCCATTAGAGCTTAAAAGTAGTACAAAGACAGGGGATTTCCTGGTCTATCCATTGGTCGTAAAAGTATGCCAGGATGTACCATTCTCTGTATCTACTAAAGATGATGATAAGCCATCGGGTGTAAACGCCATAAACTCTAAGGAACCTACTCCCAACATTTTGTCTGACCTTGCCTTATATGTAAATTTGGGTGAGTATCCCCAATATCAGGACCAAATGGTAAATTTTTGGCAGACCTAATGAGATGTTGTGCTTTGTCTGGCGAACCTATGGGGCAAACAGATTTAGTTAAGCACCACAAAGAATTAGTTCCCGGTACTCAACCAATTTATGTCCTGGCGTAGCAACTACCACACAGTTTGAGACAATAACTGATGAGATAGCGCAGAATGTGTTAGATCAGGATATCACTGGACATTCTGTCAGACCATGGAATAGTCCTCTCTTCTTAATACCCAAGAAAGGAGGAAAATTTCGACCAGTTGTTGGTTATCGCAGTTTTAACTCCGTCACTGTACCTGATCAATTCCCGTTTGTTTTAACAGATCTACTAGAACACATGGCGAGCAAAATGTAGTTTTCACCTCCCTTAACCTACTTAATGGTTCCTGGCAAGTACAAATGGAAGAGTCATCTTGGCCAATAACAGCATTTAGTTCTCCTTCCGGACATCATCAATATATGAGACTCCCTTTGGTCTTAGAAACGCTCTATCATTGTTCATGAGGCTTTTTCATTCTGACTTTAGTGGTACGATGGATCATTCTCTTTTTGCCTGCCTAGATGACTTCATTGTAGTAAGAAAATCCATCCCTGAATATTGTGCCAAAATGCGACAGTCTTTGCCTTCAAATGGCAAAGTCTAAAAATTAAACTCAGTAAATGTGACTTCTTATGTGAGAAAATTAAATTCTCTGGACATGAAGTTGATGCTGAAGGAATTAATATCACAGATAATAAAATTACATCAGTCTCTAACTTCCCTGAACCTTCCAGTGCTGATGACTTAATGACTCTTCTTGGTCTGAGTGGCAACTATCGGCGATTTATTAAAGGATATGCAGAAATCGCCGCTCCTCTGACAAAATTACTAAAGAAAAATGTACCTTTTGTATGGACTAAGGATCAGTCACAAGCTTTTGAATCACTGAAACTAGCACTTGCAGATGCTCCAGTCCTGGCATTCCGTGAGCATAAGAAACCTTATATTCTGTGTACTGATGCATCTGGAGTAGGAAATGCTATGGTACTGATGCAACATGATCATGCAAAAGCGAAACATGTAATAGAATATGCTAGTCGTGCCCTGAACATCGCAGAATGAATTTACAGTGTTACTGAGTGGGAAGCTCTATCCGTTATTTGGTCCCTTAAGCATTTCATTGATATAATATATGGTTATCCAGTGTATATTCAAACCGATCATCTCCCACTTTGTGACTTGTTCAAAGGAAGAAATCTTACAAGTCGACTAGCTCGATGGCCAGTTATCATTCAAGACTATAATCCAGCCTTTCAGTATGTGCCAGGTAAATCAAATGAAGTTGCCGACGCTCTCTCACGTCTCATTACTGCGGCATTAGCACCATGTCAACCTAATGAAATCCCTTACACAACTGTTACCTCAGACGTTGTCATTAATTGCCAGTGCACCGATCATCTGTGGTCTAAGGTAATTTACTTCTTGGAATCGGGAGACACTTCGACCTTAGCTACTTTGCCAGTGCCATTAGAGGATTTCATGTTAGACAGTGGTATTTTGTTTAGAAAGATATTGCTCACAGGAGAGGACATGCCTAATAGAGAAGTCCACCAACTTGTTGTCCCTACTGATCTAATACCTGCGGTACTCCACATCATTCATGACACTTCCCATGCGTCTCATCCGGTTAAAGATCGATGTCTGAGACAAGCACGCATCTCACATTATTGGCTTTCTATGCGGAAGGGCATTACTATTCACTGTGACTCTTGTATTTCGTTTAACCATCACAAAGGATCAACCTGACTACCTGCCTCACTCTTGCAATATCCAGTTCCGTCACGTCCATGGGAGACTATTTCTATCGACCTCCTTAAAGTGCCTCTTACGGAATCACACTCAGTTTATTTGTTTGTAGCGGTCGATCACTTCTCACGCCATTGTCCTTGTAGCTCTCCAAGATACGGCCGCAATGAGCGTAGCACATGCCTTTATTGACCATGTCATCTGCCCATTCTCTACCCTGTCTACTGTTATTACCGATAATGGTACAGAGTTTAACAATAGTCTCCTTGTTGAAATTTGTAAGCAGTATAATATCAACAAGGGTAATGTCATCCCCAGTCATCCAGCTTTTAATGGCCTTGTCGGACAACCAACAGAAAAGTTTCGGAGTGCTTGAGGCACCTGAGTTCTCACAGTGTGTGTTGGAATGAATGGATAAGCCAAGTTGCAGCTTCTATAAATAGCTCCATCAATGCATCCATTGGCGAATCTTCATTCTTTGTCTTATATGGGTTCGATAAATACTTGCTTTATTCCATGTTATCATCGAAGCCTGGCCCACTCTATAATTTGGATGATTTTGTAATAGTAAACGTGTCAGATTTTCAGAGAATACATCAGTATGTAAAAGCAAATCTGGCCTTATCTCGGAGGAATACTGTACGACGCCAGCATAAGTCTGTCTCACCTATCAGCATCAATATCAGAGACCGAGTAATTGCGCGTTCGTTCACACGTATCTCTAAATTAGATGATAAATTTACAGGCCCCCATCGCGTGATATCTCGAAAGGGAAACAATCTTTTAATACGGGAACTATCCACTAGGAATACCAAGTTGGTGCATACAGATGATCTTAAGCGTGCTCCAAGAGGTCTGATATTGGAAGAGTCACTTGGAGAAATTCCATCTTCTCCTATTCCTTTCATTCCTTGTTCTGACACCCCTTCAAACATATCTTCCTGTCCTCCTGTCAATGAATATCGCTCAAAATTGCTCTCTCCACACAAGCCTTTTGCAAAAAAATGTTCACCTCTTCACAATTATCTTCTTTAATTTGGATTTATTTTGTGGGCCTATATGCTGGCAGTGCTGACCTTCACTGGGTCCGGGATGGGAAAGGACGATGGACCAGTTAGACCTAGGGCCCTGGTTAGCTTGGGAGGCAAAGTAATGGTGACTTAAGATATACGGCCGTATTCTTAAACATTTCCTTCCCTTGTAGAGGCATGGGAAAGAAATATTTAGCTGAATTGGTATTCTTTAAAAAATCCTTCCCTTCCCGAGCCGCTCGAAGGGAAAAAATTTTCCTCTGGGCAGCAGAAATTATTGGAACTTGAAGGAATTCCTTGAGCCTTCTCTTCAAAAATTCCTTCATAAATTGGGTGCTTTCTGTTGGGGTTCATTGTCTTATATATATTTAAAATGTCGACGGAAGTTACTGTATAATTTTATTGATACAGTTTACAACGATATACTAATGTTTAAGCTCTATTTGTGTCTCTTCAGAAGTGTTACCCATGTCGGCTGAGATAATTAGCCAGACATAAACAGAGCAGACGACGTACTATCTCCGATATTCATTATATCCAGTCTTTTATGATCTGACACTGACAAATCTTTTACATTATGGCCAGGGTCAAACGAGGATTCATTTCAAGAAACATTTTGTTGTTAATTTGCCCGAAAAAGGAAAATCTGCTATCAAGGTCACACGTCTGGTTCGGCTCATGTCTTCCAGCTGGAAAAAGAAACAAGTGAGCGCCGCCATGCGAGTACACGAGACGGACGTTAACAAGTGATTCTTACACCTACTAATAACAACATTAAGCATAATAATATTCCTCGAATATAATTTATTATCAAAATATTGTCTTGAGGAGTGAACACAGCTGCGGTGTTGGCCAGAATGATATTTATGGCTGAATACAAACCAACAGTATAGATGTGGTGGCGACCTCCCACATCTCAAATGTGTGTGCCAGCACGAGATATGCGTGTTTTGATGTATTAGTTTATAAATTTAACGCTCTGCCATACCAAATATCAGCAAGATGGGTCATTTTAGTTTAACAGGGCTACCAACCTGAATATTTTTCCTTCCCTTCCAAGGAAATCTTTAAGCATACTGAAGGGAAAGAAAAATCCTTCAAAGGGAAGGGAAAGTTTAGGGAAGGAATTATTTTTAAGAATATAGCCGATAGTCTCCTCGAGCTACGACCTTGAGCCGCTGGCTGCCGTCGCCATCGCCCTGCCCCACTTAGCACACCAGCTGGACGAAATACAGGCCCTTCTGTCAGCCATCATGGAGAAACACAGCCGTGACACATTCTGGTACCCTCTTCATTTGAAACATGAATATGTTGGAATGAGATTTTCCTACTTAAATGACACTTTCCCTGACTAAACACCCGTAGGCCTATCACGTGTGAAGCGTGGTTTCGATCTTGGGGGAGAAATTCTGGGTGGCCTTTTTGGTAAAGATACTACCCGTGTCCTCTCTGAATTCAAATGAAATCTTGTTGAATTGGCTGATGCTCTTGAGTCCCAAAACAGGGTTCTACAGGTTCAACACTCTATGTTGCAGAAGATTATATCACATCTAAATGATGTAGCAGAGATATTAAACCAGTTCTCGAACATCTTAAGGAAACAAATTTTGAAAATTAATATTGTGCCAGAATTACTATATGTCAAACTACACTTGGACACCTACAACTATCTCTGGACTCTTATCTCCCAAGTCACTACCTTGATTCGTATTCTATAGTTGATGATGTTGGTGGTCATGTCACTGTAGATCTAGTATCTATTTCTGATCTTTCTGTAATGGATTGGGCTCGCTCTGTATTTGACTTATCTCCACTGGTTTCCTTCTCCTCTTTAGAGTTCTACTACCCAGTGCTTGAAGCTACCTTCCACACTGAAGAAATTGTTGTTCACATCCCTCTCCGCTCTTCTACCACATTCGATCTCTTCCTTATCATCCGTTTCCTTTTCTTATTCCATATTTCAGTGCTGCAGGCCTCTGTTTCCACTGAATATTTTCTCCTATTTCATGATCATGTCTCCATTGCTTTCACATCCTCTAGCAATCTCAGCAAGTGTGCTTTTCTTACATCTACTTCTCGACTTTGTGCTGCCAATCTCCTGGCCCTCGTCCCTAGTATCGCTGCACCCCACAAACCCGCTTTGGTTTGCAATTTTTCCGTACAGTCCGTCTGTTCCTTCATTCCGGACCCAAACTCCCAGTGCACCATGCTTGTCTTGATCATGTCCAGTACTTTCTTTTCAGTACCCCACTCTCTATCAGCATCAGTTGTCCTGGAACTCCTGTTCGTTCGGTACTTGCAAGTGGTTTATATAAAGCTCCTGATTATTGTGCTGTTAAATAAGAATCTGCGGTTACCCACGCTACCCATCAGCACTATGCACTTCGCTCCCACAAACATGAAATTTTCAGTCCATCAATGTGACCTCCCGTCTCCCTTCTGACAATATATTCATTACATCTGAGCACTTTGTAAATCATAGTGATAGACAAGGACTGTGTAAAGTATTAAGAATATATGAAGTAGATGGGAAGTTGTTGAATGGGGTGAAGACTATGTGTGAGGGTGCTAAGGCTGCAGTGTGTGTGAATAGTGAACTATGTGAATTTTTTTATTTGAAGGCTGGGTTGAAACGGATGTGTCATGTCTCCATGGTTGTTTAATCTGTATATGGATGGGGTTATAAAAGAGATACAAGGTAGGGCAGTGGATGTTGGAGCTGCCCTAATGAGAGAAGGCAGTGTTTGGAAACTCCTCGTGCTATTGTTTGCATGTGATACTGTGTTGTTAAGTGAAGACGAAGGAGAGCTCCAAGGCTTGGTGGATGAGTTTGGAAGAATGTGTAGGAAACGGAATCTAAAAGTGAATGTAGGGAAGAGTAAAGTTATGGTCGTCGAAAGAAGTGAAATCAATGAGTGTACAGTGAGGCTGGATGATGAGGAAATGGAAAATGTGAGTGCGTTTAAATACTTGGGTAGTATGATGAGTAAGGATTGAAGTTTAGAGGGCGAAGTGCTTGAAAGGGTACAACAAGGAAAAAAAGGTTACTGATTCCTTGGAAGCAGTGATAAGAAACAGAGAAGTGAGCATCGAAATGAAAAAGTTACTACATGACAGTATTGTGATACCAACTCTAACGTATGGAAGTGAAGCTTGGACCTTGTTGGAGGGACAGAAGTCAAGAGTGAGAGCAGTGGAAATGAGTTATTTGAGAGGAGCACGTGCAGTCACATGGAGAGACAGACTGACAAATGAGGATGTGAAGGAGCCAGTGGTGTGGATGTGGATGTGATAGAAAGCGTTAGGAGAAACACATAGGGGTGGTTTGGAGATCTGGAGAGGATGGAGAGTAAGAGACTGACGAGGAGAGTGTATGTGAGTGAAGTGGAGGGGGGGCAGAGGGAGGGGGAGGCCAAAGATGAGATGAAGGGATGGAGAGGTATATGAGCGAGGGGGGTGTCAGCTGGAAGGAGGGCAATGAAATGGTCGGGGACAGGGCGACATGGAGGCCATTTGTTTGTGGCCACCCCTTACGGGATTAAGGCGTCTGGCAATAGATAGATTTTGCCATGCATCAGTTTTCATTGCCCTTCAGTCGTTCATGAGTACAGCCGGTTTTGGTTTCCCCCCATGGCTGTCATTTTATCGGATTTCTTAATACTATTTGCGTCATTCACTACTGTGCCAGGCGAATGGAGCACCAGCAACATGAGATACGAGTGGCCATTGGTATAACACAGCCACCATGGGATGCTGAAACTGGCCGTGCTTAGTGACACTTCATGTGACTACTGAAGGTGGAAAGAATATGTAACTTATACTGAAAGGAAAACAATTGTATGATAGGGAAGGAAAAGAAGACATTTGTGAAGAGGAAAGGTACATATGATGATAATGGCGATAAATGAAACAATAACAAAGGAAAACGTAAATAGTAAGATAATAACATAGAAAACCAAATGTTGTGGTGATAAATGATAAACGATAAAATGAGAAATGGAAATCGACATAATGATAAAGAAAAAAAAAACAAATTATAGAAAAGGACACACGCTGTGCAGTGATAGTTTGTCTGAAAACATGATAACATCAAATTATGTGTGAACATTCCCAAGTTATATCATTACTGTCACAGGTAAAACTATACTGGACACTTTCTCTGATAATGTTCTTGCAGCAAAGACTTAAGATATGAAGTGATGATATAATTTTAAGAGTGCTAAATATCTTTCAGTTCATTTAATATCATTATACTTCTATACTTATCCTTATCGTTAAAAATTCCACTTTAGATAGATAGATAGATAGGGGGAGGCGCTGGCTCAATCGGTAGAGAGTTGGCCTGCAGTCCTGACGGACCCGGGTTCAAATCCCGCTGAGGCAGGGAACAGTTTAAGGATTTGAATTTCATAAAATCAGACTTTATTGATCTACCAGAAGACCCGCCGACATGTCGTAAAAATACCCCCGCTAATACCAATACATCAGTCCTATATGAGAGCCCTAGCATGTATTCAGTATGGACGATGGGTGTTAGCGCCTAAGTGGTGACATGTAGAGGTGTGTGGTACGTAGGAGGACTACTGGGCCTTGAAATCAGGCTGTGAAGCCTATGCCCAGAGTCGGTCACATAAAAAAAAAAAAAAAAAAAAGATAGATATAGATATAGATATAGATATAACTTAATTTCCATAAGTTTTCTACAAATAGTAACAATGAATACTAATTTTTATTGTCCCTGTTTTTAACTATCACGTTGCTGAACTTAATCATGGCCATGTATTGTACATACTATATTTCCTTGTTTTTACTGGATCCAACTGCTTACATACCAGCATTATATCTTTTTATTATAGTACTCTTTCATAAATACCCTCAACGTAACTAGACGCCTTACCTGTTCCCCATTGTGTCAGGAGACACAACTTCTGTTCGTCAGGGAGAGTTCAAAAGTTGTTACCACGATTTAATATTTCCCTTCACTCTTACTCTAAACTGTCAATGTATCTTAGTATATATCTAGCAGTGAGTAAGTGGTGTGTTCATGGCCTACCTGCCAGTTTTCGTTTTGGTTAACAGACGTCAATTTTAAAAATGTGCTGACCACATGTCTAGGACCCAGTGGGGGCCAGCTCTCACACCCTGCAGCGTCAGTACGGGGGCTGGTGTAGTAGTAGCAACATATGTGCTCTACTTGACCAGATAAACACCAGTTAATTTGCATCAAGCTTTGGATTTACCTGTATCAAGAGTGGGTGGCATAGAAGAGGTGTTAGGAAGCTTCCTTAATGGACGAGAATACGGGTTCTGGAGCGAAAGCGAAGAATATTGAGTGAGGTCAAAAATTAGTAAATGAATGAGTACAAGAACGAGTTAAAAAGCGAATGTTTGACGAGATTCGTTAGTTTCTGAGGCATTGCACTGTATACAATATAAAATATGAAACTTTTAAAACTTCTTTGGATTAAGCACACATACATTTATTATTATTACAATGTCTAATGACAGAAGGGTCCAACATTTAATACAGTCAAGTACGAAATACATACTAAATTGTCCAAATATATGAAACCTGGTCAAATGAAAGAAATTCACTGTGTCCGTTCAAGAAAACAAAATAAAGCAACACTTTCCTCTTCATTCATCTATAGACCTGAAGTACTGTACATCATAAACATATTTACACATACTGGCAATGTCTTGGTTTTCGCTGAGAACCGAATCCAATGTACTGAACAAAGGTGTTGGGTACTTCAGACGCCAGTGAATATTGACAGCGAACAGTCTATTGATACATGTTCATCTTGCAAACTGTTAATTTCACACTGGCATATTCGTTCTTCAGGTGATGTTACACTCCACCAACTTGACTCTGTTCTTGGACTGTGTGACATGAGCCTCAGTCGGGTGAAGCATAGTCTGGGATACGAATTTTCTCCTTATAAATGCACACACACACACACACACACACACACACACACACACACACACACACACACACACACACACACACACACACACACACACAGAAAGAGAGAGAGAGAGAGAGAGAGAAACTCAATTACAGTAATTAGTGCAGAGGGACAATAAAAATGCACCTAATACTGAATGAAAATGGTGGGAAAATGAGGTAATATTAAGTGTGGTGGGAAGAGCAATCGTTACGAAGGAAGGTTGCAATTAGGTATCATACAAACCTCCAGACATCATCTCCCTAATTTCACTGTGTCTGTAATCACGCGACAATCCTGACTAATTGCACTTCCCTCAACCTCTGTTTATAAAAAAGTTCAAACGTCCTGGGAGGAACACAAGATGAAGGACTCTAGCCAAACATGCACGACAAGAAAAAAAAAAATGATCCTGTCACCACTACATGAACCTATTTGAAATTTCCTGATATGCAGAATACAGGGACGAAGAGGAAAATCAAGATCATCTCTCTCTCTCTCTCTCTCTCTCTCTCTCTCTCTCTCATGATATATATAATATATATATATAATATATATATATATATATATATATATATATATATATATATATATATATATATATATATATATATATATATATGTATATATATATATATATATATATATATATATATATATATATATATATATATATATATATATATATATGTGTGTGTGTGTGTGTGTGTGTGTGTGTGTGTGTGTGTGTGTGTATTTATATATACATCTCTCTCTCTCTCTCTCTCTCTCTCTATCATAAATATACATATAGATAGATAGATAGATAGATAGACAGATATAGTGACTACATTCCCTCCTCTGTCTTTCCTTCATTCTTTCCTCTTCCTTCTGCCTGTTGGTGACTCTACACTGCATGACAAACCAGATGGTTTCCTGTACACCAGGAAACCATTTACTACGCTGGGTGGTAACCATAAAACGAAATTTTGGCGCCTGGTGGTTTAGTGGGATAATTACGGCGCTCGAATCGGATTCAGCCAGTGAAGGTTTATATCCAAGGGATGGTTAGGATTTATTGCTCACGTAATGCCACTCAGGAATGAGTGAGGTTGGTCATTCTCAGCTTAAATGTCAGGATCAACTTGCCTAGCCCGGGGCTCCTACGCTCCTCATGGGACAATGTAGGACTGGATGATGAAGATGAATACTATATATATATATATATATATATATATATATATATATATATATATATATATATATATATATATATATATATATATAAAACCTTCATGTTCTGAAAGCTTTATACCATTCATCCACACAAGAAAAAGTGCAGAATAATTAATTTTCTTGTGCAAAAACAATAATACGTATAATAACATTACATGGAGTTTTTCGCCAGGCGTGGACTATTTCCTAAACTGTTTTGGGATGGAAGCACTTCTTACTGAATTATGGATATCAATTCTGCATTTTTTTTTGTCTAAAAACTATTGAGGTGTGTGGCATAAAGAAGCTATGAAAATTATAAGCTAATATTCTTCTACCGTGATACTATTCCATGTTTTCTCCTACCATCAATAGTATATGCAAACTATATTTTACTTTGCTTCTCGAATCATATGCTTCCTAACATGTATTATATAAATTTACTTCCTGCCCTCTACATTCTGCCATCCACAATGTGCTGTACCTCCTAGAAGCTGCCTCTTACAATCTGCCCCATACAATTTACTTCCTATCATCTACCATCATCCGCAGTCACTTACTGTAGTATGTCATATACCTTCGGCCATCTACCTCATCCTAATTATCTCCTACCATCTGTCTTGTCTGTTTAGTAATTTACTCTTTGTCTAGTCATTTAGCTTCAAAATTCTACCTCGTACCATCTTCTATACTGTCTGTATGAAAATTTCTAACCCCTACCACCTACCTCTTCCCATCTACTTTCTACATTCTATCATTTCTCTCTTGTATGATCCAACCTTCTTCCACCTCCAGTCTCATTTCCATCATCTACTATCTATCCCATCATTCTGTCTTCTGGTTCCCCCGTCACGAGTTGGCGCGATTAAGTATTTGAATAAACTCGTGACATTAACTTTGGTGGGAAACCGCGAATTCTAGTGCAATCCCAGTATTTATCGCTCAGTTAACCGCCACGTTTTCACCCGATCGGGAGTGTTTTTCAGGACATTTTTCACTATTTCATAAGTGATCGTCTTTGTGCGCGACATTAACCTCCGCCTAAGAGATATTGCGGATGTGTATCGCTCACACTCGTTGGCCGTTAGCAAGTGCGGCCACGACACTAGCCTCTCTCCCACAATTTGAATCAGTCAAGATTTGAGCGCCGTGGAAGCAGGTAGTGTGTGTGGCAGCGTCCTTCCTCAGCAACGACGCCTAGTTCCCGCCGCCGCCGTTGGATTCCCACCTAGCGTGATTGGAGAGAGGCTCAGCGTGTGCAGCGTCCTTCCTCAGCAACGACGCCCAGTCGTCCACTTTGTCCACTTTTCTGACCAGTATTTCTTTTCGTTTTTCCCTAGGTTTAAGAGTTAGCTTTTGAGTGAGCGAGTGAGTGCGATCTCCTTATTTTGGATTAATTTTGAAACAAGTAACGTAAATTTATTCCTTTGTAATCAATAAATTTAACAGTTCTTTTTCTTGAACTTAATGTAATGTAAACTCGTGTTTTATTTCTCCATAAGCTTATTCTAGTTGCAGCTCCTAGCTTGCATAAACGCTTTGTAATATTCATAACTGGTACTTAGGCCAGTTTTTTTTATTAACTCAAATCCGTTGTGCCATCTAGGAGTTAATTGCAACAGCAAGAATTTGTTTATCATTAATAGCATTAATTATTGATTGTCAGGGGTGGAGTCACTTTCTCGTGAGGCTAGCAGTACTAATAAACAGCATTTGTGAGTAATTAGTCTCCGCTGTGTACTGCTGATAAAGTAAAGAAATTCTCGTCCTTAGAGAATCGGCGAAGTAAGCCAGAATAAAGTAATCATTGCTTGATTTTCACAAGTCAATTCTTTGTCCTGTTCTCAAGCAATATTTAAAGTATTATTGAATAATATTCTTTAATATTGTATACACATAAAAACCCTGTGACATCCCCGTCACACTCCCTCTGCTCTATTTTACTCCATTCCTGTTCCTCTCTTCCCCCTGCCCACTGAACGGTCACTCAATGATTAAAAATGACAACTATAACGTCAGTTGGAAGGTGATGCTCAATTCCCCAGCAAAGAATATATGACACTGGGTACTGGACTTGTGTATGATACCCCACCAGAAGGAACGCCAAGTATCCACATCATGACAGCTTGCACAGTGACACTCTCCACACATTATTTATTTATTTATTTATTTATTTACTCGAAGACGATATAGGTTCGAATGAGTTTATGGGATATGTAATGACAACAGGAATAGAAAAGGGAGAAAGAGGAAGGGAGAAATGGGTGGCTTGAAAGAGAGGAGACTATGATGACAAATGAGAAGTATGGATGGCTGGAGTAGAAATATAAATGGGTTAAAAAGGACTAGTGTAAGAGAGAGAGCCAAGAGAGGTAAAAAGTTAAGCAAAAGACAAGAGAGATGATAAATAAAATTAATGAAGATATAGCAAAAAGAAAAGAGTGTTAATACTAATAGGAAAACAGTACGAAAAATGGCATGAGACTGAGGGAGAAACGCACAAGGAAGAGACCCTAACAATGGTGGGATGTAAGCCCCCTGAAACTGATTACTTTCATTTATTCATTTATTTATTTGTTTATTGTAGCTTCGGTCTATTCACAATACTCCTATACGATTTATCTAGCTTCAGGAGAACCCCTTAGTAGAGGAATTAATGATAGTTGTATTTGACCACCAATCTGAAGTTTCTGATAAGCTCAAAAAATCTGTCCGGATAGAGGAAGAATATAATATGAAATGCATTATCTTGTTTAATGTAGAAAATATATGTCGGAACTTACTGTTGAGAAAAAGGGAAGAAGGAATAGCTAATGTTGGGAATACGTGTGTGTGTGTGTGTGTGTGTGTGTGTGTGTGTGTGTGTGTGTGTGTGTGTGTGTGTGTGTGTGTGTGTGTGTGTGTGTGTGTTTTAAAGCACTGTAACCAGCTCCATCTCTTCCATTTCCAGTGATTTCATCCTTCCCTTTCTCCCCTGCACGTCTCCCTTTTATTTTTATCCTTTTTCCTCTCCTTTTCCTCTCTTCACATTTCTTTCCTTCCTTGTCTTCCACCCCAATGGTCTCCGTTTTTCTCCCTTCATCATCTCCATCATTTATCTTCCTTTGCCACTTCTTCCTACTTCCTTTCATTTTCTCTGTTTTCCGCTTATTTATTTATTTATTTATTTTTTACTCCTCAGTCATTTTCGACACTGTCTCTTCACTCATCTTTGCCCTCTCTTCTAGGATCGTGTCTCCCTTCTTCCATTTCCCCTCTCTCTTCATACATCTCTCTCTCTCTCTCTCTCTCTCTCTCTCTCTCTCTCTCTCTCTCTCTCTCTCTCTCTCTCCGTTATCTCTACACCAATGCTTTCCTATTTATTTCCCTCTTAATATCTTCTGTCCACCTCCTCCCCGCTCCGTTCATCCAACTTTCTTTATTTCCTCACCACTGAAACAGAAGAAACACTAATTTGTCCTTGTCAAAATATATAAGAATTTTGACAAAGTTTCTCTAACTCAATGTTAATGGAGCTTCGAATGAAAACATAACACACACACATATATATATATATATATATATATATATATATATATATATATATATATATATATATATATATATATATATACTGTATAGCTACAGGCAAACTGTGAAATCAGTAATTTCTTGAAATGCCTACCCAGTTCGTGAAGTGAGTGTTAATTGAGATGGATTAAATTAAGTTTAGGTTAATTACCTCCGCCGTGGAGGTTATGTTTTACCCGGCGTTGGTTTGTTTGTTTGTCGGTTTATCTGTTTGTCTGTATGTTAGCACGATTACTGAAAAAGTTATGAACAGATTTTTATTCAAATATTTTTGGATGAGTGAGCCATGGGCCAATGACAAAATGATTAAACTTTGGGCCGGATCTGGATCCGAAACAGGAATATCTCGCACAATATCTCCAAAAGTTCTCAATTAATTTCAATTAAATTTTGCGGAAAGGTGGGCCATGGACCAAAAAAGTTTTGGTCAAATTTTGGGGCGGATCCGGATCCAATATCCACGGATCCGGATCCGGGATTACTCAAAAAGTTATGAACGGAGTTTGATGAAATTATGTGGAAGGGTGGACCATGGGGCAAGGAAGAAATTTTTGAATTTTGGGGTGGATCCAGATCCGGATCCGGAGAGTCCCACACAATATCCCCAAAGGTCCTCCATGAATTTCGATTAAATTTTTGGGAAAGGTGGGCCATGGACCGAGAAAGAATTGATTTAATTTCGGGGCGAATCTGGATCCGGATCCGAATCCTATATACAAGGGTCCGGATCCGGATCCTGTTAAATGGCAATAACTTTGGCTGAGGTATGCGCTCTCTGGCCGCTTTCAAGTTTTGGCTAGATTAATTCTCTTCGACAGGGAGAGTATGTTTTCACCCCTTTTTGTTAGTTTGTTAGTTTGTATGTTAATAGGATTACTCAAAAACTAAAAGGGATTTGGACATAATTTGGTGGGTAGATAACCGGTGTCCCAGGGGACAATCAATTAATGTTTGGGATCGATCCGGATCGTATTACAGATTCTGGATCCGGAAAACCTTTTGCGAAACCCTATACAGTGATGAGAAAACCCAGCCCATTATGAAGAGCGGTTAGGAAATTACTTTGCCCTGTTGGAGAGATGTGCTCCACCAAGTGCCCCTCTAGCTTGGGCTGGGGTAATCTAGGTTCAGTTTACGTTAGGTTAGGTTAGGTTAAGTTAAGTTAATTTAGATGAACGCTTAACATAACTTAACATTCATCTAAATTATCCAAAGCTAACCTAACCTAAATTTAATACAAATTAACCTAACTGCAGCCAAAGTTAACCTAATCTAAACTAGAGAGGCACTCAGCGGAGTGCACCTCTCCGACATGAGCAACTTTTAATCAGAGCAAAACTTGGATTATACACTTCAGTGGTTATATATAATCTTTATAGTTAGGTCACACTCACAGTCTTCCTGTACGTCAAATTCATTCTTATTCTCTTCCCCCCCCCCTCCCCAATTTAGTATATTCTGTGGACTGCTGCCAATTAATTATAACATAATTATGATTACGATTACTTATGCTGTGCAATCGATCACGATTATGATTACAATGGCAATGGAATGAATGGAATCGATTACGATTAGGTTCCTAAAAAAAAAAAATTTAATCGATTCCTATTACAGTATTATGATTCCTGATTACCATTACATCATATCAGATACAGACAGACAGAGGCAGATAGACAGAGATAAACAGATAAAAAACTAGATAGATAAAAATGTAGGTAAATTTAAAATGGCTGAGGCAACACACACACACACACACACAGTGCTCTCTCTCTCTCTCTCTCTCTCTATCTATCTATCTATCTATCTATCTATCTATCTCTATCTCTCTCGTCTCTTGGCATTTGACGGGAAAATAAAAAAGATCATTATGTCACCCTGCCTCACATACACATACACTTGGCTATCTTGTTCATTCATAAAGCACCAGTAAAAATACTAAGACACAATATATATATATATATATATATATATATATATATATATATATATATATATATATATATATATATATATATATATCGTCATTATCCGGACCTCCTTTCCCATCCTAGGCCAAGGTGGGGAATAGCAATGTCCAGACAGCCAAAATATGTCCAATCCAATGGGCCACGCTTCCATTCACTCATCATTCAAGCCCCTGGAATCCTGTCTCTATCGGATGCGCCCAAAACATCTACCACGTTCTGTAGCTTTACATAAACGCATCAGATTGAGTCAATCCGGATCCTGCCTCGTTAAAAAGGGGTGCCAAATCCCTGATCATGCACTTCTCCTCACAACATTCATCAAGCCAGCTCGATCTCTTGTCAGTTCCCTAGCCTCAACGACTTCCACACCTCTCTTCCACACACACTCATCTACCATATCTCTCCACCTTTTCCTTGGCCTACCTCGCCCCCTCCCTCCTTCAAATTCGCTCAGATATACGTTTTTCACCACTCTATTGTTATCCATTCTCTCCACATGACCATACCATCTCGTTAACTCTTAAATTCTGGTGTCCACAGACTTCCTCACTCTACATTTTTCGTATCCTATCCACCCTGTCTACTCCACATACATTCCTCAGCAGTCCCATCTCCACTGTTCTTACTCTTTACCTTTCATTTTCATGCCATACCATAGTCTCACATCCGTATGTTAAAGTTGGCACTAACACTCCTTCATAGAAGCCTCGTGCAGCTGCAACACTCAAGCCTCTGTTTCTTATCAAGGCCTTCATTGCATCAGCTACTTTTCTTCCTTGTGTCACTTTACTTTCAACTTCTTTTGTACATTTTCCTCTCCTTTCTGTCACTGTACCCAGGTATTTGAACTCTCTTACCATTTCCAGACTCTCTCCATTCGTTGTAACATCGCACTGGGAGCCACCTTCTCTCTCAATAACCATCACTTTACTCTTTTCTACATTTACTTTCAAGGCACGACGCTCATAGACCTCAGCACTAGCTTACCTAGTTCTTCTCCGGTGGTTGCAAGCAGTACTGCTTCATCAGCATGCAACAATCTTGAGATACTCCATCCATCACCATTCATTACCAACACCATCCCTCTCTCCGTTACTTGTGTTTTTACTTCTCTCATCACCCCATCCATATATAGGCTATACTGAACAACCATGGGGACATCACACAACCTTGTCGCACGCCCTCACCGATCGTGAACCGTTCACTTAGATGCCCATTAACCCTCATATATATATATATATATATATATATATATATATATATATATATATATATATATATATATACACGCCTATGGTTTATTAATTTTTTTAGCATTGAGGATTGTGACAATAGCTGAATAGTTGAATCTTCATATTAATATACATCAGTTATGATAAGCAATTCCTCCGCTCTAATACAATGTTCCTTTGTAGTATGAATCCCATATTATCACCTTAATACAATTTCAAATATTACCCTTCATTATCCGTATACCCTTCTAAACTCAAATTGGGGGCCATGGCCAACGTGGAAGCAATGGCAGGATTTTAAAGAGGGTCAATGCAGGGCTAGTGTAAGTAATAGTTCAGGGTCCTGGTCCCATACTTATAAAACACTAAGACTGCGTCATATGGCGAAAGTCTGTCCTATATGCTCAAGAGAGAGCCATAATTCCTGATGTTCGCTCTAACCTGAGTCATAGCTAAAGACACCTCCCGAGTTTGTACAGCGCTTAGGACAGTTAATGATTCAGTCATAACGGTAAACATGGCCACTGCAACACAACAACAAATTCGCCACCGTCAACCAGGACGTTTTCCTGGCAGGAAAGATGTGCTTAATGACCTAAGTGATGCAGAACTGATAAAGAGATACCGCTTGGACCGTGCAGGCATAATTTTTGTGACAGATTTGGTGCGGGAGATCCTGACACGACCAATGGCAAGAAACAAGGGTCAAACTTTGCACGTTTACCTCATGCGATTTTCGATTTTTCGTTAACCCGCCCCGTCCCGACGACGTATGGGTACGTCACCACGATTTGCATTTGCCAGTCCCGGCGACGTACCAGTACGTCGTGCAATTGCAAGGTCGCTAATTTGCACAATTTTCAATTTTCGCATGTGATTTTTCGTATGTATACACGGGACACCTTCCTCTATTCCTGTACAAGATACCAAGCAGGGACAATGCCTTACACTGCATAACCTCCCCCCTCCCCCCCTCACGCCATTGTCTTGGCAAAGGACCTGTTACCAGTGACCTGGCTAGTAAAGTTATTCAGGGCCAGAGTGATTCCCCAATCGATGACAATGTGGAGGACAATGTTTACATAGCATTAGAAGAAGAAACAGCCAGAAATAATGATCAGGTAGTGTGGCAAAAATAGGTCAGGTATGGTGATTAGTTAGTGAGTGAAACAATGCTTATAATGCCTTTATTACTGCTTGAAAACCAATATACTGTCATACTACATATACATTCGTACCAAGTAAATAAATAAATACCGTTTATGAGTGGATAAAATAGTTACCCTCCCATAGAACTCGTTTTCTTTGGTGCCAGCATGTTAGAAAACCCACTCAGGTAAGGAGGAACTCCTACCTGGATTGGGCACTTTAAACCTCAGGTGAGCGATTTCTCTATGAATTTTCGATGTTTCTCACCAAAAGCGAAGGTTTTAGCCAAAAAAAAAAAAAAATCGAAAATACCTCGGGACTGGGGGATGTCGGAGGTGCGGAAAGCCTCGGGACGTGACGGGTTAACATATTCTAGTAGAATCGGTGATTCTAAGAATCTTTTCTTCTGTGACGTTTCCTTCGCAAATGTGTCCTTTAGGTGTTTTTATGTTTTATGGTAACAACTCACTGTACAGGGCGGCGATGGCGGTACCCACCTCCAGTAGTGCCGAGTCTGCTTAAGGCCGAAACGACACTTCTCTACGGTAAGAGGCTCTCACAGTTATTGTAGGTTAGGTTAGGGGTTAAATTTGGTTGGATTAGGTCTGATTAGGCAGGTTAGGTTATATTAATTAAAAAAAACACTTCCTTCGAGAAATGTCGTTTCGGCCTTAAGCAGACTCGGCCCTGCTGGAGGTGGGTACCGCCACCGCCGCCCTATACAGTGAGTTGTTACCACACAAACAAAAACACCTAAAGGACACATTTGCGAAGGAAATGTCATAGAAGAAAAGATTCTTAGAATCACCGATTCTACTAGAGAATGTTAACGAAATGTCAAAAATCGCATTAGGTATACGTGTAAAAATTGACCGAAACAAGGCTCTCATGCCAGAAGAGAAAGTTATTTTAATGTTGCGTTACCCTGCAACTGGAAGAATGCAACTTTGTAGTGGTCACGACCGCTTTTGCGTTTGTCTATCGCACTGTCAAAGTTCATGCAGGTGGTGGTGGTCATGGTGTTTGTGTACAGGATGGTGTGGTGAGGAAACATGTTCTCGTCCACAGTAAAACAGAGGTAAGTAATTCCTAAAACCTGACATTAATCAATTAACTTTTCGCAGAAAACATTTAAGAAAAATATCGTAGTAATTTTATACTTCTTGTTAAGTCTTTTCTTTACTGTTTTTGGTATTTTTCTTCAATTTCAGAACTCCCAACTGCTACATATAAAAAACCACCATCTCACCAGTTTGTGATTTCGACCTAACAAAGTCTCGACTTCGTTATGATGAACTGCTCCTTACGTCTCACATTTCTGACTTTCACCTATGATGTAGGTTTCAATTGTACGGCCTGGTCGTTTCGGCGGTAAGTCTTAGGCCGTAACCTAGCCTAACCTAACCCAGCCTAACTTCAGCAATGTCATCTTGATGAAGTTTGGCTATTTAGGCTATTTAGGGATTAGGTCGTTTGTCAGTTTGGACGTTGCGGCCAAAATGACTTACGACCGAAACGACCAGGACCGGTCCATCAGAGTGTGTCTCTGAAATCGCACTTAAGAGTCCTCTTGCCATTTTCCTCAACATATCTATATGTATCTGGTTTCTCCACCCTTCTACACAAAAAATAAAAGCCAAAACCGGTTGGATGTGGATCCATCCGACCTAGTATGAGACGTGAGTTATTCTCAACCTCGAATCAGTCGACTGACTGAAAGCAGTGTCATCCATCCCATTGAAATGTAACAAAATAAGCATTCTGATTGACAATTGTACGCATTAAAGTAAATGGAGAGCAGAAAAACAGTTTTTTTCATCATTATTTTTGAGGGGCTTAAGAGAAAACTGAAGAGGGAACCACGAGGATGTTAAGATCCTCACACGTGGGAAATGAAGTGAAAAACTTTGAGAAACACTGAATTAAGAGAAAATTGTGAATGGCTATGATGAAGACCAAAGACAGGAGGATTTATATCACAGCTGGAAGTGAGAAGGAGCAAGTGAATGAATGAAAACCGAAGTAAGAGGAAACAGGGAACTTTTAACATAGTCCTAACCAAAGTTTACAGATACCATGGTTGAGTGAATACAAGTATTTAGATCAGATATTTAGATATTTAAGTATAATGACACTGACAACACAGAATCCAGTTACTCATTAAGAGTCATCTGTATGTACAACGAATATGTTGAAAGTATATTCATACATAAATGTAACCGAAGTCAGTAAAATTATAAAGAACCTTGCATTTCGATAAATGTTTACTATACTCTACCACTTTAACTCTCTCTACTTCAGTGCTGAGGTATATTAAGAGATTAACAACTAAGTACTGTATAGTGATAGCCCTGAAGCAGTGGAATGGAAGGGACGTACGTTTGTACTGTTATCTTACAATGCTGCTGAGCGGCTTAATATAAGTTACAAGAGGATGAAAACTTCCGCGAAGTTAAAGTGGACGAACTAATTGAGCTGAGCCAGATGCCGATAAGGGTACGTGTACTGTACTTACATATAGAATGGCCTGCGTGCACCGTCCTTGTACCACACCACTAGCACCGCCTCGTCGCCAGGCCTGGTGTGTGCAGCCATACATGGCAGATGGGCGGGGGTGCCGGCCACTCCGTCCACACTCGACACAGGCCCTAGAAAAGAGGCAGAGGTCATTTGAAGAAAGAGGTTTGAGCAAGTGAATGGGGTTAGTGAAGAGGGTAGAATGAGTAGGTGGGTGGAAGAAGACGGTAGAGTGAGTGCATGAGGTAAGTGAATAGGCCTGGGTGGGTGTGGTGAGTGGGTGAAGTGGCTGGGATGATTAGGCGTGATGGGCTCGGAGGATACAGTGGGTGGACAGGGTGGGTGAAGAGGATAGGTTGGGTGGACGGGGATGGGGAAGAGACCACGATGAGGGGTTAGAACGGATGGATGAAAAGGCGGATTTGATGATCAGGGTGGCTGAATGGGTGGTATTAGTGAAAGGACAGGATAAGCAAGGATGGGAAAGAAGACAGATTGAACAGTCAGTAGAGGTGGGATGAGATGATGGACTGACGAAAATACTGGGCTATTCAGGTGAGTGTGGATGTGAGTAGATATGCTGATGAAGAACTGCGAGTGGGAATGTGTGTGGTGATTGAGTGGGTGGGTGTGGATAAAGAGAATGGACATAAGTGTTAAATGGACATAAGTGATTTGGTTGGTTGATTTGAGCAGAACTAATTGAATGACGGAGTTGCTGTCCAACTCTACCTGTGTGTGTGTGTGTGTGTGTGTGTGTGTGTGTGTGTGTGTGTGTGTGTGTGTGTGTGTGTGTGTGTGTGTGTGTGCAGAGTTCGGGTGTAGTGAACTGAGATGTCGAATGATAACGATCAAGTGGGGTGTCATTATGGGTGTCTGTATGTTGATCCAAAGGAATGAGTGTAGATGCTGAAAGGTTGGTGGGGGAACTGTGTGCATACGTGGATGAGATACCAGTGACAGGCTAATAGCTGGCCGTCGGAGAGGATGTGGTGGATATACTAAGGAAGTAGGCCTACATGGATGACAGGCAGACAAAGAGACTGTTGTCTTCAGAGTTTGAGAAGCACAGGTGAAAACAAGATTTCATGAAAGTGACAAGTGAGCAGTGATGGGGACAATGAGATATAACAAATAGAGTGGCTGGTGAAAAGAGAGAGAGAGAGAGAGAGAGAGAGAGAGAGAGAGAGAGAGAGAGAGAGAGAATAAGAAGCACATGGCAGGTTTGCATATGATAAGGAAAATGAATTAGTGAGCATTAAAGGTAAGGGTGCAGGTGAGTGGAAACGGGATGATAAGATGAAAGGACTAGGTTATTCGACGAAGAAACTGAACGGAGCACCATATATATATATATATATATATATATATATATATATATATATATATATATATGGTGGAGTAAACGTGTGTAGTAAAAGTGCAAATGAAGAAGAAGCAGAACAGGGGGGTGACTGCGATAAATATCATAGTAAGTGTGTGTGTGTGTGTGTGTGTGTGTGTGTGTGTGTGTGTGTGTGTGTGTGTGTGTGTGTGTGTGTGTGTGTGTGTGTGTGTGTGAGAGAGAGAGAGAGAGAGAATGATGGTTGGCAGGTAAATGGGAGGGTTGACAGGTAAGTAAACTGTGATGAAGAGAGAGAGAGAGAGAGAGAGAGAGAGAGAGAGAGAGAGAGAGAGAGAGAGAGAGAGAGAGAGAAAGAGAGAGTGGTTGTTGTATTTTTGGATATAAGAAAATGACAAATTACGACACCAGAGTGATATGCTGAAGGGCTGATTTATGAAGCCGCTTAACTTTAACTACAATACACGAACAACTGAAAACCGGAGAGAATTTCATTCCTTACAATTGCAATATAGTGGTCTGTGTGTCCTACGGCAATAAGCGAAACGAAAATTTTATATTGTCAGAAAACGTCGTGCATGGATCGATATTATTCATCGTTTCAGGTTCCCTGAAAGACATCTCCCAAGGTTTGTGTGGGATGGAGATGTCGAAGATTGAGGATAAAGTGGATGTGGGTGTCTGTAGTCTGACCCAGTGTTGTGTGGTAGGGAGGGTGGGTGGGACTGTAATAGAGGGAGTGGGCATTGTGCTGTGGGAGGGCCGAAGTGATTGTAATGTACAAAGGAGTGTGAGACTGCTTAGCTGAATGGAGGGAGGGAATGGAATTGTTATGAAGGCAGGAATGGTGATTATTCTAGGGGTATAAGAGACCGGTTAGTATTATGTGGAGGAGGAAAGTATTGTACTATAGGAGGGAGCTGGAACTGTATGTGAAAGTCAGAGACTGAATTATTGTGGAGGAAGAAGGGATTGAAATGAAAGAGGGAGTGGGCTCTGGTACGAAAGAGGAGACTGTGCTGTGCTTGTGGAAGGTAAAGATTGTGCAGTGCTATAGGATGGAGTGTGAAAGTGTGCTGTTTTGTTGGAGGTCTTTTAGGACTGTAATGTTGGAGAAAGTGGGGAGTATAACGTGTCAGTGAGATAAAAGATTCTGATACCTGATGGCGTGGTTTTTTTGTGGGGGAGCGAGTGAAAAAAAATATAAGAAGTGGGGATTAGAATGAGCAGGAGAGTACGGGGATTGAACTATGTGAGTGAGTTGGCTATTATTTATATTTTCTGTTGTAGGAGTAAGAAAAAATTCCTTTTGTTAGTAAGAATTATTTTCTTATTGTACTATATACCCTTAATGTACGTAGCTCGCCTTTCTTATATCACTTATTTCCGGATTTCCTTTGAGTTCAGCGGATAGAGTGTAAACTTGTGATATCATCAAGAAAAATAACCTCCTAAGACTTGTAATTTTGATTTTGATTTTTTTTATACATTTGTTTACGTCAATGGGGCGGTATTACTGGATGGATTTGCGATAATAAGGGAATAGGACGGTCTGAGCTTTGTGAAGTGAGTAGGCGAAGAAAGAGGAAGGTGAGACGATGGGGAAGTGCAAGATGAGGAAGGAAAAGGGAAAAATGAGTCAAGGCTAGTGGGTAGTTGGCGAGTCAGCGGTATGTGGACAGAAATGTCAGCCATGGGAAAGGTGGAAACATTGAGCAATTGGCTTGAAAAATGTGATAAATGGTCGAATGAAAAGGAATACACTAATATCATTACGGTTACATACATTCACACACGGAGTAAATAAGCACACACAAGTACATTATGTACAACACATCTGGGTTACCATATCAAGATGTGAGACGCAGGATTGTATGACTTATAGGAAGACATAAAGGAAAAAACTCAATTTGTTTTCCATTTTACCGACAAGATCATTTTCTTCTTCTTCTCTACTAAGAAAACAACAATGTAAAAACAGTGGAATGTGTAAACGTGGTGGGGTAAAAGTGGCAGCAGATGACCCGGTGGCTGTGGCAGGGCAGAATGCCAGAGGGGGAATACCAGGATCTCAAGAATGGCCTTCATATGTGTGTGTGTGTGTGTGTGTGTGTGTGTGTGTGTGTGTGTGTGTGTGTGTGTGTGTGTTTCTGTTTTATGTATGCGTGTATAGATGTTTACGTAATAGTTTCCTGTGTGTGTGTGTGTGTGTGTGTTTCTGTTTTATGTATGCGTGTATAGATGTTTACGTAATAGTTTGGTGTGTGTGTGTGTGTGTGTGTGTGTGTGTGTGTGTTTATGCATCCGTCTATGTCTGTTTACGTAATAGTTTGTTGCTGTGTGTGTGTGTGTGTGTGTGTGTGTGTGTGTGTGTGTGTGTGTGTGTGTGTGTGTGTGTGTGTGTGTGTAACAACTGAACTAAAAGTGTGCTAACTCTTAGCTGAAAATTCTGACTTTTGCCACTGACTTTTTCTTAGCCAATCCACGCTCTAACTCCCACTTTCTCACCTTCACACTCACTCTTTTATTCCTCTCACTGTCTCTCAACTCCTTACCCCATCTCCTTCCACTCTATCTCACCCCTCTCAATCTCTCTTACCTCTCTCCCTCTCCCCCCCGTCTTTCACTTTGTATCATCTCTCTTAGTACTTCCAATCGCCTTCCTTCTGTTTCCTCTCACTGCCACCTGTCTTCCACACTCCTTTCGCCTCCACTCATTTATTTTCGCTGACCCCTCTTACAGTCTCTTTTATCCCTTACCAATTCCATTCTCCTCCCCCCACCGCCACCTTCTCAATCTCAAATCCCTCGTTCACTCTCTCTTCCCTCCATTTCCAATTTCTTCATCATTCCAAGTTAATTATCACTAGTCTATCTTTTACTATATCTTTCCTTGTTCACTTCCCATCCTTTATTTATCCCATTCTGTTTTAATGCTGATTCACTCTCAGTTTCCCACTTTCATCCATGTTTTCCTTTTGTTGCTCCAACTCTCTCATTCCCTCAGCCTGTGCCGATCTCTCTCTCTCTCTCTCTCTCTCTCCTATTCCTTACCACCAGGTCCCCTTTTGTTTCCTGTTTACCTCGTCGTGGTTCTTCCGATCCTTTTCCGTTTCTTCTTTGCTGTTCCTTACCGCCAGTTCCTCTTCCGTTCCCTCTTCGCTTTCTCGTGTTTCTTTGCCCTCTTCTCCGTCCCTTCCTTACCGTTCCTAATCACCTGTTTCTCTCCCGTGTCCCTTTCCTCGCTCTTCTCCATGTACTACTTGTTTTCTCAAGCGCCAGTCCCATTAATTCTACTCCCTTTACAGAATTTCGCGACTTCTCGTTTGTCCACCTCTCTGTCTGTCTGTCTGTCTGTCTGTCTGTCTGTCTGTCTCTATGGTAACTGAAGATTGAGGTGAAGAACAGGTAGAGAGAGTCGACGTATGAGTTGGAATGAATCTGAGCGGAAGCGAGAATTGGAGTAAGTAGGTGTGGGAGTAAGAATGGGCATGATTACTTAGGAAAAAAAGGGAAAACAAACAACAACAGACCTGTTGGTTCTTTCATGAATGATTGTTAAAAGAATGGTTAAAACTAACAAAACTATTTTATCCGCCAAAGAAAAGCCTAGAAAAGCATCAAGGCTCCCCCCCCCACACACACACGCACAAAACTCCCTAGCCAAACCGGCAGCATAGAAAAACCGTCATGGAACTTTCATAGAAAAGAAGAAAAGGATATATTACTCTACATTCTCTGTCTTAAAAAGAAAGAAGTACAAGGTCAAATATATATATATATATATATATATATATATATGGACAGGATCCCACTGCTATCTGGCTCGTCTCCAGGTTGCGGATAGGGGAACGCCTTCCAAATATACTGTACAAGGCACCGTCTTAGACGGCGGCGAGAACCATGAGACTCTCTAGAGATATATAGGACTCCACCTCATATTCTGAATATGATGGCATAAAAATTTACATCTCACCAGAAACTATGTGGCAAGAAGGTGAGATTATTTACCAGAATCCTCCTAACCAATCATGATCGTCTACTAATGGTCCAACCGCACTTCTTTCTGAGCTTGTGGCCAGCGTACCATCGAAAGTGAGTAGGCACTGTCTCGGCAAATCAGAGACAGGGACATGAAGCAAATGATATCGATGAAGATCTATACGTACAATGTCAGAAGCCTCACAGATAATTACAAACTTGATAACTTAATGTCTGAATTAGAAAACTTTAGCTGGGATATTGTAGGATTAAGTGATATCCACGGAAAGAAAAAAAAAATCATTTCCAAGACAGCAGCCACCTGTTTTACTACAGAGTGGCAAACTGAAAGAGTTTGAGGTACAGGAATTCTAATTAACAGAAACCTTGCACAGAATATTGTTATATTCAACAGCGTATCTGACAGAGCAGTATGGAATATAATTTCACTGCAAAAGATATACCCTGAAAGACCATAGAAAAGAGGGATGCACAACCATATTTAATTTCAGAAGTGAAAGGAAGAAGTTTGATAAAAATAAAAATATATGCCCGATTAAGGTAAGCGAAAACAAAGCAGCTTTCAGTTCGAAATAATGAACAGATTTAAGGCCCTAACTAATAATGAGTTAAATGATTGACTAACAAAAGTGCTAAAAGAAACAGCGGAAGTGGTAGGGAAGCTAACAAACCAAAGCCAACAAGTATTTAAAAACGACCTTTGAGCTCATGAAAAGAAGAAAGATGAAAGTAAAAACAAAGAAAGCTGAGGTAGAAAGAGCTGAATTAGATTAGCTTATCAACAAGAGGCAGGGAGAAGAAAAAGAAAGAGAAACATGGATCAGATCAAACAAACCAGGAAAAGAAGAAAAGGTCTGAGATAGGTCCAAAGTACAATGGCACTAGGAAGCAGCGAATTATATCTTTGAAAGGCAAAAGTGGTGACGTCATTAAATGCAGAAATAGGATGGCGAAAAGAGTTGAACAATTTCACAAACTAGAACTCTGTAACTGTCCTATGGATAGTCACTAGTCTCCATCTGTTGTTTCTTAAAATGACCTTGACCCCAGTGGGAATATTTTTCTATCTGCAACGGCCCATAGCAGTACATAAAACCTGGGCCATTCAGATTCCTTGTGCAGGTCGTACTGAAATCTCCAGGAGACACGACCAACAAATCTCATTCACAACGTAACATTGATATGACTCTTTCTGACGTAAAGGATTTAGATTTTTTCTATCAGTAATGGCCCACGCCAGGACACATAATCTGGGCCCCTTCAGATTCCTTGTGCAGTCTCTGGTTCTTTTGGAATCGTTGCGAGACTCTTAGGTAATAATGCCAACAAAAACATTATTTTCCACCAATGTAATAGGGGGAGACTAATAACTGTATGCATCAACGACAATAACAATGGCTAACTTTTCAGTTATCACAAATGAAGTATGCACTTGGGATAATAAAAGACGAAGTAAACATTTCTCTTAAAAGTATGAATAGATGGCAGACCAAAGAAGAAGATGAAATAGTAGCAGATTCACTGTCGGATGCAGGAGTAGAAGTTCAAAACAGGCTTGCCTATTTATTTACTCAGTGTATAAGAAAGAAGATAATTACAAAAACATTGTTTAATGCGATATTTAGTTTCCTTTACATAAAAGGCGACTCAAAACATCGTAGTAACTATCGATCTATTAACTTATTACCGGTTATTTACAAACTCATCACTAAAGTCCTTATGAACAGAGAACCAAATTTAGAAGAAAACCAACCTCGTGAGTAGGTAGTATTCCGAAGTGGGTATTCGACTGCTGATCACCCACACACAATGAATCAGTTAACTGGGAAAACTTGAGGATATACCACTGTGCTTAGGTTTTGTTGATGATGAAAAGGCTTTCATGTCAGTGAAACACATAACAATTACCAATTCATTGCTGGAAGGAGTTAATGAAAAACTGTAAAACTGCTCAAAATCATATATGAAGAGGGAACTGCTAAAGCCAAATTACACAGTCTCAGAAAAAATTAAGATTGAGAAGGGCGTGCGTCAGGGAGATACACTTTCATCAAAATTGTTTACAGCATGCCTAGAGAGTATTTTCAGAAAGCTAGACTGGGAAAACAGCGTAGATGAAGAAAACCTAAACCATTTAAGATTTGCAGATGACATTGTCCTAGTCTCAGAAACAGCAGAAACATTGCAAGAAATGTTAAATGAACTAAACAGAAGGTCTCAAAGTAGGGCTAAAGATGACTCAGAGTAAAAGTAAAGTAATATTTAATCCAAATACACCAAACAGTGTCATCAGAATAAGCAAAAATATTCTTGAAGAAGTCAAGGAGTACAAATGATACGTTGAGAATGATTGGGGCGAACTCATAGAAACATAGTTTTGAGATAACGAAGGTTAAAGTTTGCCAATAAGCAAATCATCATATCTCCGCAGTACATTTATCAATTTTGCTGAATGAGGTCTCATTTTATAGCCCAGTTAATGCAGAATATGTCTCTTGTGGTAAATAAACTGTTTTATGTGGTTTAGTGTAAAATGATGTTCAGTAATATAATGGTGTGAAATGAACATTGATGACATTAATGAGAGAAATGATTTTATTTCTAATAACAACATTTTAAATCACTGTAAGTAATGAATAAATGTTAAACAAAGGCAACACTCAGTCTTGATGATGTTCCTGCTCTGAGAAAAAAGATGGTGAGCTTAGGAGGGTTTGGTGTGAAATGAATGAAATTAATGAGATATTACATTATTGTTCTGAAAACATTTTCAATCATTGTAAGTAACAAATAAATGTTAAACAAAGGCAACACTCAATCTACATGATGTGCCTGCTCTGTAAACGAAGCACGTGTGCAAGGAGTGTATGGTAGGAAATTAGTAGTCAATCTGGCCATCATCTGATGCCACCTCCTTCTCTGCAGCAAGCAAAGTTGATTGGCTGGCAATGACATCATCAAGAAATTCACATTGGTACTGTCTTAAGTATCCTCTAAGCACCTTCAGGTCTTCAACATTTTCCTTGGAGATCTGTATGAATTGGTGGTACTTGACAGGTAGAAGTATCACAGCTAAGTTAAAGGATGGGCAATAAGCTGGGGCCATTCCCTTTTGAAGCTTGAGTTCACTGATGTGAGACAAGTCGTAGTCAGGTGCAACTAAAGAGCCTTTTTTTTTTTTTTTTTTTTTTTTTTTTTTTTTAATGGAAACCCATCTATCCTTAAAATTGGCTCCTTGGAAAGCCCTCTCCGTATTGTGGTTCAGCAACGATGGAAAATCAACAAACAAAGAGGCATCTACCCCGCATGCTGATTGGTTCAAGGAAGTAATGAAGCAGGTGATTGGGCAGGAGCGCCACGGGCGAATTCGCCTGTCAGCCCAAGCCAGACACCAACCCTCGCTCGTGATCCTATCTGAATACACCATGGCTTTTCATGGGACTTACCTTAAGAAGACAGAGGCAAACTCGCATCAATCCATCCTCATGTTGTAGTGCAATGTCTACTGAAAGTGCTCGTTAAATAAATCAAATTTTCGCTCGGGTGGCGAGTATGTCTCTGTCATTCTCAGTACATCAGTTACTTCGGGCAGAAACTAAAAGTAAGTAAAGACCATGATAGCGATAGAAAGAGACACATTACAATTGGACGGAAAGCTTTCAGCAAACAGAGAGACATCTTGAAAGTAGCTTGTTAAACTGTATGAAACGAAACATATATCGAATGTATAATCCCAGCTATGACGTACGGTTGGAGACAAGGAAGATGAAGAAAACGATGGAAAATCCACTAATCCGTTCTCATGGAGAAGTGGAAAGATCTGTGTTGGGAATATCTTTTAGAGACAGGAAAAGATCAACTTTTGTGAGAGAGCAGACTACAATCAAAGACATTATAGAAGGTATAAAAGAACAGAAATGGAGGTGGCCACATCATGTAACAAGAACAAGGGATAACCGGTGGAGCAAGAGGCTGACTAAATGGACTCAAAAAGATAGTAAACATCGCAAAAAAAGACCAGACGGGAGGTAGAGAGATGTGATAGAGAAGTTTGCATGCAAAACGTGGCAGAGACTGGCTCAATCCAGGAATTTGTGGAAAAGGTTGGGGGAGGAATTTGTTCAGCAGTGGACTTGCAATGGCTGATATATAGATAGATAGATAGATAGACAGATAATATATATATATATATATATATATATATATATATATATATATATATATATATATATATATATATATATATATATATATATATATATATTGGTGTTAAGCTCTAGAAAAAAAAGTTGCATATGCTACAGAAAAGTATTCTGGAGTGAACATAGTTAGGGGCTAACAAAAAGATACTTAGCCAAGAGATTTAAAAAGGTTAATACTGTATCACAGTTTACCACTCGGGATGGCAATTTATTCCATATATTTACAACTCCACTGAAGAAGAAGACGAAGAAAAGCCTAGGTTCACATGACTGGAATAGTTGGCCAGTATTTTTACCCAAGCTATTTTTAAAGGTTCGTACTGTATTACAGTTTACTACTCGAGAGGGCAATTTATTCCATATATTTACAAGTCTACTGAAGAAGAAGAAAAGCCTTGCTTTGCATGACTGGAATCGTTGGCCAGTAATTTTCTGAACATCGCCTTTTAGAATAATTCGATAGATCTGCCGTGAAGTATTAATCAATAGCCATATTACCATGTCTTTGAATATATTGAATATTGCTTTTAATCAAGTTGCACCATGCCTATAGTTAAGATACTGAGAGTCAGGGCTTCTAAATGCTCTTCGTGTGGTATATTTCTCAGACGAGGTGTCATTTTTGTCACCCTTCACTATACAGTACTCTGTGAAGTTTCTCTATATCTTTCTTTTTCTTTCTTTTTTTTTTTTTTTTTTTAGTATGGTGACCAGAACTGGACACAACACTCTAAATGTGGGCGTACTAATAAATTATAAAAAGTGAAGATGATAATTTCTAATGCATATTCGTACCAATGAATTCGATTAGTATGCTGGCTTTCTAAGTAGCATCTATACGTTGACTGCTTGGTTTATGATCAGTTGGTAGTATAATTCTTAAGTCTTTTTCATGGCTGGCATTATCCAGTTATATGTTTTTCATGGTGTAACTGGCTTTTTCGTTTCTATTTCCAGTGCTTAGCACTGTACGTTCACTAATACTTAAACGCACCAGCCAAGTTTGGGCCCATTAAATAGTAGATCGAAGTCACTCTGAATTGCATGCCTCTGTAAAGATGTATCTCCTCTTTTTCCAACTTTACTATCACTGGCAAATTTTGGATGTTTTATATACCTCTTACTATGTTACTCACACACACACACACACACACACACACACACACACACACACACCTCTCTCTCTCTCTCTCTCTCTCTCTCTCTCTCTCTCTATATATATATATATATATATATATATATATATATATATATATATATATATACATACAAACAGAATTTCATCCAGTACTGGGCCCTGTCCCATTCCACTTACAACATCTTTCCAGTCTGATTCTTTAACATTTAGTACAACTGTTTACGTCCTGTAAGCCTGTTATCGATCCACGAGAACACACTGCTTCTGAACCCATGTGGTTTGTTTCTGACGTAGTCTTTTATGTGGAAGTTTATCAAATGCTCTATGGAAATTAAGAGAGTCAAAATCAACGGGTGTGGTCTCACCATATAAACTGAATATATCATAGAAGCAATACAAACGATCTGAAAGGCAAGAATGATTAATCCTAAAACCATGTCATGAATCTTTGATGAAATTATTTAATTCTGTCTATAACTTATGTGATAGTACTTTCCAAATCTTGCACAGCAAAGATGTTTTAGGTAGAGATTTGTTGCCTTATATATCACATCGTCATCAGCCGTTTGAGTATCCACTGCAGGACCGGCCTATCCCAACCGAAGTCGGGACGATACAGCCAATGTGGCTTAGGCTGTCTGTTAGAGATTGTATGTAGGGTGAGAAGTGCTTGTAAGATTAATTGCAGTTTTGGAGTGGCTTTGGATGTGTGTGTAGTCTGTGAACCAAGTGTAATCGGCCCGCGCAAGCCGATTGGGTGCAAGCATTCTTTATAGTAAGCGACACCTGGTTCAACCACAGCACCCCTTGTGTACGGCAATGCAGTAAGTGGCCGGGTGAACACTCCCAAAGTTTATTACCCTGGCGGGTGGCGAACCCAGGCCCACCCGTGTACGAAACGAACACTCTACCACTTTACCACAGAGGCTCTATATATATATATATATATATATATATATATATATATATATATATATATATATATATATATATATATATATTGGAGTTGTATTTGCTAGCATCCACTCACGAAGCACTTTATGGCCTCTTAATGATTTACTGAATAGCTCAGCTAATGCCTCTGGTCTTTCATTCTTTGCTTCCTTCAGTATGCGTGGGGATAATTTAATTGCTTGCGTGTCGTACAGCGTTCTCGCTATCAATAATGTCGCAAAATATGTTACCCTCTTCTAAGACAAGAAAAGCTGCAGGAATGGAATAAATGTTTTCCATTGTAAACATGGATGCAAAGAACGTGCTGAAATTGTAGCCATGTCTCGTTACCTCGTTATTATGCTTTCCATGGTCTGTGACTATCTGGCATATTGTTGGTTATTACCTTCTAGAGTATGATGTAGCTGAAATTTTTTTTAGTGAAGGATTTGCTAAATTGAACAACATGAGTTTCAAAGTTTTTGATACTTTATTTATATTTATCTATTTTGGTCTGATTTTGTTTGTATTGTAACTTTGGGATGATTTTTTAAAAATTATTAGTTATTAATTAATTAATTAATTTATTTTTTGCTGACAGACAACGCTTAATATTTGTGGCCACAATTTGAGTTTGATATTTTAAGTAGGCAGTTTGTTGCGTATTGACACATATAACATGACTGCATTTCTATGACTGTGCATAATTTCCATGCTTCATTGATATCAGCTGTTTGAACAATAGTCACTAGAACCTAGTAATTTCCTTTTTTTCGTTTTTTTTTTTTTTTTTTTTTTTTTTTACACGCCTACAGTTGGGCACTTACTCCCAGCTAGGTTTGGCATTGTCATTACTGAATTTCAGGCTGATTCTGACCATCGAATTATATCCTTCTACCTTAACGTTACTAAGTTTTCTGATTTGGCCAAAGCAGGATCTAAAATTCTTCCTCCTTGTGCTGGACAGTCAGCAAGCTGAAACAATGAACGTTTGTGCAAGTTTGTGTAAGGCCTAGCCCTGTGCGCAAAGATAAGGATTCCCTCCATTTGGCAGTGGATAAATTTGGTTGTAAATTTCATCGTCAGTGTTACTAGACTGTGCTGGTTGTTCATAAATTAAACCAAGTGTTTCCGGGATTCATTTCCTACCCAGAGATTAGCTCTGTCATTGTTAGCTATAGAGGTCTTGGGAATTATGACAGGATGAAGTCCTACTTTAATGTATAACAGTACAATGTCCCCTGCTCTAGTATTTCTCTCACTGTTACATATGTAGGAGAGAGAGAGAGAGAGAGAGAAAGAGAGACAGACAGACAGACAGACAGACAGATTCAAGTGCTGTATACAACAAAAAATCTACCAGACCACCCAATGACTGAAAAGCGAGAGATGAAAACAGAAACTGAAAAATAAAATGGTAGATCCAGATGTTTGTTGCTTGGGCAAAGGGAAGCGATGTGCCAGAAAAAAATATGAAAGAAAGCAGCATTTTCCTCTCGCAGAAAGACAGGAGACATAAAATGATAAGAAAATTAATGAACACAGTTATATTTTGTGTTTGTATGGTGTCGCTCAAAAGTTGCTGAATGGTGTAGTGAGTTTTTTTTCCAGTGGTAATAGAGCATATGTAAAAATAAATGGATGTCTAAATGAGTGGCTGAAAATCGTTATGAAATGGGGCATGAGGACGTGTTGTCTTCATTATTATTGGTGAAATGCGTGAATGACTTGACGACAGAAATTAAAACTCTTGTTGGGGAAGAGGTGAAGATGGTAAATAATAGTGATGGGTGGAATATCTCACAGCAGATGCCTCGATGTTACTTGCCTATAGTGAAAAAGATATTTACAGAATGGTTCAGGGCTTTTTCAATATCTGTAAATGGTATGGTTTGGAGGAAAATGCAGATCAGAAATACAGCAGGAGCGTTAGGAGTAGAAGAGGGAGGAAAAAGATGCAATAGAACACAAAACAAGAGGGTAAAAACAATGAAAACAAATAGGATCACATTGTTGAAGGGGATGGTAACAAAGGATGAAAAAAACAAATAACGATATGAAAAATACCCCAATAATCATAACTCAGTTCCCCACATTTATATATAAATGGAATAGAAACGATCCGGAAACAAGGTAAAACACAGATTAACGGTATCATAGTGTCCAGTGTTATGAGCCATACATAATTATAGTTGCTCATCTTTCAAAACCTGGTCTTTTAACTGAGAAATTCTTCCTCAGCAATATTATAATCTTACGTAAGACTAAATGGATTTCCCACAGGAGTTCAGGCCAGTGAAAGGGCCAATCCATCCATCCATCTATCATCCAATCCTACGTTGCCCCATGAGGAGCGTAGGAGCCCGGGGCCAGGCAAGTTGGTCCTGACATTTAAGATGAGAGTGACCAGCCTCACTCATCCCTGAGTGGCATTAAGTGAGCAATAAACCCCAACCATCCCGTGGATATAAACCCTCACCGGCTCAGTCCGATTGGAGCGTCGTAATTACCCACTAAACCACCAGGAGCCAAAATTTGGTTAAATGGTTACCACCCAGCGAAGTCAATCGTTTCCTCGTGTACAGGAAACCATTTGGCTTGTCACTCAGTGCAGAGTCACCCACAGGCGGAAGCAAGAGGAAAGAATGAAGGAAAGAAAGACAAGAGGATGGAAGGAAAGACGGATTGAGGAGAGGAAAGGGTAAACACCCGAGAGCAGCACTACACTGAGTGAATGGATGGTGTGCGCCCCCACCTACCACATAAGGGCCAAACAAGACAGTTCATAATCCTCAAAAACCATAATTTTCTTTCAGTTGAAAAAATAAATCGCATAATTGTGGCATAAACAAATTCTAACCTCCGCACGCAGAGGGTAAAAAAAAAAAAAAAAAATCTGTGCCACGTCACAGAAGCAGTCCACAAAATCCTTCTTTAATTTAGTGAGTTGTTCTCTGTCGACAGTCAAGTTAAAAAAGGTGGGGAAAGGGGAGGAGAGGAAAAACCTTATTCATTTTTTTTTCCATACAAAATACAACCCGGCTGATCTGCTCTAAGTGGGGGGGAAAGCAAGGCCATATCAATCAATTTTTCAGGATAAGGCGAGTCCCAAAAGAAGACATTCACACAGGTACTCTGGCCAAGGAACTGCAGAAATATTTTCTTGTAAACACAGGTTTGGACACTCTACAATACATTCTTGATATTACTTTTCGCCTCTTCCTCGAGTTTTACAGAAATGAACAACAAGCACCACAGAAAGCCTTGATTATTATTAAATTTACAATACAGACCATGAAGTTGCCAAAAACAGCAACTGTATCCAGTACCATAAATGTTAGATGCAACATGCCCAGAACATCATCTCACATAATTTAGTGGCGTGCACGCAGTTGTTGTTTTTTTGTCTCTAATGCCTGTGTTGTAAATTTAATAAGAATTAAGATTTGTGAGGCGTCTGTGCATTAACAGTAAAACAAAGGCAGAGGAAAGAAACGCGAAGCACAGCATGATACTAAAGATTTATCTCAAGTCTTTGTTTATGTCTCAGTCCCTAGGTTAAATTAAAGAACACCTGTGTAGGTCGTTGCTTATGCTCATGTTCAATATAGCTCGCGACTTAAAACGTAAAATTATTATTGTATGAATACAGTTATTCGATCCAGTATGTAGTATTATGTTGCATTTTACTTAAAATGTTATTTGTAAGTGCAAACACTGGGGTGCTTAAGCTGGAGTGCATACAGAGAACAAAGAAGAAATAAAAAAAAAAGAGGGGGGGGAGACACCAACAACTACACTTGCGGAATAGCAAGAAACAAGTGAGGAAGAAACTAAAAAAAAAAAAAAAAGACATAATATGCGGAACTAGAAAGGGAGCATAACACAAAGAACGAAAGAACAGATGAAGGGAATATTAACTATTGTTACTTTACAACAGATGTAATACAGAAGGATGGGAGGAGATAAAGTAACAGAATGGAGTATTTGTAGCGATGAAAAACCAAATGTGAAGAGACCTATAGATGCCTAGCAGTGAACGTCACAGATACAGTAGATTGGCAGATTGAGTAGCTGGACTATTATGTAGGGAGGAATATAGCAGCTAAGGATAGTTATGCAGGTAGAGAAAACATACGTGAAATTTACTGGAATTTCCTCCCACCCGGAAAGAAGATTGGCAAAGAATACTGTCCAGCACACCGGAAACAGAATGACACACAATGCAAAATGTCACTAGATGTTGAAAAGACCGATGGAAGCAGAAAAAACGACGGAGTGTCCAGACAGTGTAGCAAATATGCCCACCAGTATGCCCTGTAACCTTAGTCATCAACCGATTGCTTGCAAAATCGAATTACTTCATTCTAACCTTACCCTTCTGACAAAGTTGGCACAAATCAAATATAAACTGTCTGAGTTGACCCTTGACATTTGACTTTTTCTTGTGACTTCACCTGCAGCAGGGAGTGGCACACAGATCATCCTTTCTTCTGTGTGCCACTGCCTGCTGCAGGTGTGCTTAAGTTAAGCAGCAGTATTTACCCTTTTGTCAGGTACCTGTTGTGTGTATCGCTCTGTTATAAATCAGGTTATCCTTGTTCTATGTGCCACTCCCTGCTGCAGGTGTGTATAAAACACCTCTACACTTTATGTCACTGTAACACTGTCTGATGATGTAATATACGACTGTACTCACTGTCGCTCTTTCATTATATTCTCCTGTGGTTATTTTGCTTGCATGTATCCACAGTGAAGAGAAGTTTCTCTTTATATATATATATATATATATATATATATCTATATATCTATATCTATCTATCTATCTATCTCTCTATCTATCAATATAGATAGATAGATAGATAGATAGATAGAGATAGAGTATATATATATATATATATATATATAAACAAAGTTGGACACTAAAGTAATAATCCGATAGCAGATAATTATCAATAATAATTGTTTGTTATCGGGCCGCTATCACAAGTCAACTTCCACAATCATTATCGGACCAGTTAACTCCGACTACTCTAGTTTTTAGTCCGTTAATGTCCGTTAATTATTTGCCCGAGAAAATTTCTATCGTTTTACGATTTCTTTTTAGGTTCTTCAGTATGATTTTTATTCTTTGTCGTTAATTCCATTTCTTGTAATAGGAATGTTTAACTATTACTGGTTATATACCTGCTATACTTTGTTATATATTCTATTTTTTATCATTTACATGTATATATATATATATATATATATATATATATATATATATATATATACTGTATATAAAATATCTAGCTCTGATGTATTGTTTATTTGTTTCGTATGTCCAACTAAATTTTCTATCTATCTATATACCTAGGCTGCTTCCCCCAAGGAAATGAATAATCTTTATTTCTTTATAGTGATGAAAATTATATGGTTCGTAAATGCTTCCTTATTCTTGGCTTTAGCATAAGTAAGCATTTTCTAAAGGGGTTTGAAGTTTTTTTTCCTTGTTTATTTAAAGTTCTCTTTAAAAAGTTATCGATGTCGGATTATCGTTAACTTCCAATAACTAGGTATTAAAATTATCGGATTATCGATATCAGATTTAAAAATCGCTGTCATCGGATGATCGTTATCGAAGTTTACTTTTTAGTTATCGGTGCCCAACACCGTAGTAACATATACCTGTATATACCGGTAGAGAGAGAGAGAGAGAGAGAGAGAGAGAGAGAGAGACAGACAGACAGACAGACAGATAATGGTAATATATGGATCATTCATTGACCACAGCTTACAGGATTATACACTGAAATGCTTGCAGTTACTGTACGTGCGGATTTGTACATCATTCAACACAATCAGTAATAGAAAACCTAAACACAAAATGGAATAGAACAAGTGCCGAAAGAACAGGGCGACATCGCTCCTAACCTTGACCTTGATCAGTGACCCTAATCACTGACCGATCTACACAATATCAGGTAACTTCATCCTAGCCCAGGTGTACTGTATACACTAAGGTTAATTCAGATTGGATGAGACAAAATATTTACTTTGATCAGTGGCTTTGCCCTCTGATTGATCTGCACTAAAATCGAATAACTTCTTTCAGAACACACACACACACACACACACACACACACACACACACACACACACACACACACACACACACACACACACACACACACACACACACACACACACACACACACACACACACACACGCACATACAAACACAAGCACACGCACATACACACACACGCACACGCACGAGCGCGCGCGAGAGAGAGAGCTCTGTCAGTTTTTATTCATATCTAATTAGGCATTCATGCCATATCTTGTCAGTATAGTTACAAACATTGCTACATACAAAGAAACGGACTCTGTCAGAATGTTTACACCTTCGACATTAATAAAACAGTGAACATAAATTCTGGGAGTACACCACGTGCAGCGAAACAGAAGCGGGTGCTATGATACATTATGGGGGTTGTATTTACCTGCTCTCTTCCATGTGTATTTCTCTTTGTTTGTAAACCCCGCCTTTTAAAAGCATGGCGTCCAAATTCTAGAAATGATCTTGGACTTTGCTTTAGTCTTTGAAGTTTTTCTTATAAAGAAGAATTATGCTCTTGTTTTCTAGTTATTCTTTATTCCTTTGCCCAAACAAGGAACTAGGCACACACACACACACACACACACACACACACACAGTATTTGTGATCACATTTTAATATCAAAGACTTGACGTCACTTGGCCCAGTGACAGTGGTAGTTTTGTAATGATTATTTCGATTTGCAGCATGATATGCTTTGTATTATATATACAAGTATCGTGCTCCTTGTTATTGATTTCTTTATGCTCGTGTGTGTGTGTGTGTGTGTGTGTGTGTGTGTGTGTGTGTGTGTGTGTGTGTGTGTGTGTGTGTGTGTGTGTGTGTGTGTGTGTGTGTGTGTGTGTGTGTGTGTGTGGAGAAAATTCAATTCGCAGTGAAGAAAAGTATGCAAATTAACAACAGGAGAAACGAAAATTGATACAGTAAGTTCTTTCGTATATGACATCTTCAGAGTGACATAGAGCCATGAGAGCGGAAGGCAAGAACACACCTGCAGTACAGCTACATAATTAGAGGATATAGGATTTCGGATCACGTATTTCTAGATGAAGAACTACAAATAATTCTGTGCATATGGAAGAAACTGAAATATCCACTCACCATACTAACCCATTGTCTTAAAACAGCATGGAAGAGTTTCTATGGAGGCAACTCTATAACACGAAGCCAGCCAAGCAACCCTTGTTATCCCTTTCCATGAAAATATTCTTGTTGTTCACATACTGAAAATAATGTAAGCACATAGCTTTCAACCATGAAAATACAATCAAGAAAACCAGGAATACCCAATCAAGCAATGCAGGTGTTGTATATAAAATTCCGAGCAAAAACTTTGAACAGTTTTATACAGAACAATCTGGAAGAGACCTGGAAACCAGGATCTCACAGCATAACAATAATGTAGTGACGGCTCAAATAGTGGCTTATTCCAACAAAAAGCATGCAATGATCAGCACACTGATTGGGCAGGTTGTAGGATACTAGCAAGGTCAAAAGGCTTCGATGAAAGACGTACCTGAATTATGTTTAATTTCTGGCACATATGAGAACAATGTAAACATGAGCTAGGGGCACTTGAAATGCGGTAAATTGTTAAAATTTGTTGTATAAAGTAATATCCCCCAGACTGTATAGGCTTGCTATAGTTAGGATTAAGCCCAGTCGACGTAAGGTGAGGTGAGGTGAAATGAGATGAGGTCATGGAGTATCATGGCAAGTCACATCCCACTTTGATCTGTGTGATCCTCCAAGCGTCATGTGTATTTTAAGACCTTCACCCTCATTTACTGTTTTTATTTCTCCTGTACTAGGTATATATATATATATATATATATATATATATATATATATATATATATATATATATATATATATATATATATATATATATATATATATATATATACTGGACAGAGAGAGAGAGAGAGAGAAAAAAAAAACTTCCTACACCATGCTAAACGAATATCGATATTCTTTTCCTATGGAACCGAAAAAGGCTTTATTGTTCTGTTTGTGTATATCAACCCTCCCATAGGAGACGAATGAAGAAGGGTTGGGGGAATCAATGAGGGAAAAGAAATAGGACGATTGAACAAATGAGGCAAGGGGGAATAATGGAGAAGAGAAAAGGATGAAAGAGTGATAGAGGAAGGAAGGCAGAAAAAATGAGAGAAATGAAAGACGAAGATAAGATTTGAGAAAGAAAATTATATAGAAAATGACTGGAGAGAGAAGGGAGAAGCAGGGAGTAAGAGGAAGAAATGCAGGGAGAAATGGTATGAGGAAAAATGAAACAAAGGGTGAGGGACACAGGACAGGGGTAGATGCTGAGGGGAAAAAGCGAAAGAGCGTGTGAAGAACAGAGGAACAGTGAACGAATTAAATGGGGAAGACTGGATGGGGCTGGAGACAGGAAGAGGGCAGGACGTGGAGCGTGGGAAATGAGGTGGAAATTATCGAGAGGGAGGGAATAACGCTAGATGATTAGGTGAACAAGAGCGATAAAGGGTTGGGGGAGATAAAAAAAATAAGGAAGGATGTGCGTGTCGAAGGGGAGAGGGGAGAAAGATGGGTGATGACAAGGATGAGAGGAATAAGAGAGGAAGAAAGAGATAAAGAATGATGTGTTGCTGTCGGTGCCGGGGTACGAAGGACTACATGTGTGGGAAGAATGAAGCGATATGAAAGATGGAGATAGACAACTTGATAGATAGGTGGAGAGAGAGAGAGAGAGAGAGAAGCGATGGTTAAATGAGGGTGAGGAGGAGTATGGAAGAAAGATCGTGGAAACTGGAGACAAATAACTGAATGAGTAGGATTTTAATTTGTTTGCACTAAGCCATAGGTAAATGCGAGAGGTGAGGCAGCGGAGTGACTGACTAGGCTTTCCACAGTTCACCTTTACTGTCACACACAACACTTTAATACACTAGACTCAGTAGCACCACACCCAATGGCACTAGAACAAGTCTCCTCACACTCAGTCACTCCACACCACATCACACCATACCAAACCACAAAACATCACACCATACCACACCATAAAACATCATACCATACCACACCGCACTTACCACATCATATCACATCATACCACACCACACCTCCGTACACCATATTAGTTCACACCAAACCACAAACTGGTCATCCGTACCACATCACACCACAAAAGCGGTAAAGCCATACACCACACCACTTCCACTGTCACAGCAATAGACCACACCACACCTCACTGCACCACACAAAACCACACCACACCCCATCATACTATACCACACAGAGCCACAAAGCCATGCAACATCCAACACCACACCATACCACACCATGACCAGCAGCACCCCAGCCTACCAAAACGAACCACACCACACGTCGTCTCACCAAACCATACAACATTACACCACATCGTCACACCACGCCATACCACATCACATCACACCATGCCACACAGCACCGCACCTAATCCACCACCCAGATCACCCCGACACATTTCACATCACACCACAGCACACTACACCACACCACACCACACCACCACCCTATCAACCTCTCCATTCTCTTACCCCTCCTTCATAAACTCGACCCTCTTTCACCCCTCCATTTCTCACCCCTCCTGCTCCCACCCATCCTTCCATCAACCTTCCCCAACCAACTCCCCTTCTCTGTCGTCTCACTTCCTTTTTGTTTTTCCTTCTATCTGTTTTTCCCTACTTAGCTCCTTACCTGGCAATGACTCTTACATCAACTTCACAAACTTTCTTCAGCTCTCTTGATTTCGTTATTTTAGTTTTCATTTTTTTCAGTTCCTTCTTTTTTAATCTCTTTATTTTCTCCGATAGCTGTTTTCTTATGCTTTTCTCTTTCCTCAGTACCATTGTATAGTTATCTTCTGTAAACCTGATTTTTTTTTTTCGGTCTGTTTTGTACTTTGATTTTCATGTAACCACCTTTCTCTTTTCTTTTCTTTTTTTTCCGTCACTTTACCCTTCCCGCACCTTCATTTATCACCTTTGGTTTCTCCTCGTTTAACTTTCCCTTCCTTTCTGTTGTCTACTTTCTTTTCCTGATCTCTTCCATTGCTCTTTTCGCCCTTTCTGTTGGTTATCTTCTCTATTTTCCTCCATCATATTCTTATTCTTTTCCATGGCTTAGTTCTGTTTTCTATCTTCCATTTTCGTTTCTACCACTTTACTTCTTATTCCTTTTCTCGACTCTCATTTTTGTCCCACTTACAGCGCGGCCATATGTAATGCTTGCTACTATCCATGTCACTCCCTAACTCTCCCACTCACTGAGTTTCTGTACTTTCTTCCATCCATCCGTCCATCATCCAGTCCTACACTGCCCCACGAGGAGCGTAGGCGCCCGGGGCTAAGCAAGTTGGTCGTGACATTTAAGATGAGAGTGACCAGCCTCTCTCATCTCTGAGAGGTATTACGTGAGCAATAACCCGAACCACCTGTTGGATATAAATCTTCATCGGCTCAATCCGATTGGAGTGTCGCAATTACCTACTAAACCACCAGGCGCCATAATCTGGTTATATGGTTACCACCCACCGTAGTAAATGGTTTCCTGGTGTACAGGGCACCATTTGGCTTGTCACTCAGTGTAGAATCACTATAGGCAGAAGGAACAGGAAAGAATGAAAGAAAGAAAGACAAGTGAGGGAGTGTAAAGTCACCCGTGGGCAGAAGGATGAGGAAAGTATGAAGTAAAGAAATACAGAAGAGGAAGGAAGGACAGGAGGGAGGAGAGGAAAGGGCAGACACCCGAGAGCAGAACTACACTGAGTGAGTGGGTGAGCGCCCCCACCTACCACTAAGCTGATGAATGAAATCCAAGCCGTATGGGAACTGTGTATGGAAAACGAAATATTGCTCATTGGTAGATCTCCCCCTAGGGATGTTTCAAGTAGGGTGGGATGCCCAAGGGCCTGCCTGAAAGTGGACGGTGGACCGTGGGTGTCCCTCCGGTAACCGTTACCCACAACCAATTAGTTTCCTACTAAAACGAATCGGCAAATAAATAAATAATGGGGAGTGACACCTGGACAGTAAAGGAAAAGGATATTGGCAGGCTCAAACGTACAGAAATGGCAATGATAAGGTGGAGGTAAAGTTCGTCCCTGAGTGCGAGGCCTAGGGGGAGGGGGGGCTAGGTTTACGATGGAAGAGTTGAGAGGTAGGATGGGACTGGAGTGTATTGGTCTTGTGATGAGGAGAGGTAAATTGAAATGGTTTGTGCATGTGGAGAGAATTGGGGATGATAACTGGGCGCAGAAAGTGAGAAGTGTTACTGTTTGGGGAGGGGTAGCGAGAGGTAGCCCGAAAAAGACCTGGGACGAGGTCATTGAGTGTGACCTCAGGGATGAGGGGCTAAATAGGGAAGCTGCCAGAGATCGTGCAGCATGGAGAGCCGCCATTAGCTGACCAAGGCCGACGAATGCAAACATGTTGGAGCCTTCAAAAACGAGATGAAACGAACACGAACTTTTGTATAGTGATAGCTCCTATCTCTCCAGGTTATAAGCATGTTACGGCTCCCGGTGTTCTCTGACAAAGTTGTTTTGCACTGCCAAAGTTTTTCACCGAAAAACATAAAATTTTGCTTATTGGTAGATGTTCACCCGGTGGACGTTTTGTAAAGGGTGGAACCACCAAAGGTCAGCCCTCACGGGGGAGGCGGCGGCCCCCGGGATCCCGACATAGCCATTATGTTTGGCCATAGTTTTTATCCTAAGGTCACGAAATTTTGCATACTGGTAGACGTTTACTCCAACAACGTTTTAGACAGAATGGGACCCCCGATGGCTACCCCCCTCGGAAAGGGGACTGCCCCTACTTGCAAAAACACCTTTAGTTTGACGTTGGCACACGAAATTATGCAAAGCAATAAACCTTCCTCAGACCAGAGTTTTAGAGGGTGGGACCCTCAGTTTTCAAGTCCTCCGCCTCCCGCCCTGTAAATAATAGTTTCATTTCCTTTATAATATTGCAGGAGCGGGTGCGGCTATCAAAGGTGTCCATTGTCTTGTTTCTTTGGGTTCTCTCTCTGCACTCCCGATTACTTATTGCAGCCATCTCCACTGTATCACTCTCTCTCTCTCTCTCTCTCTCTCTCTCTCTCTCTCTCTCTCTCTCTCTCCAATTGTTCTCCCTTGCCACCCACTTCAGTAAGCAATCTCTTGTCTTCTAATTTTTCAGTAATCTCAGTCTTTTTGTTATCTCTCTGTATAAGCCATCTGAGTATCCAGAAACAGGAAAATGACAAACAAATGTGGGAGACGTATCAACAGAGCTTACTTACATATCATCTGACGCTGCATATGGCACAAAAGGCTTATTAGTCCTTCTTCCTCTTAGATTTATTTTTCACATTACGCTTTGTCGTTCCTTTGTGTGCCAGGTATACTTTTTATCATTGACAAAGTTTGCATCAATAATATACGAGAGTATGCTGAGGTGCAGTTTGCTGAATAAATATATAAGGAAAGGTTGTTACGATATCTCCAAAGCCGTTTATAAACATTCCTTTCCCCTTACAAGCGAGGCCATAGCAAAGGGATCTCAAGGCTTTTTTTGTCCCTATTAGACGATCACTTTTCCCACGACACATCAATCAGCCTCATATATTCTCCTGCCTTAGCTTTCCACGTTATTCTTAATCTTTCTCTTCCCATCCAGCCATCCCATTCACACACTGACAGTCAACGTTAATCTCCATTCACTCCAGATGACCGAACTATCTCAATTTATTTCTCAATCGATCCGACTCCGAAGCTCCCTGTGAAAAAAAAAATATGCATCCATTTATTCAACAAGTCCTGGTAGTTTTTGGCTCTGCCTCAAAGGCGTGCTTCATTTTTCTCAGTCCTTGTCCGAGTACCTCTGAGGTATAGTTATTCCATTGAGCTATAACTCATTCATGTGTATCTTCAAACAACTATGCTATATCTCTCTAATTCAAATTATTCACAGCTTACACTCTTATATGCAAACGATTCCTGCATTAAATTACTGGACAGGAAAATGTGAGCGAGTGCAGACAAATGAATACTGCAAACCTGACTTATAGTCAGAACATGCAGGGACAGAGCTCAGAAGAACAGTGAAAAGTGTAACAGCGATATCAAAGTGTGAGGGATATAGGTAACAATAAAAAGTTAGAGAAGGAGACCCTTCGGCTCAGCATAGTTAAAATGAACTGTATGTCGAGAATTCTTTTACACATGAAAGATACTAGTATATTCCACACATTGGTGTATACGGCCCTTCTACAGAGCTGTACAGGCTTGAAGAGTGTACAGTGTCGGTTCATTACAAATGACTTCTGAGGAGCAGCTTTTACATGATAAGCGATGAGATGTTTCCGAGAGAGAACACGAGAAAAAGAACACTGAGAGGTGAGAGGTTCGTTGTGAAAAGCACCGGTTACGGTCAAGGCCACAGGCGCATGGTGCGTGGGTTCAAAGCCCTAACAGGCAGTTACAGGTTTTGGATTATATAATGCCAAAGAGGATGTAGGTCGGTCATCTCACATTAATGTTTAGGAATGCGGTAATCCATGGACATTTACAAAGCTGATGTGACTGGAAGTGTTTCACTAATATAATTAAATGAATGAATGAAATAATTACTTAATAAATCAATCAGTAATAATGCTATGATCTTAGGTTACTCTACGTAACATTAATGATCTATAATCCAGTCTTTGTGAGCTTAGCCTTAGGCCCCACGCTCTAATGGGGTAATATGTCCTTCCATGTCCCTCCTTACATAAGGTGGTGATAAAAAAGGACGATAACAACGTAGTAACCCTGTAAAGCCATCACGTAGAATTATACAGCACGTCAGCTGGTAGACCGTATTCGACCGAAATGAAAGCATATTGACCTGGATGACAAAGAATCTCTCTCTCTCTCTCTCTCTCTCTCTCTCTCTCTGCATTCTTAACCCTTTCTTAATTTGGTGCACGACTACTTTATCTTCTGTAAGACTATCCGTCTTGCCTTTCCTGTTTAGCTGTCTGTGCCTCCATGTTTCTCTTTGCCTGGCTTTCTGTTGTTTATCTGGGTCTCTTTTCTTTTCTCCTTGCTTGTCCTCAGCTGCCTTCTTTTCCACCCTTTATATCTCTCTTGTTTTTTTTATCCTCTGACCTTTTCTGTTTACAGTATTTCCCATTTTATGTGCCTACCGTTATCCTATCCCACCTCATCCACTGTTCCTCCCTCAGCTTTCTCCGTCCCCCTCTTACTTTTCTCCGTTCCTTGCGTCTGCCTCCTTTCTCCCGCCAACAATGCAGAACAATCAATAAAACAAGCGTCATTCTCTTTCTCTCTGTACTCTGAAGAACTGTCGTAGTTTTTTTTTCTCTGCAACTCCTGGAATTGCAGCACGCATGAAGCTCCGTGCAAGGGAAGTAACTGGTAAGAGAGAGAGAGAGATAATAAGACTGATGAAAAGAGGAAGTGCAGGTAGAACTAAAACGCATTCACAGAGCACATACCTAAACCAATGCCACTGCAGGATCCGGATCGGGATCCGGATACGCCCCCAAATTTCATCAGCTTTTTCAAGGTCCATGGCTCATCCTCCAACAAAATTTCATTGAAATTCATTGAAAACTGTTGGAGGTATCATGTGAACAAACAAATAAACATAGGTTAATACATAACTTCTGGCGGAGGTAACAACTAAAATGATTTATGTAAAAGCTAGAGTTAGTTTGTATGTGATTATTTTATCTATTTATTTGTGTGTGTGTGTGTGTGTGTGTGTGTGTGTGTGTGTGTGTGTGTGTGTGTGTGTGTGTGTGTGTGTGTGTGTGTGTGTGTGTGTGTGTGTGTGTGTGTGTGCTCTAACTCCTCCTAGGCTATTTGATGGACGTGAATGAAACTTTCCTGGTGAGTTCGTAGGGTTCCTGGAAAGGTCTCCCACTATATACAGCTTTTCAATTTTGTTTTGTAGTTGGTATACCCCCCTATTCATATTAAAAGTTCTCAGAGACGATTAATTTACGAAGATACGGCTTTGATATTGTTGTATATGTTGTTCAATGGACTCATGTCCGCAATGCGATATTTGGGGAGAGTGAACCCTAAGGATTCTCGGTGGGTCAGCCCTCCACCCTAAGAGTTAAAATTATTAGAAATAAGGGAAAATGAGTAAATGGACTTCAACGAATCTTCTCTTTGCCATTTCAATGGTTACTTGAAGATATCCTCCTCTTCATGAAATTTTTCTCCCATTATTATTGGGGACTGTGCCCCCCTTCGAAAACTTATAAAGGATACAAAATAGAGGAAGGAGGGAAGATACGACCTTGGTATGTTCGTACATGTTGTACAATGGACTCTCCTCCGTAATGCGATACTTTGGGAGCGTGACCCCACTCCAACTGTTTCTGGGTGGGGGGACAGCCTCCCACCAAAAATAAAAACGATCAGAAATGGGAGAAATGCTAGAATGAAACTTCCTTCGCGAGTACCTCTAGTAATTCTACTATATACAGAATATTCTATCACTGACTTTTAGGGGGGTCAACCCCCCTCACCTTATTCAAAATTCTCAAAAATAGTGAAAGGAGGGCAGATGTGGCTTTGATATCTTTGTACATGTTGCATAATGGACTTTCATTCGTAATGCAATGTTTGGAGAGCGTGAACTCCAAATGATTCTTGAGGGGCCAGGTCCCCACCTAAAAATAAAAACGATCATAAGCAGGGGAAAGCGAGCACATGGATTTCAACGCAATGGGCATACATAATATCACATGATTGGGTATGCAGTTTCCATGTTTTCTCTAAATGCATTGGAAGAAACTGCACATTGATAATTGATGCGCTTGACTTACCCCTGTGATTCTCGGAGTGGTGAGCATCTACTAAAAAAAAAAGAAAAAAAAACAGGAGAAACTTTTAATAAAGTTCCCCAGGTTAGTTCGTCTTGTTACTCCAAAGATTTTCCACTATATACGATTTTCCAACTATGATCTTTACTGCGGTCAGCCCACTAACCAAATAAAAAAAATTCTCGGATATAGTGAATGGTGGGCAGTAAGGTTCTGATATCTCGGTATATATTGTACAACTGACTCTCATCCGCAATGCAATATAAAAAATAAAATAATAAGAATTAGGGGAAAGACCTGAATATTTCCCAGGTGAGTTCAGTTGGTTATTGGGACAGCCATCCACTATATACAATTTTCCAACTCTCCTCATCATATTATAAAGCATAAGACTTTGTGAGACGATTGTAGATATGGCTTTGATATCTTAGCGCATGTTGTACACTGGACTTACATTTATAATGCGATATTTGGGGGGCGCGACCCTCCCAGTGACACTTGGAGGGGTCAGTCCTCCTCCCAAATATACAAACAATCAAAAACAGGGGATTGCAAGAACATGGATTTGAACGAAATCGGCATACATATTACAGGATTGGGAATGCAGTTTCTATGTATTGTCTGAATGCAGAGGAAGAATCTACATTTACTTTATTTATTTAAGCCTAAGTTCGTGAGAGGAAACGAGCATGTGTGTATATTGGCTTTTGTACTTTAGATAAATTTCCGGTATTTACGGCCGTCAGTTTAAGAGGAATGTGGTGTAATTTTCACAATTACGTACCTGAGCACTCAACATTCCACTACAGGACAAGTCTTTATGGTGATAGAGGGAAGGTGTGGGGGGAGGTGGCGGATGGACGGTTATGGTTTGACTGCATTCCTCCTTCCATCCTTTTTAGGCGCACCCAGAGGAACTGCCATTTGCTGTGGGAGTCCCATGTTGTCACTCGATAGCCGTAAATATTACACAAAGCAAGGCTTAACATACGAACACATGCAGACGTGCACAAAACAAGAGTACTAGTCGAGCGCATTCCTGCGATGTTCGGAATAGCTGTAATTATGACACAGAGGGGCACAGGGCAGATACCTGTATTGGAACGACCTGTGATCAAGTTGGGTGATCTCAGTTACTGTACGACCCCACAGGGGCGATGGTTTACCTGTGGTTGAAGAGTTTGTTGAGCCTGGCATGACCAGAGCTGAGGAAAAACAGCAATTAAATTAATAATCTTTATTTTCCCTTTAGACACTGCGAGGGTAGGTATCGCTATCAAAGTTGCCCTTTGTCTTGTTATATGAAATACATCATTATCACCATCACTAATATCACAATGCAAACTGTATACTGAAGTTCCTGGGGCGATAGTTAATTTGAAATAATTCAAAATGAGGTTATATCATTCACCAGTAACAAGCTTTTGGTTGGGGCTGTAATATTTTTATGAAAATACTGTCTTTACTTCTCATAGGAGTATTATTGGCCCATAGGCTAGTGTGGGCGTGGACTAGTGGACCGTAGAAATCGAGCAACTTCAGCCGGGTTCTCCTAAAAAGATCTGTTGTTGAGGTTATGTTGAAGGTTCGTCTAATGTTGGGAACAGTGTGCATTAGGTGGCGTGAGGGACTGCATTGCAGTGAGAGCATGGTGGATTGTGTGTGTTATATTTTGTGCTGATAGAAGGGTGATAGCCAAATGACTTTTTGGCTTGGTGAATACACGTCTTTGTGGAAGGGTAGTTTCTCCGATATCAATGTGGTTCGGGCTCATGTAGCTTATTGCCTGGCTGAAAAGCTGTACACTCAACGACAAAAGTCCTACCCAGCTCACACTCATATTATGACCCACGAGCATCTGGGGTTTGAGGAATGAAGCAGTGGGTGGTAGTAATAGTGCTCGTACTTCAGATGCTTCAGGGTTTAACTATGACTTTGAGCCGCGCGGAACTGATGTTGTTGACTGTGCGTTCATGAATTTTGGGATGAATATCTAAAAGGAGTGACTGGTTGAAAGCGATCTGAGGGTATACTTAAGACTGTTGTATATATAGAGTGACAGAGTTATTGAGGATTTTATTGGTGGAAAAATAAAACATGCTATTGCTCTAATGATTGTAAGTTGAATAAGTTTGCTACTTGGCTAACTTTGAAATGTTGTGGGGCTATTATCAGTTCGTTGGCACAGGAAATTTTCTTAAATGGCAAATATATACTGAAAGAAAAGGTTAAAATATGAAGGTGAAAACACTACGAGTAAGTCCTGTGAAACACCGTTCAGCAGCATTCCGATAATTCGGGTCCTTAGTCATGGTTTAGTTGGTTGCATACTTGCCTGAAGGGGTATTATGAAGCTATTTTTTTTTGTTACTGTCTACCATGTTTGTTCTTAGTAAATTGTTCACAAATATAGTTTCATTATGTACCAACCTTTTTCTTTTTTTAATGTTTTAGCGTGTTTCATAATGAGGGTTTACTTCTGTTGAAATTATCCAAAATACATTGACTTACTTTTGAAAAGTGTGTGGTTGCTGTGTTTCGGCGGGAATCCATGATGAGATCTGATTAGAGGAAAGTAATTCTGATATTCGTAACTCTTTCCATGATTGTGAGTGGTGCGCGAAGCAGAGACATATGATGATAGACTGTTGAGTAATTTGCCTGGATGACTGCCCGATCCATAATGTCTGCGATATAGCAATAAATGCAGGGAAAGACAAAAATTCCAATGAGGGTAAAGATGTCTGTGGGACCCAAATCTTCATCTGAAAAATTCAAATCTATCCTGCTCCTGTCTTTTGGAATTTCATTTTTTAAAATAAATTGTTAGACTCGTTGAGGTTAGTGGAGGGAATGTTGGTTTGCTTACTTTAAATTTTCTTATTTCATTTGTATACTGTGCTTTTACGGGGCTGTGTTTATGTAGGTAAAAAATGCACACTGATTCATAAGAATGTGTACTTGTAACTGTTCTTTCTTGCTGCAGGTTGTTCATCTCATCACATTCATTGTGGCCTCTTGAATTAGTGGACGTCAATTTGTAGGTGGACGGTGTAAATTTGTGCTATTTTCTTTTATGTTCAGTTTGTTTAGTGATATAGCTTGTTCAGAAGGATCTTCCAAATATCTTGTTCGTGAACATGAATTACTTCTTTTAAAAATAATGTTGAGTATTTAGGGTGGTGAAGGACACCTCTCCAGTGACACCAATATACCTCTACGGTGAAGCTGACTGGTTATGCTAAGTTACTAAGCTACAGCCACATCCCTCCCCCCCCCCCCATGCGCAAGAAGATGGTGAGCTGCACTGTTGAAGTAAAATCACACACTCAGACAATACACTTAAAGTATTTCACCCAGACAGTGTGAAGGTAATCTAGTGCGTCATTCCCTCTTACAACCTCTAACTTGACCTACATACTTATACTTGTCCAAGAAACAACTTTAACAAATTACGGAAATAATAGTCGGTCAGATGAAACTTTTGCATAAAGTGGTAACACCATGGCTGTAGTAATCTGCCAATACACACGCCAACTACACCTCACTGTAAACATGTGGATGTATTACCCACTATACAATAATAGGGCAGACATGTTCAAACGAAATACGTTACTAATTATCTTGATACACAGTAGTAGGATATTTACAAAAAAAAAAAAAAAAATGAAGATACAGTGGTAGGCTGAGTGGGTTGATGGGGGGGACGATACACACCATCCTCTCACTCGACGTAGTGCTGTCCTCGGGTGACTGTACTGAATGAGAAGGAAGATGGTTTCCTGTAAACCAGGAAATCATTAAGTTAGCTGGCTGATAACCATAAAACTGTAGGATAATTGTACTGTACCCGTTGGGGTTTATTTCCGGAGTGTGGCTGGAATTTACTGCTCAAATAAGGCCACTCAGGGGAGAATGAGGTAGTCACCCTCGCCTTAAATGCCAGAGCTGAGTAACCTTGCCCTGGACTAGGGGAAATAAAAATCTAGCCAGACAAACCATCGATTAGTCCGTTATTATAATAGTCAGTACATCTGTTGTTCACACCTTTAAAAATCACGGGAGGTTTATCCTTAGGAATAATATTCCCACATATATCATTCTGATTTTCAAACAAGCAGATCCACCACACGTCTCTCAAAACTTAATCAACTTACTTTTGTTGACTGTAACAAGATGCACATTGGTAGGGGTAATTATAAGCAAAGCTGTAAACACAGTACCGGAATATATCCTGATCAACACATTCCTGCATGCAGCAATACAAGATAGTTACAGTACAATAGGTGGCTAGCCACTTCCTTAAGGGATATAAAATGAAAAATTTAATCAAAACCATTGACCTAAATTCTGAATAATTCCAAACCTTGTCACACACGACACAAATCTCTCACACCCACTTTCCAACCTACTCTTCCATTACCTATCAACTTCTCCTCCTTCTGTCACTGTTCCGCCCTATGGTGATGTCTTGGTAATAGCTTCACACCTCTACAAGCAACAACCAAACTCTAACATTACTTACGCTCAGGAAAACACTGACTTATACAGACCCAGATAACTGCTTTATGGGAAAAAAAAAAAAAAAAAAAGGTAGCCATTACTCTTCCCCCTGACAATCAAGAATCTCAGACACACCCTGAAGCTCCCAACTTTGGCCAAGCACTTACTTTAAAGAGAAACGGGAAACTGATGAACTTAGACTAAACGAAGATCGCATGATCTACTCTCAACAAATGGTGGCAGACAAAACAAATCAAGTCCGACAGCAGTGGTTTTATTGCTCTTAAATACTTAAAAAGTACTACCATTTACAGTAGTGTCAGTATGGTACACAATAAAAATCTAAGGAAATGGCACAATTTTTTTCAAGTTAGGCCCACTGAAAATCGTCATCTTGCATTTGACCTTTCATGGCCACTTACGGTCAAAGCTCATGGTACCAATTGAAAACTTATATGGGTCTTCCTATATGCTGATAATAGTAAACATCTCCCTTTCTTCAACCAGTTTCGAATTGTATCCCCCTGAATATCCGTGACCTTGAGTTTGACCTTTCCAGGTCACTCAAGGTCAAAGGTCTTTGTGCCCATATTACGAGTTCCTGTATGTTCATAATAGAAAATATAGCCTATCTTCAACGAGTTTCAAGTTATAGCCCTCTGAAAAACCGTGACCTTGATTTTGACCCTTCAGGGTCACTTGATTACCTCCAGAATTTAATCATATGCCCACATATGAAAGTTTCATGTAATTTCATTCAGCAGCTTTTCCGTAATGTTGCTAACTAACAAACAAACAAACTCGACCAAAAACAATAGCCTTGGTACCTCGCGGACCCCGTCCAGGCGAGGTAAGAACAGCAGCGTATAGGCATGTACTTTGCTTGATGCTCTGAAAACAGTCACAGGTGCTGCTCTAAAACAGCAGAAGGAATTACTGAAAACAGAGAAGAGACAAATCATCCGAACATCTAAAAATCATGCACTGTCAACGTTAACAAAATAATTTTAATAATAATAATCCATTCATCCATCATCCAATCCTACGCTGCCCCATGAGGAGCGTAGAAGCCCAGGGCTAGACAGATGGTCCTGACATTTAAGATGAGAGTGACCAGCCTCACTCATCCCTGAGTGGCATTATGTAAGCAATAATCCCCAACCACCCCTTGGATATAAACCTTCACTGGCTCAATCCAGTTGGAGCGCAATAATTACCCACTAAACCACCAGGTACCAAAATTTGGTTACATGGTTACCACCCAGCATAGTAAATGGTTTCCCGGTGTACAGGAAACCATTTGGCTTGTCACTCAGTGTAAAGTCACAAACAAGCAGAAGGAAGAGGAAAGAATGAAGGAAAGACAGAAGAGGATGGAAGGAAAGAAGGATGGAGGAGAGGAAAGGGCAGACACCCGAGTGCAACACTACATCGAGTGAGTGGATGGTGAGCGCCCCCACCTACCACATAATAATAATAATAATAATAATAATAATAATAATAATAGTAATAATAATAGTAATAATAAAATAATAATAATAATAATAATAATAAATAGAAAAAATAAAACGGAAAAGCTTCAAACCACTAAAAATAAAAAATAAAAAACTTTAGATATTAATAGGATGAACAATGAACACAATTACAATGCACTTTCGCCAAGAGTAAAAAGTACTGTACTCCCAATCAAAGACAAAATGAACGTGGAACACACCTCACAAGCTGCACTTCTTCTTTGTATGTATACGCTGCACAACAAAGAACATCCTTACACTACACAGAATGCCTTGGAACCATCCTCTCTTTTTCACTCCACATTTCACAAATAGGTACACAAACATAAATTATACACACCAGAGCCATCCAAATCGTTTGTCAATAACCACCGTCCTTGAGCAGCTGCTAGACATTCATCTTGAAGAAAGTGCCGTCGTCAGAAAGGTACAGTCATCTAATCCGATTACAACGTGGCTTTCACTTGTCTTCATATATGTATCAACACATAACTCAACTCCCTTACCATCATCACCACAGCACACAGCACTCGCGGACCTCGCTCTCCCTATGCAGTACAGCAAATGCCCACCTATGTGCCTGAATTCCTGCAGTTCTTCAGGTTCACGTCTATATTAGACTCTGGCTTCCGCCACTACCATAACAATAAAAATATTCAGAGTTTCTATCTCACTTGAGATGGACAGAGTTCTATGTTCTCTTGTTTATTAGCTTCAGCCGCTGTTGACTGGAGACAAGAAATTTGATACGAAAATTTTAAATGAGTCACTGAAAATGTCGATTGTTTCTGTAGTGATCAGAACTGTCAGCATGAAGAGGGTGATTTGATGGTAGAGGAGAATCATTCCTGTCAGTTTTTACACCCACTCTCACGGCGAGTGCGGGGTATTGTTTTGGTGTGTGTGTGGGGGGGGGGGCAAACTAACTCAGTTTATATCCTGTTTTAACCAAACTTGGTGGAAAGGCATTAGGTCAATAAATTGTCCATCGGTTTTTTTAAAACGGCATGTCAAAGGCCAAGGTCTCATGGCAAAGTAAAATTTAAACATTTTTATCAGATTTAAATCATACTTTGCGGAAAGGTTCAATAAAAAGTACCGGTAAGAAAACAGGAATTTAAGTTATAAACACTCAATGAAATGTTAAGGTCACATGCCAGGTCAAAGCTGTCACACAGTTCTGATGGGATTTAGATCAAACTTTGTGGTGAAGTACAGGAAGAAACAAGGAAAATGCATATTGATTTGCACAGCAGTCTGTTAAAGATCAAAATTACGTGACTAGGTCAAAACTTTGACCTTTTGACTAAGACAGTTGTGTCCTGCCTTACGGTCCCTCCATACAGTCAGTAAGCACAGTCGTGTCTGAGCATGCTATTCTTGTTTCGAGGCATGGTGACGAATCAAGCAATTAACTGTAGCTCAGAAGCGGGAATGATACTACATTTAATCACGACTACTCGATAATTCTCTCTCTCTCTCTCTCTCTCTCTCTCTCTCTCTCTCTCTCTCTCTCTCTCTCTCTCTCTCTCTCTCTCTCTCTCTCTCTCTCTCTCCCTCTCTCCCTCTCTCTTTTTACTACCGTACTCCAAAATCACAGGTGCCCACTTACTGTGGACTTTTAGAATGACTGTATGGAGCTGGTGGTGCATTATCGGTGTACTTCCTCTTATGAGTGGAACTCAAAATAAATTTACCCTCTTGTACTGTATTGTATGTATTATATTTCACTCTCACTCGGCGAGTGCGGGCTATTGGTTTGTCGGTTTAATTTATTTCATATTCTTTCCACTACATAATCTTCGATTATCTGTTAACACATACTTGTATTTCCTAACGACAGGAAAGAGAATTAGAGGCTGAGCTTACGAACCTCAAAAATTAGATCTTAAAGCCAAAGTGGTTGTCTGCCATAACAACCCTGGTGTAGTCGAAGGAAACAAATGTGCTTTGACTTAAAACTAACGAACCAATCTACAGTTAATGCTCGTCCTATTTTTCAATGGATTTTTTGCTTTGATCAAAATTTTCCTTCCATGTTTCTTTCAATATCACTGTTTATGTTTCTGGAAAATTTCTGTTATCGCGTTTCATACTGTTCATTTCATTACACATTTGTCTGGTTCACCATAGATAACGTCTTGGGAACGGTAAGTACTGGGACTGGTACCTTACCTACAGCATCTAAGGGTCCAGCTGAAAATAATGTTTAAAGAAAGATCTAAACAGAATTTAAAAGGCTTTGATTTCCTTAAAAAAATAAAACTGATTTTTCTAGTAGCCATTCATGTGATGGTGTCTCATTTGGTTGTGGAAACATACTCATGTCAATGCTGTAGTAAAAGTTTATCCATATATGAGTGTTAAGGGTGAATGACCTTTGGGAAGGAGAGTTCCGTGAAGGAATTACTTTTAAATGAACTGAACTGAACTGAGAGCCCGCGGAGGAGTAGATACGTTCATTCATACCAGCTTGGAGTTGCCGTTTCAGTACGTAGACCATGTGCAGCACAGTAAGAACTGCTACATTTAGACTGCACTTTCTTCTCTGATGAGGCCTGTCTGATCTCGTTTTAACTCTAAGGATTTCATTGAGATTTTTAGTTCAGGAGAGGCAGATGAAGAGGAAGGCAACCCAGCCATGAGAGTTCATACTCCAAACAGGAATGGATGTTGGCATTGTAAGGATTTTTGTACTTGTTTCTGTAAAAAATCTTGGCTACCCTATGAAATGTTGTTCGTTCTTTCTCTACACAGTGTACAAGAGGAACTGCAGTTAATTATAAGTCAGATACGACCTCAAGATGGTCTGTGTTATAATCCATGTAAAGGTAACAACCATCCAGTACTACGCCGTGTTTACAGTCAAGTTGTGTGTGTGTGTGTGTGTGTGTGTGTGTGTGTGTGTGTGTGTGTGTGTGTGTGTGTGTGTGTGTGTGTGTGTGTGTGTGTGTGTGTGTGTGTGTGTGTGTGTGTGTGTGTGTTTTATTTTTTTTAATACAAGAAAGAAGGAACCAAAGGCCAGAGGCTCGCAAACCGTTCCTTCCAAGAAAAAACAAAACAACACACAACAAAATTCAAGATCAGTTCATTTCGAGATGCCTGGACACACTGCTTTTGAAAGACTGGAGATCGTAGGAAGTCGGAAACACACACAGGAAGACAGTTCATGACTTGACCTGTTGCATAAATGAAGGACTGGGAGTAACGATTAACTCTTGCATTAGAGAGTTGGACAGAAAAGGGATGAGAGTTTGTTGCTAAACGGGTGCTACGCATCCGTTGTAGAGGTGAAGGGATGCAAGCAGACAGTTGAAAGGAGCAGTGACCATTGAAGTAGAGACAGAATAGTGATAAAGATGCAACAGTGCGGCAAAGAGACAGAAGTTGAAGTGAGCCAGTTAGAGGAGGAGAGTTAATAAGACGAAAGGCCTTTGACTCCACGTTGTTGAGAAAAGCTGTATGTTGGGAGCCTCCCAACACATGAGAGTTGTACTCCACACAAGGGCGAATAAAACCCGTGTATAAAGTCAACAACTGTGCAGGGGTAAAGAGGGTACGGAGTAGGCTTAGCACACCTAATCTCTTGGAAGCAGATTTTACAGATGTAATATGATCTGTCCAAGATAAATCCCGAGAGATTGAAACCCCAGGTATGTTTAAGGATGATGCAGGATTGAGCTGGATATTATTAAACATTAGTGGGTACCCCTGTGGATGATTTTGTCGGGTTGACAGGTGTTTTAGCAGGTGGGGACGCTCACCATCCACTCAGTCAATGTAGTGCTGCTTTGGGTGTCTGCCGTTTCCTCTCTTCCTTCCTCCCTCTTCTGTCTTTCTTTCCTTCATTCCCTCCTCTTCCTTCTGCCTATGGGTGACTCTACAATGAGTGACAAGCCAAATGGTTTCCTGTATGCCAGGAAACCATTTATTACGCTGGTTGGTAACCATATAACCAGATTATAGGGGCTGGTGGTTTAGTTAGTTATTAAGGCACTACTGTCGGATTGAGCCTGTGCAGGTTTATATCCAACTGTGATTGGGGTTTATTGCTCACGTAATGCCACTCAGGGATCAGTGAGGCTGGTCACTCGCATCCTAATTGCCAGGACCAACTTGCCTAGTCCCGGACTCCTACGCTCCTCATGGGGCAACATAGGAGTGGATGATGGATGGATGGATGGATAGGTGTAAGAACTGAGTCTTTGGTCCATTAAAAACAAGATTACTTTTACCTAAGTCAGAGAATCGAGCCAAGTCAGACATTAGGTGTGCCGTAACCTCATCCCTTGCTTGTTGAAGTAACTGCTGAGATTGATGTTGCGGGAACCGAATGGAAAAGTGAAGGGTGGAATCATCAGCGTATGAGTGGATACGGTTAGATGTACAGCTCAGAAGGACATTGATGAATAAAAGGAAGAGAGCTGGTGACAGGACAGAGCCCTGAGAAACACCACTGTTGACAAATCTAGGAGAAGAATGATGGCCGTCTTCAACAGCAGCTATAGAATGGCAGAAAAGAAGCTACGGATGAAGGCACAGATAGCAGGGTAGAAACTGTAAGAGAGCAGTTTGGAAATTGAAGATTTATGCCAAATTCGATCGAAAGCCTTGGAGATGTCAAGTGAAATGGCAGAGCTTTCTCCAAAGTCCCGAAAGGAGGATGACCAGGAGTCTGAGAGGTAGGATAGAAGATCGACGGTGGAGCGTCTCTGACGGAACCTATACTGACGATCAGAAAGAAGGTTGTGATAGGAAAGATGCTTTAAAATTTTTCTGTTAAGATTAAACTCGAAAACTTTTGAGACACGGGATGTTTGAGCAGTTGGGTGATAGTCAGAGGTTGGGAATGGTTACCCTTCTTTGGGACAGGCTGAATGACAGCAAACTTCCAACAACAAGAAGGAAAGGTACAAGCTGACAGACAATGGTGAAAAAGTTTATCTAGGCAGGGTGTAAGCACACAAGCACAGTTCTTGAGGACAACAGGAGGGACCCCATCAGGCCCATATGCCTTGTTAGTATCGAGGCCAGTGATGGCAGAAAATGCATCAGCTGAAGAAATTTTAATGTCGCCATGAGGAAGTCAGAGGGGGGAAGTGATGGAGGAATAGCACCAGAATCGTCTAAGGTGGAACTGGATGAGAAAGTCTGAGCGAAGAGATCTGCTTTATTAGTAGGAGAAATAGCTACAGAGCCATAAGAGTAAAAAAGAGGAGGGAAAGATGATGAGGTAAAATTCTTAGACAGGGTTTTGGCAAGGTGCCAGAAGAAGTAGGAAGAATTCGAGTTGGAGTGTTGAGAGTATTTAGTACAGATGAAATTATTTTTAGTGGAGCGAAGAACAAACTTTGTACGATTCTGGGCAGAAACATAAAAAATATGTGATTCAGAGGTGGGTTGGCTCCGGTACCTTTTATAGACGTTCTCCTTGTTGTGGACAGCATTAGAACAAGCGTGATTAAACCAAGGCATTCTTTCATTAGTTAATGGATATGGGAAAGGAATGTATACTTCCATGCTCGAGAGAACAACCTCCGTAATGCGCAAGGCACACTCAGATGGCTCCCGGCCATGAAAGCAATAATCATTCCATGGAAAATCAAAGATGTAATGCCTGAGGGCCTCCTAATCAGCAGCTCGAAACTGCCACAACTGACGTTTCTTTGGAGGGTATACAAGCTGTACTGGAGTGATAGGACAAGTTAAGGTAACAAGGTTGTGGTCAGAGCAGCCCACTGGAGAGGAAAGATTAACAGTGTAAAAAGAAGGATTAGTTGTAAGGAAGAGATCAGGTATGTGTCATAAAACTCTTAACCGAGCATTAATATGCTCCCCAGAAATATTATCAATAGAGTTTTATAAGGTTCTTTGCATCATTGCACACTAAATCCTTACTGACCAGGCAAACACAGGTATCATCAAACAAAGTAAAGTTTTCATATCTATATATTCAAAACAAATATTCACAATATTTACAAACAAATAAATTACTTGTCTTTAATGTCGGGTAACTTCAAACAAGCACTTCACCTCTGCCATTGTTAAAGGTACCTCAGACAATTAATAACCTCAAAGTTCGTTATTCTTATTACAAGTCAGTATACTTAAGCAGAAACAGCGTCTTAAATGCAGATTACAAGAATATCAAATAAATTTGTATATTAACGTTAAGTTAAAGTTAATAATGAAGGAATGATTGAGTCGGGAGTCACTGGAGCACGGCCCAGGCTCGGACCACCACACACCTTCCCGCCACCGACCGTAACCTTTCTGTTCCTCACTGACCGCAGCCATTAACTTACTAAATAAATTGAAATCATCACTGATTCACAGCACTGCAACAATTTCTCAAATAAATTCAATTGCACTCGATTCCAAAGTAGAATCACACGGAACGGTATACAGCTGCACTAGACACTCGTGGCGGTGGTGGTTAGTCCGAGCAAGGGCAGGGCTGCCAGGTTTTTTTTTTTTTTTTTTTTTTTTTTTTTTTTTTTTTTGGCCATCACCCTGAAGGGGCATTAGGCCAGCAAGAATCGATAATCATGAAAGCCAAAATAATGATATGAAATATTTGCATCTATTTCATACCAATATTAAGTTATTATTCATGATTATGAAACATAATAAGTAATAAAGAATACATCAGTATACATGGATAGTACCAGGACAAATACTTCCATCTATACATCATATGTAGACTCATTACTATACTACTACAAAATAATCAAATACTTATCAAATTTATATATATATACAAAAAAAATAAATAAATAAATAAATAAATAAAAAAATAAAATAAAAAAACAAAATCAAATTTACTGGTCCTGAACAAAAGGGAAAAAAAAAAAAAAAAAACACATTTATATAAATGTAACCTCCTCCTGCGGTTCACAAATATATAAAAGTGTATTGAGGTATTTACATATGTACAAAAACCATATCCCTATATACAAAAAAAAAAAAAAAAAAAAAAAGATATATATAATAAATAAGGAAACCACAACCAAGTTCATAAAATAAATCACAACTCTCTGAGTAATCTGGTCTCTTCCAGGAAAGTCATCAATTTATTAGTCACACCAACGTCCCCATCACCCAAGACAGAATCAAGTGTGAAAGGGAGCGCATTTGTCCTACAGTAGGCAGCCAGAGAAGTACGTTCCCCAGCATACCTACTGCAGTACAAAAGGATGTGACTAATAGATAACACCCGTCTGGGTCACAGGTGGTACAACGCGGTGGAAATTGTCTGTTAATATATGGTAACATATGTGTTATTAGGGTGGAATTCATGCGGAGGCGGGGCTAAAGCGACCTCCTCCCGTCTGTTTCCTCGAGAGGAACTGGACCAATCACATATGGTCCTTTTGACAGATGGAATTGCCAGGTCGGTCCACTGACTTTGCCACAGAAGATTAATTGATTTCTTTCCGAAAGAGAGACTAGACTGTAGCTCACGAGGAACGTCCCAAGTCTCCTCGAGTTCTACAGCTGATTTAGCTAGTATGTCAGCCTGCTCATTGCCGTAAATACCGCAATGACCAGGCACCCAGATCAGAGTGAAGGATTTAGCACATGTATGCAGCTTATTGATAAGGCGGCCCAGGACCTCATGTGAATCAGTCCTACGTGAATGAATTGCCTGAAGGGCTGACTTAGAGTCCGAAAAAATGACAAAACTGTCGTGATCTGAACACAAAGCAAAGTCTATAGCTTGATCTATGGCAAATAATTCGGCAGTGAATACAGACGTATGGGGGGGCAGGCGAAAACGGATGCGGCACTCCGTAGACCACACACTCGCACCCACACATTCATCCATCTTAGAGCCATCGGTGTACAAGTGGAATGACGCTAGGTGTCTAATGAGGATCATCCGGAACAACTGTCGTACCTCCGCCTCCGGCACCTTGTACTTTGCGACGGGGAGCCAGTCAGTGTTGAATGTGGTGGCAAGTGACTCCCAGGGCGCTATTTTTGACGTTAAAACCTGATCCCCATTAGAAAGGTCGTACCCTAACGCCTCACAGAGGAAGTGAAGCCTCACAGCCACCGGCTTGAGGGCCGCATACAGCAGGTATTCCCACTGTAGGAGGATCCGACAGGTCGGAAGGCCAAGTGAGCGTTTACGGTGGGTGGTGATACCGTAAGAAAATAACAGGTGGTCACGTCGTAGACGGAGGGGAGGCACATTAGCCTCCACTTCCAACCGCTCCACACGAGTACACCGAAGGGCTCCGAGACATATACGCAAGCATACGTTCTGAAGTACATCCAGTCTACGGAGGACGGCATCCGATGCCGACCCATACACCTGTGAGCCATAGTCAGCTTAGAACGGATAAGGGACTTATACACCATCAATAAAGACGTTCTGTCTGCTCCCCACGATTTACCGGAAAGAAACTTAAGGACGTTTACTTTTTTACTACAAGAAGCAAGCAAATGATTAATGTGTGTTCTCCAACTGAGCCTACTGTCAAAATGTAGACCCAGGAATCTGACTGAATTTTGAAAAGGTATCGGCTGATTATCTAAAGTTAAATGCAAAGGAGGTACGTTAAGTTTACGAGTAAAAACAACACCGACACACTTAAGGACGGAAAATTTAAATCCCCACTCCAGGGCCCAACGCTGAACAGATTCAAGTGCCAGTTGAATCTGCTGTGCCGAGGATTGTGCATTGCGGGAAGAGTGCCACACTGCACAATCATCAGCATAGAGTGAGTATCTAATCGTCCTGGGGACGGAAGCGGACGACAGAATGTCATTAATGGCAACGCTGAAGAAAGTAGGGCTAAGCACACTTCCTTGTGGTACCCCGTTCTCTTGGACAAATATGTCCGAAGTTACGTTACAGGGTAACCTGACAGAAAACATTCTGTCAGTAAGGAAGTTCTGAAGGAAAATGGGCAAATTACCTCTTAAACCATAAGCGTAGAGTTTACGTAGTATTCCGTTTCGCCAGGTCATATCATAAGCCTTATGAATATCCAGAAAAATTCCTATCATGAATTCGCGATTGGCAAAAGCCTCGGCTATGCAATGTTCCAGGTGCACTAAATGATCCAGAGTGGACCTGTATTTACGGAATCCACTCTGTTGATCATTTAACACACCCTTCAACTCTAAAACAAAAAGTAACCTTTTATTAACCATACGTTCAAAGACCTTACATAGACAGTCAGTTACCGCAATAGGTCGAAATGAGCTGGGACTCGTAAGGCGACCGTCTCGGCGAGGTATCGGTATGACGTGCGCGTAGTGCCATGAGTTTGGGAACGTGCGAGACGCCCAAATCTCATTGTACACCGCTAACAGCTTACTCAGGTTGGCCTGAGTAAGATGCTGGATCATACCGTACGTAATGGTGGATGGACCGGGACTGGAGCCTTTACAGGATTTAAGGGCAAGGAGAAGTTCATCTAACGTAAATTCGGAGTTGTAGCTGGTCTCTCCGTCTTCCGTGGCAAAGTCTAAGTTTTGCAGCTCAGCCGTATGCTTATGGTGGAGAAAGCGAGGATCATAGTTTGCTGAGCTGCTTACCTGGGCAAAATGGTCGGCAATAGTATTGGCAATATCCACGGGATCGTCAATTACATTCCCGGCCACCTCAAGTGTGGTGATTGGTGACCGGGTGTACTTGTTGTTTAGTACATTTATGGTGGACCAGACCTGACTTAGTGGGGTGGAGCGATTCACCGTGGACGCAAAACTACGCCAGTTAGTCCGTTTTGCCGCTTTAATTGTCCTCCTTGCCTCAGCCTTAGCTGCTTTGTAGGCAATAAAGTTTGATTCTGTTGGCTGTTTCTCAAAAATCCTGTATCTCCTATTGCGCTTTGTGAGTGCTTGTCGGGCAATCTGGTGTCCACCACGAAACTCTCTACGCTTGTTTGGAATTGTAGATGTCTTGGGAATAGCAGCCTCAGCTGCGTGTATAATGGAAGTCTGTAGGTGTGAAACTTTCTCGTCAATGTTATCTCCCGATATATCTAGATTGGCGACCCGTGAAGTAGTACCCCCAATCTGCTTTCTTAAAGTTAAATTTAGGTGGTGGGGGAGGTCGAGAATCGTCGCGTGCATAAGAAAGACAGATTGGAAAATGATCGCTACCCATCGAGTCGTCATATGGGTCCCAAGAGATGTTAGTGTGTATATCGGGAGATGACAAGGATAGATCTATACATGACATGTTACCAGTGCGGTCATCTACACGAGTCGCTCTACCATTGTTTAGAAGACAGAGGTTTGACTGTAGTATGAGGTCGGCTACTTGCTCCCCCCTGCCATCACTCCTCAAGCTTCCCCATTGACAGTGATGGGCATTAAAATCGCCTAAAATTAACTTATGACCCGGAAGTTGATGGGTTAGTGAAGTGAAAGCATCACCATCAATGGGACCACGGGGAGGACAGTAGATAGAACAAATAGACAGATACGTGTTATTAGATTTTACTCTGCACGCGACAGCTTCCAGAGTAGAGCTTAGAATTACTTCCGTTTGTGGGTGTGATTTGTGGGTGTATATGGCGACTCCGTGACCATCATATCTTCTATACGAATGGTAGTGTTTGAACTGTGGAGGATCTGGGTGATCCACCAAGCGCGTCTCCTGTAAACAAACAACGTCTGGCCTGTGTATAGATAGCAAAATTGCTATATTGTGGAATTTATTCCCAAGAGTCCTACAATTCCATTGTAACACAGTGAATGTGGCGGTTTAAGATTTACGAGAGGGGCCAGTGTGCTTAGCTTTTTATGCCACCCGCCGGACAGTGGCTACCGGGGGACCTATCCCGGTGCTTACTAACGGAAACCTCCATATGTTGCTCATCAATAACTAGGCTCCCAGAGCCCCCGAGGAAGAGCTAACTCTTCTCTCCCTCGCTGGACCAGGAGCAGGAAGAACATGAGGACGTGGCTGTTTCTTAAGGGTGGTCATATTACTCTTACTAGAGTTGTCAGACTTCTGTTTAGGCTTTACTGACTGAGAGGCAGCAGCAGCCTGAGAGTAGGAAGGTGCAACAGGGGTGTCAGTTTGAGAGGTGGATTGGATAGGAGGCTCAGATGGAGAGGTAGAGTGTGTGTCAAGAGGAACAGGCTCAGGGTCAGTCTGTGTTTCAACAGAACACATCACGGGACGGGACATTACCGCCGAAGCATAGGACCTATTCGGCGTGGGAGTTGCATGCAACTCCTTCATCTTCTTCCTAGCTTCGTAGTAGGAAATGCCCTCAGTTGCTTTCACTACGCAGACCTCCTGCTCCTCCTTCCACTTGGGACAATCCCTAGAGGAAGTGGAGTGTGGCCCTTGCAGTGAAAACGACGTACCATCTCCGATGTGCAGTGTTCAGCATCATGTCCCTGTGTTCCACATTTGCCACACACTGACTGGGAAGCCCGACAAGTCTTATCGCCGTGCCCGTACAATTGACACCTTAGACAACGAAGTGGATTAGGGATATAAGGTCTTACGTTAACAATTTCGTATCCAACTTTGACATGGTCTGGGAGTGAAACTTTTCCAAAAGTCAAGACAATAGTGGCAGTCTTCGTCCTCATGCCTTCAGAAAATCTGGTTATAAATCGGGCATTGATTACGTCCTGTTGAGCAAGTTCCCGTATGATCTCGTCCTCTTCCATGACCATAAGATCCCTGCAGGTGATAACACCTTTGCAGGAATTCATGGCGTGCGGGATCTTCGGCTCGACATCATATTCATGGAACTTACGAAGTTTCATCAAATCTTTTACCTGGGAGGAGTTGAAGGTTTTGATGAGGAGATCTCCATTTGCAAGTTTTTTCACCTGTTCCACCTCCCCAGCACAGTAATCAATCACTTTCTTGATGATGAAAGGATTGATACTGCTCAAGGGAGTGGAACCGAGAGCATGGAGCGTTACAAACTGTACATTATTTACATTAATGTCCAGATCGGTACGAGTCTGGGGCCGTTCAGTCAGGGGGCGGTCAGTCCGTGGTACAGTCCTAGGTTCGTCAGGACCACCTCCCCCCCTGAAGGGGGGGGAGGCGGCAGGGGCGTCCGACATAGTAACCACCCCCCCCTAACGGGGGAAGTGGGAAGAAGGACGAAAACGAGCAAGGGACAAAACACACCGGGACCAAACACCTAAGGCTGAAATTGCCCTCTCAAACCACTCCAGGGAGGCCCGACCGTGTTAATTCACGCCCCAGAGCGATCAGTGGGGGGGACCCTCCGTGGGCAGCAAGCAAAGGTAATCTCAGTACACAGGAACAGACACCTACTGTTCCAAACTAACAGGAAGGGGAGGAAAGTGAGAAACTAGCTAGCCTAACGCACACCAGAAGGGTGAAAAAAAAAAAAGCTATTTGCCGGTGAGGCAGCCCTAGAAAGCTAGAGGAGAGGTCAGCAGCACACAACCTCACTCTCCACGACCATGCATAAAAGTCCTGCCAGGTGACTGCCGACTCTAAGCTGGTGAAATCCCTCCTCACCTCCTATTGGGAAAATGAACTTAACTTTAATACCGACTCGAGAACTAATGAAACATTGATGCATGAAAATGAATCTACATATCCAGCAGTCACACGCTGGCTGTGACAGTATGTTGGAACTCTCTCCAAGACGGTCAGGGATATGGGTAGTGCGCTGTACAAGCCGCACTAGGTCATTAAGAATAGAAAAGATGTAGGCTTGTTCACCAGGTGGATCAGTGAAAGGAGAGGAGGGCCAAAGGCTGTGGTGAATACTGAAATATCCTGGAGTGGAGATTTCAGAGAAAGGAGAAACGGATAGGATGTGTCCTGTCATAGAAATATGATAGTCAAAGAATTTTTCATTGTCATTAGAATTAGGAGATAAGTAAACAGCACAGATATATTTAGTCAGAGAATGGCAGGAAAGCCGAAGCCAGAGAGTAGAGAATTCAAAGAAATCAAGTTCAGGAACCCCAGAGCAATAAAAGTTGTTGCATACATATACACAAAAGCCACCTTTGGCTTTGAAATGAGTATAGAGATAGTAGGAAGAAACAGAGAAGGGTTTGCTATCAGTTCCTCAGACAGCTGAGTCTCAGTTAAGAAGAGAAGGTGAGGTTTAGAGGAGGAGAGGTGGTGCTCAACAGAGAGAAAGGTAGAGGAAAGGCCGCGACTGTTGCAGATATGGAGAAGAAGTGAGTCAGACAGTGGTTTCAACAAACTCGTTTAGTCGTCATCGGGAGAAGGGCGGATGATGGGAGCATTTATGGTTCCCCCTGGAGATTCAAAAGCTTGGTTATTAGCCTCCATTTTGGTTTAAATTTTGGATAGGAAGTGTAATGTGAAATGTGCATGTAGTTTGTTGACAGTTAGAGAAACTTGTATTGGAGAGTATGCTGGCATACTCTCTCTGTTACTGAAACACAGAAAAAGTACAGCAAATGGGAATAGCCAGGAAGTAGTCCCGAGGGCTTGTGAAATGGGAGCTACAGCTCTCCCTGTGATCAGCTTTACATCCATCTTGGAAGTACTACCCTGCTCGACTGGTGCTATAGCCATGAAGTATCCGTCTTCTGCACATTATCCGGTGTAAAAAACAAAATTCAAGTGAGTCACAGATCGAAAACTGTGACGCGTTTCTCGCGGACTGTACTAAACATTGAAGGACTCTGATGTCTGCTGTATATAAAGGCAGTAGCTCAGTCACTTGCATTGCCACACCTCTCCGAAACATGATATTGTGAATTATAATAATCTGTGTTTCAGATCAGAGGACAAATTATACTGCAAGCCAGTACATTCCTTCCGATACTGCCTGTAGGACCCTTCAGTATGGCAAATCACTTGTGTTGGACCTTCTTAAGGATAACTTTATGCAGACCAAAGACATGTCACATAGCTTGAAAAACTGTTGTTTAGTGGTATCCTTCAGAAGAAAGATGATCAAGTTCCCATTCTATATCCAGAGTAACAGGAAGAAGCAGCCAGAAAGGTAACACCCGAGCCGTATAATCTGCCTACAATCCCGTCCTCATTGAAAGTGGGTACTGGTTATTTTGGGGTAAGTGAATGAATACTTTTTTTTGACAACTGCCATGTACTGTACATGTCATGAACTAATTTATCATCCCCACCTCTGATTTTCTAATATACCAGTTATGGAGTGATACGTCACCATGCTTCGAAACTGATGAGCAGTGCGTTCGTACTAGTTGGGTGCACACTGATAGTGTGGAAGAGAGCTAAAGAAGAACATTTTTATCCATTCATCGATTGCTCTAAAAATCAAATTACACCAACGTTTCCTGACCTTAATCCCTCCACCAAGTTTGCATCAGTTTAGATCAAGAGGTTGCAAGTTGACCTTACCCTGTGACATTGACGTTTGGCCTGTTGTTCTGTACCAATACTATGTACACCTAAAACCTATATATATATGTATATGTAACCAGTACCATTGATGAACTCAGCACACTTCTCTAAACTGCTGACTTAAGCTAAGGTTCCCACGCCCGCTGCTCGCTGTGGAGCAGTATGGGGCTAGCCATCAAAGGGAAGTTCTCTCTGGAATAAACCTCCATTATACGTCACCTCAGATCTTTGAAATAAACCTGAGTGGGGAGCACGGGGCCATTGAAACAGTTCCGCAAATAATCCTTGATCTTTTCTTGTGACATTTAGCTCTGACCAAATGCTTCCAAAACTGAACCACATCAATCTTTCTTGTCCGTCAAGCCTTCGTGCTAGTTTGGCCAAAACAGGTTAAAAATTGCTTGAGTTCATTCGGTCTTTGTCATATGTTTCATGATCATTTTCGCCACCAAACTAATCACTTGTTCCACTCACGATCCTCAGCTATTAAGCCAGATTTGTTTATTTCCATCCAATACTAGTTCCAAAATCTTGCTAACATAGGCAGACAGACTAATAGCAAACGGATCTAAACGCAAAACCCCCTTCTGTTTCCGCACAGCGGTGTCATTACACAATATAGCTCTCCTTCTCTCTCAGTGCTTTGTACTTTATCTGTACTTTATCTCCGCTCATTTATGTCATGCTATCACCATTTTCACGCTCCTCACTCAGTATTATCCTTTTTTCATTTGACTCTCTCTCTCTCTCTCTCTCTCTCTCTCTCTCTCAATTATCGTTTTACCATTACCCGTCCACGTAATTAAATGAGTGGAGATAACGACTTTACCTTACGGCGGGTAAAAAAGGAAAAGCAATACAGTGTTGAACACAAATGAGCTCCTCTTTACTTAACAACAGTTACCAATTAACCGTACATGCGTAAGACTGCTCCACACTTGGTACTCTGTTAATTTTGCCTCTGTATATAAATCATAGCTTACTGTATATTTGTTTTCTCCACACAGTTATATTCTCTTAATGAACCAAATCTACTGAATGGGATAACGAAGGCAATATCTAAATCCCTCAGCTCAAAAACACTTTCCTCTGCTGAATCAGTTCGCCTGGTGGGAGTATTCATTGTATGGGAAACGACGTCCCCTGGCTGTTGGTTTTAAAGGAATATCCCAGCAAGCCACACATGGTGTATGAATTGGTTCAGTGAGAGATCACTATTTCATTATACTGAAAGAATATTTATTGTTAGCAGGGTCTTCAGTTTACCTACCCTATCCTCCAAAGTATGTGCTTTGATGCATCTGACACCACAAGGGACAGGGGAGGAAGTCATTGCATCCCCTGAGTTTTCGCCAGTTTTTGACTGACAAGTCAATGGATGTCTGGTGGATTAATTACACCTTGAGTAGTTTGTCGGCTTTTATCATGAATTTTTCGTAATGCGGCAGGACGATCTGATGCTGCTTAGGAGAAAACTGGTGTATTGAAGTTTATGACAATCACTTGTCCCGAATAACTATAATCAGTCTGTCCAATGGTGAATTTAAAAGTTCGGCAGTAGATAATGCATAATTAAAAACAAAAAGTTCATCGTAATGTCGATTGACGTAGCCGAGGGGTTTAATTAGATGGAGAGAGATACTGTTGGTGTGTCGTAGAGTAGTGGCTGCACCACTATTACCAGTGGAGTGTAACGTGGCCTGCTGCCATTATACTGGTGAGGCATCGGGTATAGTTAATAGGTAGGTCTCTATCTCACATTCCCTCTCTGTGTATTCTTTTACCGTAAGTGAGGTGAGTTATAGTTACTTCTTGGGCTATGGAGTTTTATTGTACACAGTTATATCGAGATGTGATTTAAGAAAGCAACATAACGTGACAGCAAACCTCCTAACTAACCACTCCTACTGCTATCTTCGATCCTTTTCTCGGGCTCTCTGTCCTTACAGCTGCTTTCCCTGAGATTATATACTGACCGGTGCATAGGTGTGTCTGTCTGGCTAACGGGGTGTTGTGATACATCAGATGGTCCGACATTCCTGTCTCGAATTATGGCACGACTTTTCCTGAACTGGACATTACATGTATCGATGCCTATAGCTATATAATTATATAGTTATATATTACATATTAATGCTGGGCTCTAAGGATAGCCTCTCATGTCCTGGTTTCTCAGTAATACATAGACCCTTAGACACTGCATAGGAAGCAGAGAAAATGATGATTATGCAAATGATGATATTTCACATGATCCATTAACATGTTCAGTGTAAATGCAGTGCGAAATTATAATAACACTTGATAAAATCTCTCTCTCTCTCTCTCTCTCTCTCTCTCTCTCTCTAAAAAAAAATCGGTTTGTGTGCTCGTTGTTCTCCTGCTGCCTCCCCATAAGTACCCCAGGGAACACATGCTTGTGCTCTTCAAGAACAGTGCTCGTGCAAACGTATAAGTGTGATTCATGGAGAGAACGTGAGCATGTCATCTGCATTCCAGTGTGTGTGTGTGTGTGTGTGTGTGTGTGTGTGTCTTCACATTGTTGGTCTTCTTTGTGTACACGGGTCTTGACTGTGATTCAGTGGTGGGATCGTGTGCAGTAATGGAGTTGTCTTCAGTAAATACAGTACAAATGAGATTGGACAGAAATGCTGATAAAAGTTTGGGTGGATACATGTTTTGTGTGTGTGTGTGTGTGTGTGTTACTGTACGTAATGTTGATCGCTTTTTTTTTTTTTTTTAATATATAAATCCATGCGTCTTGACAGTGATTCAGTGAAGACATTGTGTACAGTAATGGTGCTGCCTGTAGTAAACACAATATGTACGAAATCGAATAGTTCACGTGCGAGCTGCTTGGTTAGTACTTCGAGGGTATATATATATATATATATATATATATATATATATATATATATATATATATATATATACTGTATGTGTGTGTGTGTGTGTGTGTGTGTGCCCTATATTATTATGCTCCTACTCTTTATTCTCCTTCTTTCTCTGCATTTTGATGCTTTTATTTTTCAATTTTTCAGTTTATTCTTTCCTTTTTCTATCTTTAAAATTTCTCTCTCTCTCTCTCTCTCTCTCTCTCTCTCTCTCTCTCTCTCTCTCTCTCTCTCTCTCTCTCAGCTATACAGTCTCTTTTCTTCGTCGGTTTGCTTTTCCTCCTAGATTTACTGAACGTGACGTAAAGTAATACTGTAAAAAAAAGTAAACATATTTAGTTCGTTATTCAGTTTTTTTCTTCATTGGCTATACTGAACTCTGGCAATTGTGGTGTGCTGAATAATTATTTGTTCGTTCACTTCAACTCATCTATGATTTTCGGCCTTTGGCAGCCTGTTTCCCATTACGTAGTTTCAGAATATGAATGTCCTACAGCCATCCATCTATCCCACGGCAGTATTTCATAATTAACATGAAATTCTAGCTGTAACATCTCATAACTCAGCGCTCAGTATGGGGGGAATGTATTTTTACGGCTAGTCAAAGGGAATATAGTCTCATAGTCCTGCTCTCCTCCATCTCCTCTTCCTGCTCTCCATTTTCTCCTCCCTGTTCATTTTTTTGTCGGTGTTTCCTCTCCCACCTCTCATCCTCTTCCATTTAGTTGATCCTCCTCTTTCTCTTTCAACTTCTGTCCTCACACCGCTAGTTTTCTCTTCCTCCTCCTCCTCCTGCCTTTCCACTGTTTCTCTCTTCTTTCTTCTCGTCCTCCTTCAGTTTGCATTGCTGCTCTCCTCTTTCTCTTCCTTTTCTTCCTCGCCCCTTCTCTTCTTTCTTTTCTCTTCTCCGTCTCCCAATCCCGGCCTTCATGTCAGTGTTTCAGCCACGTCCCTCTCATTTCCCTCGCTCGTGTCCTCCTATCAGCATCTTCCTTTTCATTTCCCAGCGGCTTCCTTCCCGCCCTCGTTATTCGTCATTCGTGCCCACCTTCGCTCATTTCTTAACATTTTCGCCAGTTCGTTTTTAATTATATCTTGTGAAACCATTTACTACGCTGGGTGGTAACCATATAACCAAATATTGGCGCTTGGTGGTTTAGTGGGTAAATATTGCGCTCCAATCGGATTGAGCCGGTGAAGGTTTATATCCAAGGGATGGTTGGGGTTGATTGGTCATGTAATGCCACTCAGGGATGAGTGATGCTGGTCACTTTCATCTTAAATGTCGGGACCAACTGCCTAGCCCCGGGCTCCTACGCTCCTCATGGGGCAATGTAGGATTGGATGATGGATGGATTAGTTTGCTATTTTATTTTAGTTTTGCCTGTTTTTGGTCTTCATTGTTATTTTTCAGATTTTATCTTGTCCAAGCAGGAGCTGCAGAGTCATGAATTAAACTGGTGATAAATGATGAAGGGTGAAATATTTCAAATCTGATATCTGCAAATAATGATCTCTTGCTACTAGTAAGGAAGACTGAAGGAAGACTTTGAGGGTTCGTTTGGAGCTTTTGAATATAAATATAAATAAATAAATGAGAGAGAGAGAGAGAGAGAGAGAGAGAGAGAGAGACAGAGAGAGAGAGAGACAGAGAGAGAGAGAGAATACTTCCCCAGTATTCCCTGCTTGTCGTAAGAGGCGACTAAAAGGGACACTTTTATTTCGTTTTTTTGCTGTATCTCTTTCCCTTGTACTTTGTCCTAACCCTCGGCATTATATTTTCTTTTAGTCAATTTCCTCTCTCCACTGTCTTGTTCCTGCAAGCCACTGGCATTGGCTCCAGGGTAAAATATTTTTCTGTCTAAATAATCTTGATGAACTCTAGTTATGAAGCAATGGCCCTTAGGTCTGTGCAGCCCTTAAGTGGGCAGGGGATGCTAAGAATCCCACTGTGTAGGAATAAGTATATATATCCAAAAAGAACCTTAAAAATAGGAAATTGGAATGCTCGAACTCTCAATCAGGCTGGTAAAATGGAAGAAATTATTTCAGTGTTCAAGGAATACATTATTGATATTTGTGCTCTTACAGCAATGAGGTTGCTTGGAGCTGATAAAATGAATTTGGAAGATGGTACTATTTTGTTAGTTTCTGGTAGGTGTTATGGAAATCATTAAGAAGGAGTAGGCTTACTGTTGAGTAGAGATGCTTGCAAGGCACTATGTGAGTTTGAGCCAATTAATGAGCGCTTGCTTTAAGCTCGTTTACAATCCGACCATGGTAATATCAGTATGGTGGTAGGGTACGCTCCGACAAATGAGGCTGCTGATGAAATGAAGGATGACTTTTATGAGAAGCTGCAGGATGTAGTGAATAGAGTGGCAAGACATGGTGTTAGTTTGCATTGGTGATTTTAATGTGATTGTTGGCAGTAGCAGGGATGGCTTTGAAGACTGTATAGGTAAGGAGGGTGTTGGTATAAGAAACGAAAATGGGGTGCGATTTGGGAGCTTTTGTTTGGCAAATGACCTTACGATTGGTGGAACTAGCTTTGAGCATAGAAAAATACATAAAACTACTTGGGTTTCACCATGCGGTAAATATTGTAACCAGACTGACCACATTGCAATTAGCAGAAAACATAGGAGTTATTTGCAAGAAGATTGCGTAAGGAGGGGGGCAGATATAGGTAGTGATCATCAACTTGTTGTGTCAAAGATTAAAACAAAACTTAAGAGTAACGTTAATGGTAATTGTACACGAGGTAAAATAAACATAATTTTGATGAACTGAGAAATTATGAGAACACGAAGGAAAAGTTTCGGTGAGAATGTAGGAACAGGTTTCTAGTCCTGCAGACTTTGATGGAGTCTGAAGACAATGATATTAACCAAACGTAGAGAGAGGTAAAAGACGTTTTGCATGAGAGTGCTAAGGTTACTATTAAGAAAAAGGGAAAAGCTAGAAGGAAAAAGTGGATGTCAGATGAAACAAGGAATGCAATTCAGAAAACGAAAGAGGCGAAGTTACGAGGTGAAGAACAACATGTTGATGGCCGGGTAGTTGAAGTGCTTAGAGCATAGTACTGGAGTTTACATTCTGAAGTAAAAAGACTCGTTGGACGTGATAAGAGGAGGCTATATGATGAAAAGGCGACAGAGACAGAAATTAAGTTTAGTAAATATGACCGTCAGAGCACAAGAGCAGCGTATCAGGCCATAAAGGAGTTAACTGGAACTGAAAAGAGAAGGAAGGAAATACCTGTACGAGATACAAATGGTAACTTGTTGACTAAAGATTTGGACATAAAAGGAAGGTGGGAAGGGCATTTTCAATCTGTTCTAAATAGACCAATCCCAGCTGAAGAGGACATTTTGCATTCCGAGAGAGATTTGCTAATAGAAACAGGGGATATAACCTTGGAAGAGGTAGCAAAATCTATAAAGGAATTAAAGAATTATAAGGCCCAAGGAAAGGATGGAATATTTCCTGAAATGCTTAAGGTGGCAATGATGAGTTGATGAATGCGCTTTTGAAACGTTTTAATGTGGCTTGGGATAATGGTGGAATTCCGGAAGAGTGGAAAAATGGAGTGATTTTAAAAACACCAAAAAGGGAGATTTAAGTGTGTGTGGAAACTGGAGGGGGATAACTTTGACACCTATAGTTGCAGAAGTCTTTTCGAAAATCTTGTTGAACAGAATAGAGCCAGTACTTGATAAAATTCTATGAGAAGAACAAGCGGGATTTAGAAAGGGTCGAGGTTGTAATGATCAGGTTTTTATTATAAGGCATCTAATGCAACAAGCTAATGAGATGAAAATGCCACTTAGTATGTGTTTTGTGGATTTTGAAAAGGCGTTTGATAGTATCTCGCGTGGAGCTATGTTGAAAATTGAGATTCTATGGTATACCAGAAAAGTTTGTAAATATTATTAGAAGCCTGCATGAAGGTACTTTCTGTAAGGCAATGGTGGGTGGTTCTTTGAGTGATCCATTTGAAGTTAGGTCAGGAGTGATTCAAGGAGGAGTTCTTTCGCCTTTGCTGTTTGTTTTGGTTGTGAATTATGATATGAGAAAGGCTGTAATGAGAACAGGTGCAGCAATTAAATGGAAAGAAAATAAGAGGCTGATGGATTTGGACTATGTTGATGATATTGTACTGATTTTGCGGAAGTATTTACGAGATGCAGAGGGTGCTTGATTGTCTGGTGGTGGAAGGAGAAAAAGTGGGATTGATAATAAATAGTGGAATGACTGAAATTATTAATATGAACGTGGAGAACCGAATCGATTGTGTAATTGGGAATAATGTGGTGAAGAATGTAGAAAATTTTAAACATCTGGGAACGGTTGTATCATCTAAAGGATCATCAAACAATGAAATTGAGGACAGGATTAGAGAGGCTTGGCGAGCTGTTGGAATGTTGAAATCTGTTTGGAATAATAATATGCTTTCGGTACATAGTAAAGTAAAAATATACAAGTCCGTTAGACTAATTATAATTCATGGGCATGAGTCATGGTACAGTACAATTGCAACAGATCAGAAAGCATTAGGATTTGAGAATAAATGCTGACAAGGATTCATGGGGTAAAGTGGCAAGACAGAGTTACAAGTAAAAGAGTAAGGGATATTACGAGAGTGGAACCAGTTGATGTATATGTGAGACTGTCTCGCTGGAAACAGCTGGGGCACATATATAGAAAAGATAACAGTTTAATACAGGATGTGCCAGAGTGGACTGCTAGAGGAAGAAGAGGCAGAGGTAGGCCGAGGGAAACCTGGTTGAGGAAAATGAAAAGAGAAGCAGGAGAGGAGTGTTCGTGGGACCTGAAGGAGATGGCAAGAGACAAATATTGGTGGGGAGAGTTCATCGAGGCCCTATGTATCCCGTGGGGTGTCGCAGGATATATATATATATATATATATATATATATATATATATATATATATATATATATATATATATATATATATATATATATAAAACCCATTTGAGCCTAGTGTCCTCAATATAGGACGGAACTGGAAATTTTCAAAAGTTAATAAAGTAGGGAACCCCCGTGTACGGATCTATGAGCTTTGCGACTATGAGCCGACAGGCGGAGGGCGGTACGTTTAGTACCCTGGCAGCACAATCCCTCGCCCAGTTACTCTGGGATTCAATGGTGTGTGTATATATATATGTATATATATATATATATATATATATATATATATATATATATATATATATATATATATATATATATATATATATATATATATATATATATATGTATGATATGAATTTCGGAGAATATGTGCAACCAGTGATTTCATGTAATCCTTAGAGAATGTTGAGTGAGTTTTAATTACGATGTGATAATTATGGTTAGATTAAATTTAGGCCGCGGTTAGGTTAGGCTGGGATAATCTAGGTTAATTTTAGGTTAGTTACGTTAGGTTAGGTTAGGTTAATTTGGATGAGAGCTAAGTTATGTTAAGCTTTCATATAAATTACCCTAACCTAACGACCTACCTAGCCTAGCCTAACTTAACCTAAATTTAACCTAGATTACCCAGCCTAACCTAACTGCAGCCTAAATTAACCTAACCCATCCTATTTTAAACTCATTTCACGAATTCCCTAGGTATTTCATGAAAGCACTGGTTCCACTAATTCCCTGAAATATATATATATATATATATATATATATATATATATATATATATATATATATATATATATATATATATATAATGTCGATTATACAGACCTCTCTCTCTCTCACACACACACACACACACACACACATACACACACTGTATGTTAGACGTCATGAATGGGTAGTTACTGGAAGTGGTGGAGCAGTTTGAGTACCTTGGTGCGGAATTTTAAAGAAAAAGAAAAGAACTGGGTAAGAAGTGGAGAGCAGAATGGCTTATTTTGCTTCAGTTATTAAGGTTTTGATACAAAACAGAGGTCTGACAACATTTGTTGCAATAGAACTTACTGCGGTGTAAGAGAATGGAGTTATCAGCTATGCACAACGTAACACGTTACTGAGTGAATAGTTTGGCCTTATAGAATGAATTTTTAAAGCACGAGTGAACACTGAGAAGAAGTTCACTAGGCATTCCACTGAAGGTTCTCCAGATATTGTGCTTCTCGTTTTCCGATTATTTCATCTCATTCTCTCCAGGTCGCCTATTAGCAGGAAAAGAAAGTGATGATGATGATGATGATGATAATGTACACTCCATGAATTAGTTGAAAAAGACGGCTAGGATTTTTGACGGTGATGATGATCATCATCACCATGTTCTTGTATTTTGCTGTCATTTCCTTTATTCCAGCATTCTCTCTCTCTCTCTCTCTCTCTCTCTCTCTCTCTCTCTCTCTCTCTCTCTCTCTCTCTCTCTCTCTCTCTCTCCTTCTCCCTCTCTTTCTGTATGTGTGTGTGTGTGTGTGTGTGTGTGTGTGTGTGTGTGTGTGTGTGTGTGTGTGTGTGTGTGTGTGTGTGTGTGTGTGTGTGTGTGTGTGTGTGTGTGTGTGTGTGTGTGTGTGTGTGTGTGTGTGTGTGTGTGTGTGTGTGTGTGTGTGTGTGTATGTGAGCTTCGACGTCTGCTGGGCTATGTGGGGGATTTGTATGAAACTTCCCAAGAGACTTCCGCGGGTTTCCGGTAGGGTCTTGCTCTATATACAATTCTCCAACTTTGAAATGTAGGAGCAGGGGTTTCAGCCGCCCTCCCCGAATAAAGAAAATCTCAGTAACAGTTAAAGGAGGGAAGATTCGGCTTTCATTATTTTTGTACATGTTGCACAATTGACTCCCTTCCTTAATGCGATGTTTAGGAAGCGTGAACCCCCCAGTTATTCTAGGGATGCCAGCTCCCCCTCCCAATAATAAGAACGATGATAAACAGGGGAAAGTGACCACATGAAAAGAAATTTCTCAGGTCGGTTCATTTGATTGCTAGTTGATGACTTCCACTTGTTAAAGTTTTCCACCTTAATATTTAGGTTGGTCAGACCCCCTCAAAAAAACGTATAAACGATTCATAATAAGGAAAGGAGGACAGATATGGCCTAGATGTCTTAGTATATTATGCTGTACAGTGGACTCTCACATCTAATATTTGAGGAGCCTAACCAGTAACCACCCTATAGTGATGCTTGGGGCTCAGTCGCCCTCCCAAAAATGAAAGTGATTAGCAACAGTGAAACACATGAATGATCTTCCCAGGCGAGTTTGTATTGTTACTTCGAAGGTCTTCACTACATATAATATTCCAATCATTATTTCTAGAGGGATTAACCCTACAAACCTAAATATTTTCACAACTAGTGCAACGAGAACAGATATTGATTTCCAATCATTATTTCTAGAGGGATTAAACCCCACTAACCTAAATATTTTCACAACTAGTGCAACGAGAGCAGATATTGATTTCATATCTTAGTGCATGTTTGTACCATGGACCCCTATCTGCAATGCAATATATAAGGAGCGTGACCTCACAAAAAATTTGGGGGGAGGTCAGTCCCCGCCCCAAAATAAAAACGATCAGAAACAGGGGAAGTAGGAAAATAAGTTTAAACGAAAACTGCACACATGCAGCAGGATTGGGTAGGCATTTTCCATGTTTTCTCCGATTTCACAGGAAGAAAATGTACGTCTCCTTAGTTTGTTTTTAAACTTATTCACTGCCTCTCCATGGTTCCTTTCCCCATGCCTTTCGTTCTCCTTCTACCTCCGTCTCCCTTCCTGTACACTCCTCTCCTCTCTTTATCGTTCCTCTTCTCCCAATCCAGTCCATCTCCCTCCTACCCCTCTCCCCACCCCATCCCTGGCTGGATCAAAGACTTGAGTGTAGAAGAGGGAGGTGATAAGAGTTTAGCCCTCTTCACATCCCACTTGCCATTATATTCATAAAAATAGCCTTCCTAGGTGTTCGATGTCGTGCCTACACGCTTCATCATCTTCCGTCTTTTCTTCTCCCCTTAACTCCCCTCCAACTCTCTTGTTCTCATTCTTTTTCATCTTCATTAATCTCTGCTTTTATTCTCACCCTCATCCTCTTCTTGCCTTCTATTGTAAGTCCGTATTCTCGTTACTTTCGGAGAAATTATAGTCAGTTTTTCTTATTCAGTATCGCCAAAATATACTCATTTTACTTTACTCAGCTTAAAACAGCCCGTTTTCCATCTTGAATAACGAATTATGAGTTAACACTAGAATATGATGCTGGTCACGAAGATTCGATATGGAAAGGATGTAGAGCCACCGATTTATGATATTCTGATATGGAGCAAAATGAAATAAGTTACAAAAGGTCGAAATTCTGGTGGAAGTTGAAGTAGAGTAATTATAGTAGATTCTATAAATAACACAGACAAGATTGTAAACCTGCCATAGGTAGTAAACATGTTTTGGAATAGATGCTAGGTTAGTAGAACGCCTTTTTCAATGACAAAGATTACGGTCCCTAAATCTCACTCTCACCCTCACAGTTATCTTTATCATAGCCTTTAATTCCTCTCTCACTCACGCGCAGTTACGTTCTTCTTTCCATCCTCTCTTCTTCTTTGGATCTCCATTTCCAAGTGTCTTTCTCCTCACTTTCAACCCCGCTTCACTATCTAAATTTTCTTTATCTACACTCTACCTCACTCCATACTCACACTCACACTCAATTATTCCCCTCCTCTCCATTCTCACCATCCATCGCCCCCCCCCAATTCACATCCATCTCAAATGTTTTTCTCACCATCTCTGATTATGCAGTATCATCTCTCTCACCCTCATCTTCATCCTACTCTTATATTCGTTATCTGCCTTAATAACAATGTGCAGTCGGTAGCAACCAGTTTATATTCACCTTATTAACTAACATTCATCCTCTTATTCCCAAGTACTGAGCTTTGTTCATCGTTACTAATTCTGTTCCCGTTTGTTTCACCCTCCACTGTTTCCATCTCAAATGCTCTCAGCTCTCCTCCCTCCCCATACCCTACTAACCACATGGTCATCTGAGTATCCCACTGGAGCACCTATTGTGAACACCGTCTCTTTTGTTGCTGTATGAAAAAAAAATGATCGCAGGTGTTTGATGTGTGTGTGTGTGTGTGTGTGTGTGTGTGTGTGTGTGTGTGTGTGTGTGTGTGTGTGTGTGTGTGTGTGTGTGTGTGTGTGTGTGTGTGTGTGTGTGTGTGTGTGTGTGTGTGTGTGTGTGTGAGAGAGAGAGAGAGAGAGAGAGAGAAGGTTGCTAAATTCTGTTGATTCTTCAGTTGTGTGTTTGCTTCTTTTCTGTCATCCTGTTAGTTTTTTTAAAGAATTTTATGAATACTCGTATATCTGTTTCAGAATCCAGTATGGGTTTGTTGACTGAATGGTTACATTGAGCTTGCAGTGTGGTTCAACTTTTATAAAATTTTTATAAATCAGTATTACATTCTGGACTTCTTGATGATTGCTATCGTACGATTCTTCTCTCATGTTGAGGCTGAGTACTTCGAAAATGACTCAGATGATTATAATGTATTCGCAGTTACGGTGGGGGTATTAATTTTTGTTTGCAGCTCTAACATACCTTAATATTAGTTCTTTATCTTCGATAATAGCCCATCGAAAATCATCGCTCGCCATAAAGCCATAACCACCACCTTACCCGTCAATACTACTGTAAGTGCTCACGCTGGGGGATGTTTACATTAACGTATCGGGGAAATTGTATTTCGGCAGATCACCCGAATCATTTAGCAGTGAACTGCCCACGTTCACAGTAACAAAAGATTCTAAAAAGGTTTATTCTCCAGCCATCACGATCATAAGAAAAATGTATGACAGGTACTTAAGAACAATATATGATTGGTAATATCGAACAAGATACAGTATGATAGGTTATTTGCCTAATCAAAATGTGTTTGTTGTTAATTCATACACTGTTATATATATTTTATGGAACTTGGGTTCCTGCTTTGCGGGGTCCTCGAACTGCAGTTCCCCCGAGTGTTCTAATATCAAAGCATACTCAAGGTGTGCGAAGTCTGTCTTGTGATTCCGGCGATGTTTTTCACTAATTATTTCCCCATAAAATGCTTGTCTTAGTGTCAAAACTAAGTAATATCATAGACTAGTATATATATATATATATATATATATATATATATATATATATATATATATATATATATATATGACCACGAATAGGATGTATGGACAGTGTGAAGAGAGCGTTCGATGAGAGAGGGATGTCTGTAGAGGAAGGAAGAGTGGCTGAGCATGATAGGAATGATTGGAGAGGAACTGTAAATTAATAAATGGTAAAGCGGCCCTGAGGGGATATTTTTCCGCATTTGGTCTGATTAGGCGATCAGGTCAGGTGCAGGTAAGGAGATGGGCCCATTATGATGTGGCAGGGATAAACCAGCCCTGCTGTCGGGCCATGATGCGGATGTCGCTGATTGCATTGCGCAGTTGACTCTCGTGCGGTGTGGTACGATGAGGATCTGTCCCTTCTTCTCTTAGGGCTAAGATTCGAATAAATGTGTGGAGCCTCTGTGGTACAATGGTAGAGTGTGCGTCTCGCACGCTAGCGGACGAGGGCTCACCTCCCGCCAGAGCTGTAAGAAATTTGAGAAGTGTTCACCGAGCCACTTGCTACTTTGGTGGACATAAGGGGTGCTGTGGTTGAACCAGTGTCGCATACTATTATGCTTGCACCCAATTGGCTTAAGGCGGGCCGATTACACTTGGTTCACAGACTACACACATCCAAAGCCACTACAACACTACAATTACATTCACAAGCACTTCTTACCTTACATACAGTCTCTATCAGACAGCTTAAGCCACTGGGTAGAGATACACTGGCTGTATCGTCCCTTCTTCGGTAGGGATAGGCCGGTCATGCATTGGACCTCAACGGCTCATGATGATGATGATGATGATGATATGTACATGTATGTTATTAACCAGAAAGGCTTCCTTTCTTTGTTATTGTGCAAAGACTGATTAAAAGAAACCGAAATATTAGTGTGTGCTTGTTTTGTATAAATCATAATTGCCTTACTTTCATACATTAAAATTTACATACACAAAAGGAATTGCTCTGAGAAATTAATTGCACATTACTGATGTGGAACCCACCTTTGACCCAGGATGATCTCTCTCTCTCTCTCTCTCTCTCTCTCCTCCTAGTGTCATTTTCTATTTTATTTATCTTTGCCCCATTCTCGTCCTACCTCTCCTGCACTCATGTCCTTCTTCTCCCAGTTGCTCACCTCCTCTTTCCTTCGCTCTTCCTCTCTTACCTTCTCCTCCCAACTACATTTATCTCCTCTTCTCTCTAGTCACTTCTACCATCCTGTCGTATTCGTTCTTTCTCCCTAAACTTTTGCTCCCTCTTCCTCACCATTCATATTCTCCTCTCCTCTCCTTCCTTTCAATTACCCTTCTTAGTTCTCCCCTCCCCGCTCGGCTCTCCTCCCTCCTCGCCTCTCCTCTTCCCTCTTGTTGGTTCTCAGGTTCTTTCCTCTCAACGCGTGTTACTCTTCCATCCAGTTGTTTTCTTTTCTGCCTCCTCTTTTACCTCTCGCAGACACTCTCTTTTCTTTCAGTTTCTTTTTTATGAATTTTCTCAGTTTAGCTACAGCCTCTTCACTTTCCATCTCCCCCCATTTTTCTTTCTCTTTCTCTCTCCATCTCCCTTTCTTTCCTCAGCTCTCCTCTCTTCACCTCTTCACTTTTCGCCTCGCAACCCAGTTCTACCCCTTACCCCTCCTCATCCCCAGCGAGATCAAAGAGTGGACTGTAGAAGCAGAAGGTGATAGTTTTTTATCCCTCTTCACATTCCACTTGCCTTTATGCCCATAAAAATAGCCTTCCTAGGTGTTCGATATCTTACCTACACGCTCCTTCATCTTCCGTCTTTTCCTCTCCCTTTCCCTTCTCCCACCTCTCTCTCGCTCCCATCCTTATTCATCTGTACATTTTCACTCTACTTTCACTCTCACCCTCGTCCTCATCTCGCCTTCTAAGTTCGTATTCTCGCCAAATTCGTAGACATTATTGCACCTAATTCTTAATTAGTATCTACATTCTATGCTTGTTTTACTGTTACCTGTCCTAAAACTTCGATCATTCCATCTTGAAGAGCGAATTATAACTATAAAAAAGATGAACACTGAAATATGATGCTAGTCACGGAAAAGTGCTATAGAATGGGTGAAAAGCCATAGTATTGTCTTCTTCTGCCATGTATCTACGCAGTATAAGCGGAAAAGGTCGTAAATCCGGGCCAAGTTAAGGAGTTTCACAGATTCCTTAAATGACATACGATCAAGTGTCAACGTACCGTATGTAGAAAAATATTAGGGAGATGGTGCTAGATTAGCAGGAAGCCTGCTTAACTGACGAGAATACGGCCCCTCAAACTTACTCTCACCCTCGCAATTGCCTTTATCACGACCTTCAGTTCCTTTACCATTCACATGCAGTTCCGCTCTTACCCTCTTCATCTTTTCAACTTTTGGGTCTCTGAGTCTTTCTCTTCCTCGCCTTGTCCCCTACCACCACCTTTTAAATCTTCCGCACCCGATGTCTTCAGCACTCAGTACTCACTCTCATTGTTTTCCTTCCTCTTTTTTCTCATTTAACATTCCACTTCCCAATCACAGTCATCTCAAATGCCAACAACACTCTCTTCTCTGACTATGCTATACCTTTTCCCACACCGTCATCTCCATTCTAATCATGAGGGAGCTATATGCCTTAGTAACAATTATGTAGTCAGTACCAATCAAATTATTATTATCTAAGTAACTAACATTCATCCACTTCTTCACCTTCACCCTCACTTTGCCATCCTTTACTCATCCCATTTCCTTTTGCCACCTACTCCATTCTTGCTCTCTCAAGTGGAATCAACTCTCGTGCTTCCCCATATCTTACGCCAGTCTGTTCTGGTGAGCATCCTACTGGAGCGCCTATTGTGAACACCCTTTCTTTTGTTATTATATAAAAGAAAATAAATAAATAAAAAGTGATCACTGGTGTTTCATGTGTGTGTGTGTGTGTGTGTGTGTGTGTGTGTGTGTGTGTGTGTGTGTGTGTGTGTGTGTGTGTGTGTGTGTGTGTGTGTGTGTGTGTGTGTGTGTGTGTGTCACTAATGGATATTTCATGATTATTGGGTGTTTTCTGGCTTAATTCTACTGTTCATTCTTCGTTGGTGTGGTTGCTTGATTTTTGTGGTAGTTAAATTTTTTTTTTAGCGGTTCGTGAAAATAATTAGTGCAGAATTCTGTATGAGTTAACTACATTTTTTTAATTTAACACCGGTATGCGTTTTAACTAACCTGAATGGTTCCAGTAAGTTTGCTCTGTGATTCATCTCATAAAGTTTTCTAAAGTGTTCTCTCTCTCTCTCTCTCTCTCTCTCTCTCTCTCTCTCTCTCTCTCTCTCTCTCTCTCACTCTCCCCTTCTTGTCTCCCCTCTTGTGCCCTCCTGCTTGTCCTCCCACCTACGTTATCTCCTCTTGTCCCTAGTATTTCTATCATCCTTTCTTGTTCGCTTGATCTAACAAAGCTTTTACTTCACTTTCTTCCACTGTCATTGTCTCCTCTCTTGTCATACCCTTTCTTTCTTACGTACACCCCCCCCCCTTCGCAGTTCTGTCCTCTTCTTTTTTTTTTTCCTTCTTGTTCTCTGGTCCATTCCTCTCGTTTCACGTTACTTCTCCAACCCTTTCTTTCCTTCTCTCTACTCCTTTCCTATCTTTCTAATTACCTTTCTTATGTGCCCTCTCCCCAGTCCTCTATTCGCTCCTTGCCTCTCTTCTTTTTTCTCTTTCATTTATGGTGTCTTCTTGTCGTCCCATGTTACTGTTCTATCTCTTTCTTTGCTTCTCTGCCATTCTTCACCCTCCGCACTCATTCGCCTTTCCTTTAAGTTCCCCTTTATTTCTTTTCCAAATATATTCACTGCCTCTATATATTTCATCCCTTTCCCCCTTCTTTCCTTCTCTTTCCCTCTCTGTCTCCTGTCCTTTCTGTTCATCTTTTCTCCTTTCATCTCTTCATTCCTCTCCTTATCTCCTCCCATCCTAGCTCTTCTCTCTCCTACTTCCTCCCCACCTCCAGCCGGATCAAAGAGTTGAGTGTATAGATGCAGAAGGAGACAGGGGGTTTAGCCCTCTTCACGTCCACTTGCCTTTATACTTATAAAAATAGCCTTCTTAGGTGTTCGATAACTTACCTACACGCTCCTTCATGTTCTGTCTTTTCTTCTACCATTCCCTCCTTCCACCTCTCTAGGTCTCATTCTTAGTCACTCATCCTTGTTTTCCTTCTCGCCTTCATCCTCATCTTGTCTCCTATGTCAGTATTCTCGTCAGCTTCGGGAATATTCCTGCGTTTCTTTCTTTTTCACGATCAACATACTCTGCTTGCTTTACTTGAACTTCGCCAAAAAATATATTTCCTTCATCCTCACAGACGGCTTTATCATGGCCTTCAATTCCTTTCTCAGCCACATGCACTTACGCTCTTACCCTCCTCCTGTCTTCTGCGATTGGGTCTCTCTTCTTGTATCTCCCTGTTCCTCACCCTCACCCCCGCTGCAAACATCTATACCGTCCTGACTTACACTCTTCCCCACTCCCCCCTTACTCTCAAACTTTCGATTCCTTTCCTTTCTCACCAGCCATTCTACTACACGTACACAGCCCCTGTTTACAACCACATTCTTTGCATATTCTATACAACCACATTCTTTGCATAATCGATACCTTCTCCTCACCCTCACCTTCAGTTTAGTCAGATGCTGGTTATCTGACTTAATAACATTTGTGCTGTCGTTAGCATTGAATCTATATATACCAAAGAAACTGAAATTCATCCTATTTACCTTCATCCTAAACTTACTCATCCTTATTTCTTCCCCTCCCTTGTGCTTTCTTCTCCATTCCTTCCATCTCGAGTACTCCCAACTCTCCTCCCTTCCTATATTATATACCCCACCCGGTCTTCTAAGTATGCTCCTAGCACGCCTTTTGTGAACACCTTCTCCTTTGTTACTATCTGCAAAAAAACAAAAGAAAGTGACAGGGGGTATTGTGTGTGTGTGTGTGTGTGTGTGTGTGTGTGTGTGTGTGTGTGTGTGTGTGTGTGTGTGTGTGTGTGTGTGTGTGTGTGTGTGTGTGTGTGTGTGTGTGTGTGTGTGTGTGTGTGTGTGTGTGTGTGTGTGTGTGTGTGTGTGTGTAATTGTGTGTGTGTGACCTGACTCTTCTGTTCATTTTTCATCTGCGTATGATTTTTTTTTTTTTTACAATATTGTGAAAAGCTTCAAAGGGGTTTATGAATATGCTCGTATTTGCTTCTGAATTCAATACACTTTTTTCCTTTTTTTTTTTTTTTTTGTACTTTTATGAGCCTGAGTGATTGCAACAAACTTGATATGTGATTCAACATTTATTTGGTTATATATTTAGCAAGAAACCTGTACTGTACACGGGAAAAATCATCTAACATATTGCCATTATGCCGGAAATAGAACCCGGGACTCTGAGGTGCAGGCCAGGCTGCATAGCACTACATCACGACCAGGTAAAAGTTGTCTCACATTGTCACAGTCTTGTAACCATTGTTCCCCTGACTCCCAGCTGTGAGCCTGAGGGGATGAGACAACCCCCTGGCATTCTGGCTTGCCGTAAGTACTTGGGATAGATTAAATGCATTTACTTGCCGAGAGCCAGGGGATTGTCTCGTCTTTTCGGGCTCACAGACAGGAGTCGGAGAAACAGTGGTTAGATGATTGTGACAATGTGAGGAATTTTTACCTGGTCGTGGTGTAGTGGTATGCTTCCTGGCTCACACATGAGAGTCCCGGGTTCGATTTCCGGAATACTGGCAATATGTTAGATGGGTATATAATATTGGATGAATGTTCTCATGATGATTTCTTTCTCTCACTCTCTGGTTATGAGTCAGGCTATACAGTTAATAAAGTTGGCTGTGTGGATTAGATACAGCAACAGTCACCAGTAACACAGAGTGGCTAGTTACCATAACGACATTGCGTCCCAGCTATTAAAGAGGCAGACACGCTGAGGGCAGCAGAGACACGGAGAAGTAGGGAGGGGAACAGGAGGAAAGACAGGAAGTGGGTATAGAGGACGGAGAGAAGATAAGAAAGAGGAGGAAGATGTGGTTAGAGAAGAAGGGAATTATAGGCAGAAAAATCAGAAAGATTATTTCTGAGAAGGAAACGTGGAGAGAAGGTAGGGGGTGGAGGGGAGAAGAGGGATAGGGAGGAGGAGGTATGATGATGATGGCAATGATATTATTAACGATGACGATGATGACGATGATGATGATGATGATGGTTATAATGATAAGAAGAAAATGAAACCTATATCACTGGTCTGTAGTCTTTAGCGAAGGTTATTGTTTCAATTTCTGTTCTTTATTTTCTTGACCAAAACTTCTTTTCTTTACAAATTCCCCCCCCCCCCCCAAAAAAAAAAAAAAACACACACTGGAGGAGGCAGGGTAAAGGGAGAAGGGTATGAGAAGAGGACTGTTTCAGAGGCAGACTCACGGCAGAGAGCTAAAGACGTGAAATTCGAAGGGTAATTGGAGGAAACTGAGGAAGAAAAGGGAAAGGTAGGAGGAAAAGAATGTGATATAGAGGGAAGTGGGGAAAAGACAGGGGAAAGAAAGGTAGAAGAAAAGACTGGGGAGAGGAAGAGCAATAAGCAATGAAGAAGCGAGAACATAAGGAAGAAGGATAGAAGGAACAGTAGGAGTAAGAGCACGATAAGATTAAACGGAAAATGGAAGGACGGAAGTAGTAAATGGGTGAGCATGATAAGTAGGAGGTAGGTTTTAAATAATAATTCAGAAGAATAAAAAATGCAAAATACTGCAGGAAGAGGGGAATGAGGAAGATGATGAGAAGACTGATGCAAAAACTGATGAACGGCGAATCACTGGACGTAATAATTAAAAGGAAAAATTGAGATTTCCTTTTATTTTTCTTGGCATGGGTGAAGGACTTGTTGGAAATGAAGGTAAACGAAAATAAAGCTGTATGTTGGATGGCATGTTGTATAGCTCTGTGGTTGTGTGTAGGGGCGACAAATGACAGACCGATGATGCCTTGAAGTCTTGGAGGTGTTTTAAATTATTATTATTTTTATTATTATTATTATTATTATTATTATTATAATTAATATTATTAATATAATTGTTATTATAATTAAGCTTCCCCATATATATATATGGCGAAGCTTATTGCTTTGGTAAGTACTGTATTATTTTTCTTTGCACTTTTTTTTTCTTAGATCTTGGTATTATACAGGAAGGTACCCTAGGGTAACCCAAATACTTGTGCAAAATATAACTGACCTTGACCTATTTTTTCGGTCATATACTTAGTTTTCGTGCAAAAATTACATTTTGAAACTGGAATATCTCAGAAACTAATTGAGATAGAGCATTTCGGTTGCAGATCCCATTTAAAAAAATATGCTGAGAATTTTGGCTGAATATTTTGCCATTTAGCCTAGTGGAAAGTACTGAATTAAAATCTGATCAGTATTTTCTTTGTAATATGTTTTAGTGAAAACCTCAAAAGCTGTGAACCTGTAACTTTACAGAAATACAGCTGTGGTCCCTGTCATTACCCGAAAGGAATATGGTTACAATTAAGTGCATAGTTAGTTAAAATTGTGCAAATAGCTATGTTCTGTTCATATGAAGTCTTTAGGCAGTGAACACAAAAGCAGCATATGCCTCACTACAAAGGCAATCAGTACCATAAATAATCATGGCAAAGCATCCTTACAGTGGCTACACAATACATAAATGGGTAACTAGTTATTATTATTATTATTGTTTTTATTACCTCCGCCAAGATTATATTTTACCCCAGGTTGGTTCGTTTGTCTGTTTGTCTGCATGTCCGTTAGCAGGATTACTCAAAAAGTTATGAACAGATTTTAATGAAATTTGTCGGATGGGTGGGCCATGGGCCAAGGAAGAAATGATTAAAATTTGAGTCGGATCCGGATTCGGATCCTGAGTATCCCGCACAATATCTCCGAAAGTTCTTGATGAATTTCAATGAATTTTTATGGGAAGGTAGGCCATGGATCAAGAGAAAATGGATTAAATTTGGGGAGAAATCCGGAACAGGATCCCATATCCAAGGATCCGGACCCGGGATTACTCAAAAAGTTATGAACTGATTCTGATCAAATTTCGTGCAAGGTGAGCCATGTGCCAAAGAAGAAATGGCTAGAAGGGTGAGGATCTGGATCCCGATCGGGAGTATTCCGCACAATATCTCCAGAAGTTCTCAATTAATTTCAATGAAATTTTGTGGGGAGGTGGGCCACGGACCAAGAAAGAATTGATTAAATTTTAGAACGGATCTAGAGCCTATATCCACGGATCCGGATCAGGTTCCTTTATAATGGCAATGGCTTTGGCAGAGGTATGCGCGCTCTGAGCGCTTTCTAGTTATTATTATTATTATTATTATTATTACAGTATTGTTATCAAGCTTCGTCATATGTATGGCAAAGCATATTGTTTCGGTATTATTAAGCATCACCATATATATATATTGAAATATATTGTTATGGTATTATTATTTATTTATTTATTTATTTTTTTTTTTTTAGATCTTGATGATATTGCACAGGAAGATACCCTATGGTAACCAAAGTACTTGTGCCAAATATAACCGACCTTGACCTATTTTTTAAGGTCATACACTCATTTTTGGTGCAAAAATTTCATATTTGAAATTGAAATCCCAGAAACTAATTGAAATACAGTTATCGGTTGAAAATCCTATGATGAATGAATCTGCTGAGAATCGTATATTTTGCCATTTAGCCTAGTAGAAAGTACCGAATTCAAATCATCTCAATGTTTTCATTGTAATATGTTTTAGAGAAAACCACAAAGACTGTAAAGCTGTAACTTTAATGAAATATTGCTAAGTTCCCTCTCATTATCTGAAATGGATACGGTTACAGTTAAGCAAACAATTAATCAGTTATAATCGTTCAAATATCTACGCTATGTTCATATGAAGTTTTTAGGCAGCGAACACAAAAGCAACGTTTGCATCACAACAAAGACAATCAATACCATAATTAGTTATTTCGTAGCTTTTTTTATGCTAGGAAGAAAGAGCCAAAGGCCACGAGCCCGCAATAACTGTTCCTTCCAAGAGAAAAACAATAAGGAAATACTTTTTTTTTTTTTTTTTGCTATTACTACTACTACTACTACTACTACTACTACTGCCATTATTATTATTATTATTATTATTATTATCATTATCATTGTTTTTATTATCATTATTATTCTCGCCTCAGAGTCTCACAACGATTCCAGGAGAACCGGACACTGTGCAAGGAATCTGAAAGGCCCAGGTTGTGTCCTGGCATGGGCCATTGCTGACAGAAAAAAAATCTAAATCTCCCCAATGGGTTCAAGGTTATTGTAAGAAACAGTAGTAGACACGTGTTCTTCGACACCTTTGTCACATCCCTCGTTGATGTTACATAAGAAATTACGTAAGGGGCTCAGATCTTGTTTATATTAAACATACTGTACTGCATGGCGAAGCTTCCTTATTGGGGCTACATGTTAAAAATACATAACTAATTATTATTATTATTATTATTATCATTATTCTGGCATCACAGTCTCCCGACGATCCCAGGAGATCCAGAGACTGTGTATGGAATCTGATGGACCCAATTTATGTGTCCTGCCATAGACCACTGTTGATAGAAAAAAATTATATAAATCTCCCCAGTGAGATTATTGTCACTAAGAAACAGTAGGTGGAGACTAGTGACTCCAAAGGACAGTTACAGAATTCTAGTTACCACCTACTACGTGGGTGGAGACTGTTGTTTTTGCTGGTATTATTATTATTATTCATGCCTAAGAATCTTGCAAGGATTCCAGGAGAGCTGGAGACTGCAAGGAAGCTGAAGGGGCCCAGGTTATGTGTCCTGGCATGGACTATTGCTGATGAAAAAAAAAAAAATCTAATTATCCCCGGTGGGGTCAACGTCACTAAGAAACAGTAGGTGGAGACTAATGACTGTCCACAGAACAGTTACAGAGTTCTAGTTAGTCACCACCTTCTGCGTAGGTGGAGACTATTGTTGTCGCTGGTATTATAATTATTATTCACTCCTCAGTCTCGCCAATATTCTAGGAGAGCCGGAGACTGCACAAGGAATCTGAAGGGCTCAGGTTATCTGTCCTGGAGTGGGTCATTGCTGATAGGAAAAAAAAAATCGAAATTTTCCCGATGGGGTCAAGGTCAGAATAGGAAACGGTTGCAGATACATGCGTTCTTCAACAACTTTGTCTCCCTTGTTGATGTTACACATGAAGTTACCTTAGGGACTTCAGATCTTGTTTATATTACACATATCTCACCGCATTATAAAGCTTCGTTATTGTGGCTACACAATAAGGATACTAACTAATTCTTATTATTCTGGCCTCAGAGTCTCGTGTCGCTTCCAGGAGAATCGGAGCCTGTGCATGGAATCTGAAGAGCCTAGTTTATGTGTCCTGGTGTGGACCATCGCAGATAGAAAAAAAAAAAAAAATCCGTATCACCCCAGTGAAGCCAAGGTCACTAAGAAACAGTAGGTGGGGACTAATGGCTGTCCGTAGCAGTTACAGACTTCTAGGTTATTATTATTATTATTATTATTATTATTATTATTATTATTATTACTGTTATTATTATTATTATTATTATTATTATTATTATTATTATTATTATTCCTTATGAAGAAGTAAATTGCTCGTATTAGCTCAGTTTCAAAGCTAAGACCATCATACTTGCCATCTAGATCTCCCAGCTGGCAGTTTATAAGACCCAGTATCATTCATTTCTCAGTTCTGGTTTTCCAGTTACATCCAATAATTTACGAAAATAGTCTATTCGCGGATTCTCAGAAACCGATAAAGGTACAGACTTTAAGTTATTGCGGGATATACTGTAGGAAAGGTCGGGGAATAGTTCTCACACGACTATGGGCCCATTTGAGCCAGTAGTTTCTGAGATCGTCCAGGGATCAATGGAAAGTAGTCTGGGCTTGAGAATTTTTGTTCTGCGAGGATTTTGCTGGTTTCACCTTCGCCTGACGTGTTTGTAACTCTTCTGAGGGGCCCTACTACACCAGCTCTTCACTTCGAATTGCTCGCTATATGAAGGGCGTGGATTTCACCAGGTCCAGCTATAGCTACAGTACAATAATGGGGCACTGGGGAATACATTGGCCCCTGCAGTCAAACTGAGGAAGAAATTTGATGACCTTGTCATGTGGTGAGTTACTGAAATTGCTAATGGCATTTTCCGTTTTCTAATTATTATTATTATTATTATTATTATTGCGGTGAGATATGTGTAACATTTGCAAAGAAAATGGTTGAGGAGACGAAGGGGAAGACAGGAGGAAACAGCTCCTGTGGGAAGAGTGGAGAATTTGCAAGACAGTGAGAAAATGGCAGAGTATAAGAGCACAGTGGAAGAAAGATTGCGAAGGTATGAGCTAGAGCAGATGGAAGGGGTGGAAGACGTATATAAGATATTTACGGAAGAGATAGGGGCAGCGTGTGAGGTGGTTTGTGGAGTGAGGAGGAGATGCAAGGGTGTGCAAGGGACAGCATGATGGAATGAGGTGAAACGAGCTGTGGAACAAAAGAAGGCATATAGTGAATAGTTAGCGAGTAGAGGTAGGGGAGAAGATGAGAGAGAGAAGAGAGAGGTATATGTGAGTAGGAGAAGGGAGGTGAAGAGACTGGTGAAGAAGAGTAAGAAGAAAGTGGATGAAGAGTTTGGGAGGAATCTGAGTGTGAAATGGAGGGAGAGTAAGAAATTGTTTTGGAAGGAGGTAAAGAAAGTAAGGCAGTGTGAAAGGGGAAAAAGTAGGGGAGTGAAAGATAGGAATAACAGATTGTTGGTGGAGAAGAGAGAGAAATTGAGGGGATGGATGGAGCACTTTGAGGATTTGTTGAATGTAGAGAGTGACAGCAGTGCGAGTATAAGTGGTTGGGGAATGGCTGGGAGAAGAAGAGATGAGAGGAGGGAGGAAGAGATCAGTAGGACGGAAGTAGTGGAAGCAATGAAGAAGATCAAGTTGGGAAAGGCCCCAGGAATTGATGGAGTGTGTGGTGAAATGCTGAGGTATGGGGATGAGATTTTTGTGGAGTGGATATTGAAGTTGTGTAGATTAGCTTGGGAAGAGGGAAGGGTTCCAGAGGACTGGAAATCAGGTATAATTGTTCCTTTATATAAAGGAAAAGGGGAAAGAGAAGTATGTGGTAACCATAGGGGTATTTGCCTTCTTACTGTGACTGGTAAAATATATGGTAGAATACTCATTGATAGGGTTAGGCATATGACAGAGGAGCTAGTTGGAGAAGAACAAGGGGGATTTAGGAAGGGAAAACGGTGTGTAGATCAGATATTTGTTCTCAGATGTTTAGTGGAGAAGTATCTAGAAAAGGGAAAGAAAGTGTATGCTGCCTTCATGGACTTGGAGAAAGCTTATGACAGAAGAGATAGGTAAGGTATGTGGAAGGTATTAAGAATATATGGAGTGGATGGGAAATTGTTGAATGCTGTGGAGAGTATGTACGAAGGAGCTAGGGCTACGGTGCAAGTGGATGGAGAGCTGAGTGAGTTCTTTGATCTCAATGTGGGACTGAAACAGGGTTGTGTGATGTCTCCATGGCTGTTTAATATAAACATGGATGGGGTTGAAAAGGAGGTGGAGGGTGGGGCAGTGAATATTGGGGTGACTAATGAATGAGGGTGAGATTTGGAAGATTCCGGTGTTCCTGTTTGCTGATGATACAGTATTGTTGAGTGAAGATGAATGGGAGTTGCAAGGTTTGGTGAATGAATTTGGGACAGTGTGTGGGAGGAGGAAGCTGAAAGTTAATGTAAACAAAAGTAAAGTTATAGTGTTTGAGAGAAATGAAGTCACAGAATGTACAGTGAGGTTGGATGGTGAGGATATGGAGAGTGTGAGTGCATTCAAGTACTTGGGTAGTGTGATGAGTAAGGATGGAACTTTGGGGGATGAAGTGCGTGAAAGGGTACAGCAGGGAAGAAAGGTTGTTGGTTCACTGAAAGCAGTGATGAGAAATAGTGAGGTGAGTATGGAAGTTATGAAGTCACTGCATGACAGTATTGTGATCCCTACCCTGACGTATGGAAGCGAGGCGTGGACCTTGCGAGAGGGGAACAAGTCAAGAGTGAAAGCAGTGGAAATGAGTTACTTGAGAGGAGCATGTGGAGTGAGATGGAGGGACAGGTTGACGAATGAAGAAGTGAAGGAACGTTGTGGGGTGGATGTGGATGTGGTAGAGAAGATTAGGAGAAATACATTGAGGTGGTTTGGACATGTGGAGAGAATGGAGAATGAAAGACTGACTAAGAGGGTGTATGTAGGTGAGGTGGAGGGAGGGAGAGGGAGGGGTGGACCGAGGATGAGGTGGAGGGATGGAGTTGAGAGGTATATGAGAGAGAGGGGGTGAGTTGGGGGAAGGGTAGTCAAATGGTAGGTGACAGAGCGACTTGGAGGCGTTTTGTCTGCGGCCACTATTTGCGGGATTAGGGCGTCGGGCTATAGATAGATAGATTATTATTATCAATCCAGAGAAGCAGAATGATGCCATTTTTGGCAACAACCTGTACATTTATGAGAGGTTCTGCATATATATATATATATATATATATATATATATATATATATATATATATATATATATATATATATATATATATATACTGTAGAGAGAGAGAGAGAGAGAGAGAGAGAGAGTGTGTGTGTGTGTGTGTGTGTGTGTGTGTGTGTGTGTGTGTGTGTGTGTGTGTGTGTGTGTGTGTGTGTGTGTGTGTGTGTGCGCGCGCGCCTTAACTCTTCTTAGGCTAATTGATGTATCTGAATGAAACTTCTCAGGTGACTGGTTACTCAGGTCTTCCACTATAAACATCTTTCCAGCAATGACAGAATGTTAGAGTTCCAAAAAGACGACCATGTCCAGGATTTAGACTGAGATAAGGTAATAGAAACCTAATCTGAATTCAAACACGATCGATAAGCCTAAAGTTAAACTCAACAGCAAAGAACCAAACAGGAGAGTAGTAGGATACTTAAACAATGAAAATATTAAGGAATTTAAAACAAACCGAACATTGCCATCATTTGAAGAAATTTTACATTTCCGTAAGAGGCCAATCTTCTGAGATATTGCTGAAACAACTGAACAAAAATGCATCTTAAAAGTGAGTTTTACATTAGAGGTGACACCGAGCAAACTTAGTTGAAGTGCATTCTTTGAATACGGAGTTGTTCACTACAATTTCTGTATGCAAGCGAAGAAACGTCCTAAATCTATTGACAATACGACTGAGTATTTACAGAATATATTTTCTTACACTACTAATCAACCAGTTAATATTATTTAATATGACGTCCCTTAGGGTGTTGGTGACCTGCATTCTTGTCAGCAGGAGAAAGAATGGAAGCAGGTGGAGATGTCATCAGTATATGGAATCATTTTAAACGACACTCTCACTACTGCCTTGTGATTCTATTCATCTTAAGAGTCCACACGCGAAGAAATGGTTAAAATTATAAACCCGCTAATAACACTTTATACTTATTACCACCAGACAATATTATGCCCCACAGGATGGACTAAGAACACCAAAAGGGTTAGAAAAAGAATCTAATTACACTTGTACATTCATTTTTGCCGCTGTGGCTGAGCAGCTGGCACCGCTGACTGCGAAGCTGCCGGCCCGTTAGTGCCAGGGTTTGATTCCTGGTGCGGGCAGCTGGCGTCACTCGACTAAGGTGTCCTTTCGTTCCTGTGGATTGGTAGATATAATACGATAGCACCTAGGGGAGGTAATTGCGGTAAGCTGGATGATGCAGTTGCCTTTTATTCCAGGGTATTAGGTGAATAACCGGCCACAGGCTTACTGCATATTACGGAGATGAGCCCTACGGCTAAGCGCCTCATGGCATCTGTCCCCACCCTATCCTTTATGTTTACACTGCTACCGCCAGACAATTTTATTCGGCTTAGATAAGCACACGTATTGAAAGGGCTGGGAAAAGTATATATGCAGTTTACATTTCCAACTTGCTACGTCAAACGACTGAATTCAGCTCTGTACAGACCACAGAGACTGGAACAGCTAAGACATATTTCCATTTTATTAATTTATTTCAAATTTGCTACCGTCAGAATATTTTATTCGGCCTAGGAGAGATCACATGGACTGATGGAACTGGGCACAATTAGCAGTTATTACATTCATTTTTGCTACCGCTATTGATTTTTTTCCAGCTTTAAGGAGTTCTGTCGTAGTGATGGAGTTAGAAAGGAATGTACGAAGCAATACCTAGAGGCCTTGTAAAAGGAAGGACTTTTCCCCCCTATGTGTCCAGTCCTGGGCAAGATAGTCCAGTAGAGTCACAAAGGCTCACCAGACCGTTTTATGACGCGCCAAGAGATTGAATTAAAGTTGACTATCTTACGCTACCCATCTTGGGTATTGCTTGCCAACAGAATTTTTGGGGGATAAGGTATATCATGCGGTACTGGTACAGCCTATTAGCAACAACAGCGGCATTTTTGTGACACAGCGATCGCCTAAGGTAAATGCGTCGGAAGTTATAAAAGTGTAATTAACATTGTTGATGATGTTGCAACCCAGACTCATCTCTTAGCAAACCAGCAGGACTGCACAGTGAAGCTGCATTGTCCTGTATCACACTGAAGGGGTCTTTGATAGAAAACTTATGAAGTAGGGCGTTAAAAATAACATGTTACTGTACCTTGTAATGCATCATGAAAAATAATAAAGGTAAATGGAAGTAATGACAGTGGAAAATTATAAATCAATGTGATAATGTATCTTACAAATCCACGGAAGAAAGAATGAAATAGAAATGTGGAGCGGTGTGACGTGAGGAAATGGACTCTGTGTAAGAAAGTGTTGGGGAAGCATGAGGGCGCGTGCTGAGGCATACTGAAGGAAATATTATTAAAAATTATAGACTGGGGAAACACTCTCCTTCCTTCGTCTCCTCTCTTTTCTCCCTGCCTCCTTCACTCTCCCTCTCTGAATACGCTCCTTAGTCTTGCTTTGTCTTTATCTGCGATTTTCTTATTCATTCGTTTTCTCTCTTATTTTGTGACTTTCACTTTTCCTCCTCCTACTCCATGTGTCTCTAAAACACACACACACACACACACACACACACACACACACACTTAACTTAGCTGCCCCTCTGCTACAGAAGACGACGACTGCTAAATTCTGATTATTGGTGTGTTTCCCATTGTCTTTGGTGCCAACGTGTGCAGACCAAGTTAGGATCCGCAAACTTTGCCACACAGTCGGCATGTCAAATCAGGGATTGCTGGGAAAACTCTGTTTTGGTTATGCCTCTGTTGTCTACGTTCTTGTCTGGCCAGGCTCCAAGCTTCATCGAGATGAATGGTTCCCTCACTGCAGAGGACTTATCATTGTTATGTTCAGGGTCTTTTAGTATGAGATTTCATTTCTTCGAGGTTGTCATTTTGATCTTTTCATCTTTTTTTCAGTCCTCCTTGGTTGCGGCGTGCTGTAGGAAGCTGGCCATTTTATCTGGTATCGCTTTTCTGTTGGTTGACTGTGCCTGCTGGAGAGTTTGTGAGTGAAGGACTTTATCCTCCATTGTGAGTCCTAGGATGCACTGTAAGCACCGGCTTTGAAACGACTCAAGATGTGTCATGTCATGTTGGTAGGTAGTTCAGGATTCAGAACCACATTGAGGGTGGAGAGGCATACAGTCGTATATACAGATACCTTCGTCTCGATTCTCAAGTCTGTTCTCAGAAACTCTGGTTATGAGACGTCCAAAAGAGGATGAGGCGTGTGTTATTCGTGCAAGGATTTCTGTATCAATGGCATGTTTATCTGTGGGCACACTTCCAAGTTAGGACAAATTCTATATCTTTTTTACATTTTCGACATGTATCTGAAATGCTAGGCTCTGCTGGGTTGTTTCTTTGAGATGTTATTATTGTTTTATTGACATTTATTCAGAGCCCCATTGCATGGTGTATGCTTGAGACGATGGTAAAACTCCGTTGTAGGGTTTCTGGGGTATGTACAAGGACAGCACAGTTATCAGCGTATTAAAGCTCTAGGAAGTGATGAATTTCAGTTTTTTATTGTGCTTCACGACGTCTCAGATTAAATACGTTACTGTAAGGACGGAACTGGATTTTTATTCCATCACCAGTGTTCATTTGCTGATGACTTGAAAGGATAGCTACAGTTAGACAGATGCTGAAAATGACAACTAGGAGCCAGGACACATCCCTGATTCACTCCCACATCCATGTTGAAGGGTTCGGATTTGCTCCCATCTATGGACACACGAGTATTCATGCTGTCATGCAGGTCCTTCAAGATGGTAAGAAATTTGTTTGAATCTCCAAACTTTAAAACAGCATTCGATAAAAGTTCTTTGTTGACAGTGTCAAATGCTTTTGCAAGATCGAGGAATGCAATATGCTAGTCACGGCTCTGCTTGTGGCTTGTCTTTTGTATCTGTTGGGCAATAAACATCATATCACAGGTGCTTCGTTCATTCCAACATCCACATTGTGTTTCAGGAAGTGTCGACTCAGTGAGATGTATTGTCAATCTTGATAACATTATCACAGCTAGTACTTTGTTTACATTCACAAGGAGAGATAACTCTGATGTTGTCACAATATGAGCTGTCCCTCTTCTCCTTGTAGATGGCAGCAGTATCAGAAGTAAGCCATTCAGATGGAATTCGTTCTTGGTTCCATGTAGTCAGTACTGAGATTATGGAGTCACTGGTGGAGTAACTGTCCATACCGTTTGATTAGTTCAGACGGTATGCCATCAGGGACATGGCTTTTGTTTTTGTTTTTTTAGATATTGGATGCCTGAACAGTTTCTCCAAGTGTAGGTGCAACTTCAAGATCTGCCATTTGAGAAGTATTTGTAATTTTGTCAAGGATATTGTGCTCCGGTTTCTTTGATTCAGTAAGATATTAAGGTGTTGTGCCCATCTTTCTAGGTTTGCTTGCGCTCCTTCGGCTGATTGAATTGGGGCTATGTTGCGTTTGATCAGCCCATAGATGTTTTTTTTATATAATTATATAACCCATGATGATCATTAATATTAGCAACACACACACACACATACACACACACACACAAACAAACAAACGGTATATATATATATATATATATATATATATATATACTGTATATATATATATATATATATATATATATATATATATATATATATATATATATATATACTGTATATATAAGTTTATTATGCAATTTTCACTGCCATCATCAAAAACCCTAAACACCAGTAAAACGCCTTTGTCGGCGAGGTACGAGCGAGGCCATTTAAATCTGAAAGCACTGAAATGTCGCCTTACACCTCGTGGATGCCTAGAGCATATTGATTGCTATTTACCTACCAAGTTCCATGCCATTACGACAAACTGTATGGCCTGTGGCCCTCTTTTGAAGATTTTCAACACACTGCACACGGCACGTGTCACGTGGCACATGCACCGCCTGGGTGCGATGAAACTTGTCAAAAACAAATATTAAACTATCGGGCTATCATATGGTGCAAACCACACAGTGATGGGCCCTGTGGTTGCTGAGATATAAGCTTCTCAAAACCTTTATAGTCGGGCTGGGTCTGGTCGGGCCGGGTTGGACCGGGCCGGGTTAGGCCGCTCATATGTGAGAAAGTGCCACTACTTGACGAAAGATTTTCGACGGTTTCGCCCTAGCTCGCAAACATTCAGCAAATTTTATATCTTATATAGGTTAAACATTCCATAAACTCTTTCTGTTTACGATGTCTTATGCTATTTCTAGATGTAGAATCCCAGTAAATACCTTACCATTCCTGTCACATTCTTTTCCCACCATCTTTCTCATTGTGAATATTGACATATTCATACCCTAATCGCAGCAAAAGGCAATTTGAATAGCTAATTTGGCAATAATATGACGTTTGGAAAGCAAAAGTCATTAAAGTAAAGGAAGCAAATAAATTATCGAAAGCAAAAAAATCACTTACAGAAAGTAAAACTACGAGTCTGTGAAAAAGCAGTCTCTCACATCGAAATGAGAGAGAGAGAGAGAGAGAGAGAGAGAGAGAGAGAGAGAGAGAGAATCTATAAATATACATAACTTAGAGCGAATGCCAGTCTCGTCAACTCGGTAGGTAAGAAAACTCTAGCTCAATAATTTATGCATGTGATTCCAGAGCGGGACCGACCGGCCGATAATTGTTCTTTCATCCCGGCTTGGAGATTTTTTTTTTTTTTTTTCGCAACTGGAGCTACTCCTGGATTCATTTTGTATTATTAAAGACCCATTGTTTTACTTGAACACAGATTAGACGAATTTCAAGGGAGCTGGGTGTACCTGAGGTCGTTGTACACACACACAAACACACACACACACACACACACACACACACACACACACACACACACACACACACACACACACACACACACACACACACACACAGTTAGTCTCAATTTTTTTTCCTTATCAGTCGGCAAGTCACTCAGCCAGTACGAGTTTGTGCTTACATTCTCTCTCCTTTAGCTACTTCTTCCACTCGTTTGCTGCCTACTCTTCTTCCTTCTTTCTTTTATGTTATTCTTTTCCACATTCATCTGTTTGATTACTTCAGTGTGAAAGGGTTCTCGCAATACGGCAAGAGGTATCCAGAAACCAGAGATATGAGGGGTACACTAATTAAATCAACAACAATACCGAGACAGAAGCTCGACGTACTTGCTAAACTTATGAAAACAACCAATGAAAGTAAGCTGGTCTCCAGCTATTACACTAACAAGCCTTGCTTTTCAAATCATACGGAGAATATATATTCCCCTTCCGCCTTCGATCCTTTAGCCAGTCTCTCCTTGTATAGCTACGACTTGGACGGCTGCGACATATCATCCATCACCTCGCAAGCATTGTTTGGTGGTGGAACTGCAGTGTTCAGCTTCACGGTAATGGAGGTTCCCAAGAATATACCTTCCGACAGTGCGAGGAGAGGAATATATCCCCCCGCCTTTGTTCCTGCCTGCCGAGACCAGCATGCCCTCAAAAGGAGACATCTATTAGATAACCTGAGTGGTCACAACTTGTCGAGCTGTGGCGGCCAGGCTGGCTGTGGTAATCTTCCAAAGCACAGTGACCTTAAAAGAACATCTCCCCGCCCTCTCCTACAGTTACCTGTGGTAGCCATCTCCCAAATTTCGGTTATGTACCAGAACTTGAAACCTGGTTACTTGCTGTGGAATCTGATCTCTCTTCCGAGAAATTGCTACTGCAGTTCTTCCTCCGGCAATCACTGAACAAGACAACAAACCCCCCCCAAACACCTGCACTCACTCTCTGTTTCACCATCTCTTAGGCTGTACACAATCAGGCAACTCTTCCATTCAAACATAAAATAGAAACTTAAATTAAATATTATTTACTTCTGCACTCTTACTTATCCTTCAGATAATTTACCAAACACCACTTCAAACCCATACCTCATCTGTGTACATATTAGCCACCTGTATGTACTCGAAGTTCAGGGAATGGACACTTATTGTCAGACAGATGACAATTCTGCTTCAATAGGGCATCAAGAATGGAACTCCACAATTCTTACTAAGAGGAGACTAACAGCACCTGAGAATAAAGAAAGTACTTTTGAGCCAACTGGCAAGCTGCTGTATGGGAGAGCTGGAACGCTTGTTTCACTAGAACTGCGGATTCGGTTCTCGGTATCTTCATTTGCATAGTTTTCATTACTTCGATAATAGTTGTATATCGAGGTGTCCAGAATACTCTCCTCAGTGTTTCTTCTATCTGTGCCAATGCATGAGGATGCCACAATGATGCACAGTCATTTCAGTCTGTACAGTCCTAAAAATGGACCGTTGTCCTTCTGTCTGTACAAGTATAACGCTTCAGCCAGGTGCTCCTCCTGGATGCGTGGACCGATTTTGGGTAAGATTGTAGGAACATTCCCAAGGGCCCAAGATTTTGCATAAACTATTTCTGTTTCCAAGTTCCGAAAAATATTTCACTTGCAAAATTAAATAGTTGCTCCTCAATAATGTGTTTTTGGTAGTGGAACCAAGAGAGCTAGTGGAACCACAGACTAGTTTATTTATACATATTTTGTTTATTTCAAAGTTCCGAAAAATAAACCAAGGTCAATGAACCATACGAGTGTTGGCACCCGACGGCCAACTTACACAAATATTAAAAAAAAAATGGCTTCCAGTCATTGCCTCTGAGTTCCTTGAGGAATGGACGAATTACAATGATACCCGTTACCTTGATGACGACCTCTCGAGATGTCCTGCACAGTTTTTTCCTTTCCTCATTTTTCATCATTTTCTGCAACATGCATAGCCTTCCTTTTAACTTTCTTTCTGTTGAAGACAATTCTTCTCTTTCTACCCCTCGTCTTATTATCCTGAAACTCTTGACTAAGGCCGCTGACAGTACAGTAATATATAATCTGTGTGCTCCTACTTTCTGCATGTTCTTGTAGCAGAATATCTGTCACCATGCTTCAAAACACATGGCAGCATGCTCATGCTTGACAGATGCGCAATAAGTACGTGGAAGGGCCTTAAGGTGGACACCATTTGATCTCTTCCTGTGCCTTTGGCCTTTGATTGCCCTCAAAATGGAATTGCTTCATCCTTCCCTGACCCTAAAACCATCACTAAGTTCAGCGCAGCTTGGATCAACAGTGTTTTAGTGAATCTTATGCTACAACTCTGACCTATGACCTATTGTTTTGAAAAATGGGTAATTTCAACACCGGTATACCTTCAACCAATCCACCAAGTTTCGTCTAAACAGAGTCAAAACTATCTGAGCTAAAGATCAAAACTTTGGCTTTGCCCCCTGGCAGATTTTTCTCAAAACTGAATCACATAACCCTTCTCTTTCCCTCAACCTTTCAATCAAGTATGGTGAAACTTGGAGCAAAACTGTTTCAGTTGACTTGATCCTTGACCTATGACCTTTTTTACCCAAATATTAATCACCTCTTCCTTTGGTAGTTCTCAGTCATTATGTCAGATCTGATGCAATTCCATTCAGCAGACTTCCATAATCTTTTTATCACAGACAGTAAGACAAAAGGACAAGGACAGGACCAACACTTAACACCCTAGAGATCTGTGCGCGGGCTTAATAGGTTGCTCAGTCTTGATGGCATCCTACATATTGTTCTCAAGAATTGTTCTTCAAAGTTGACACCCTGCCTAGGCAAATGTTTTGCTTTAGTCTGTCAACTTTTCTTGATCTTACTGGAAGTTTACTCTCACTTGGTTTGTCCTGAGAAATGGTGACTGCTCCAGTTCCTCTATCTATAACCCAGCTGCTGTGATATCTTGCATTCCTTAAACCTTTTAATCTTTTCTCAACATGCTTTTACAGGTGCTTTTTATATCATAACCTTTGCTTGACCGACAGCATGCATTCTGTCAGGGACATTAGATTGACACTCTTTGTACATTCCATTGATATACCTGACTGGCCACATTTCGGTCTCTTGATGAAACCTTTACCATTATGATAAACGTCTTAAATACCTTCAAAAGAGACTGGAACAACTCCTGATTTCCCAAATTCTCCTATTATTTATAGCCCTCTTCTTTATCTACATATCAGTGTTCCTCCACAATAGTATTGTAGTTCCTCTTGTAAACGGCATTATATTCCTTCTAAAACTATCAGAAGCGGTGTCCTTTAAGGTTCTGCATTTCAGCAACTTCTTCCTAATCATCAATTACATTCCGAACTGCAAAACAAACTCTAGCTACTCATAGATTGACAACTCCACCTTTAATTTTTTCCACCAGCTGTTCACAGTGGCCATCGTAATAATTATTTTAACATTTACGGTATGAATCGCGTATCTGAATTCCAGGAAGTCTCTTTTTTATTAATGCAAAAAGTCTTCCTTTTAATGCTTCAAAAATTAAATGCCTCCATCTTTCAAGTCTCCAAGATCTTCACCAATAGTGTCTTCTCCTCTTTGGCCATAAATAGTTTAGTTCTTCGTCCTCTATCAACATCCTTTGTGTTTCTTTTCCTGTCGATCAATCTTGAAAAGATCACGCTGTTTTCTCACATAAAATTTACATCGCAGTGGTGTGTTGTACTGAACTGACTCTGCGCTTGCTTAGCCCTATTGAACTCAAATGCTGTTTAAGCACAGGTGCCGCATTTTCCTCCGTGTAGAGCACAGCTGTCGTGTTGTGTGTGTGTGTGTGTGTGTGTGTGTGTGTTGGGGGACTCGTCATAGACAGTAAAATTTAATAAGGATGGACTCAAACACTTTTTGTCTCATCAACTTCCTTCACTTCACCCGACTCTCTTCAGCCACTTCTTCACGGCAGTATTCCAAAGCCTCTTCTGCTGTTATTGTCGCTGGCTTCTGAACTCTCCGCTTACATTTCTCACCATTATGGCCGCTACATTGCCTTTCTTTCGCTACACACTCTCACCTCTCTTCATATTTTTGTCTTTGATTTTACCAGTACAATCGACTTTTCATATACACAACCTGTCAACTCTCTCTCTCTCTCTCTCTCTCTCTCTCTCTCTCTCTCTCTCTCTCTCTCTCTCTCTCTCTCTCTCTCTCTCTCTCTCATTCAACCCCAGCGGTTCAAGCTCCATAAGTTCAACCATCTCGAAATGATATGATATTGATATTAACTTCCTTATCTACTACTATCATTGCTACTACAGCTACTACTACTACTACTGTTATTATTATTATTATTATTATTATTATTATTATTATCATTATTATCATTATTATTATTACTATTATTATTATTATTACTATTATTATTATTATTATTATTATTATTATCATTATTTTAAGGGTAAAGATTAGCCAGGCTCTCAGTTTGTTATTCTTTCCTGTTTCAATTTAAAAAAAAAATGTCACAACAAATCAGTTCTTTCGTACATGCATTCATTTACTCATGTAAGGTATATAAAGTTTTATTTACCGCAATATATTATGTTTATGTGGTAAATACATGACAGTACTAACACGAGAAAAGAGACGAACAAATAGATGGTGTTTAGTCACGTTCGTAACTAGCGACGATACTTGTTGTTTTAAAGGGCTTAATAACTGATAGTGTAATATGACGAGAGAGAGAGAGAGAGAGAGAGAGAGAGAGAGAGAGAGAGAGAGAGAGAGAGAGAGATTCCTCCACAAAATCTGAATACAAACCTCCAGCTCCCTCTCACGGATACAGCAACTCACTCACCTGTAAAAGAAATTAATAATTAGTGTAAATATAATCACAAACTGAGACATATATAGCCTAACAGCCATAGAAAACAAGCGAGCGCTTGAACTGGCAAACAAGAAGTCTACGAGATACAACTTCCTTATTGATTAATGGAAATCGATGGTTATTGGCAGAAGAATGACTGATGAAGAGGATGGTATTGGAACAGGATGATTATGATAGCCTGTAGAGACTAGGAGAAGATAATGATGAGAGGAAGAGAACAAGCTGATAAATAGAACAACAATCTGACAGGAACTGAAGAAATGAAGAGAACAGATGGAGACCAGATGTAATATATGGAAGGAGACGGATATGGAGAATGCAGAAAGAAAAAGATAGAAACTGAGTAAAACGTGGACACGGCATACAAACATCAATAACACGAATTACTTCGGGAGTGCAACACCTGCATCATACAATCGGTCTAATGGCACGCCCGTACGATCAGTGAGCACCTGTGGTTCGGAGTATGATAATGAAAACAAGCTGGAAAATAACAATGCTGAGGTGATGAAATAAAGCATATTCCTCAGTTCTGATCGACTGTTTATAGTGTGAATCGTCTCCAATGCCTCGAAACTGATGAGCAACGTATCCAGAACTGCAAGAGTTGATCTTGACCATAACCTGTCATCTATAGCCTTTTTCGGCCAAAAATTACTGAGCTGTTTTTGTGATGGTACTCAGTAAAATATGCCAGCTTTAGTGCTATGCCATTCAACAGATTTTACAGACAAACCGACAGACAGAACAACCAAATGCATAACCCCCTCTCGCTTTCATTTGCAGGTCTAACTTCAGAGGTTAGATATATGAGTACCCTTTAATAACCTATTCATAACGATAGGCTTTTCATTGTTTAAAAAGAATTGTTTGGAAGTAAGTAAAAATATCCCACGTTTTTTTCATTGCTGTAGGGATGGAAGAAATAGTTACATACGATGTCTCTTTTTTTTTTCTTTTTTTTTTCTAACTTCATTTGCAACACAGTATGTAAGAGAAGAATGAATAAGGTAGGCATTAAGTCACCTGTGAAGTTATCACCAATCATCTCAAATTTGGAGGAGTGCTGCAGTACCTACTCTGTATAAAGCTAGTAGTATATGCTCAAAGGAGAGACTACACATATTTAACTATCTCTACAATACTGTTTATATAATGTCAGTTGATGTTATTTTTGGAAGTGTTAAATTGGCAGCAGTGTTTTACCTTAAATCCAATTCCCCAGGGTTACAATGTGGATCCACCAGCCAAAATGACCACCTGGCCCAAACTTTATATTGAGTCCGTGGCCGCTGAACCAAGAGAGAGAGAGAGAGAGAGAGAGAGAGAGAGATTACGTGTGTTTGTTGGTGCCTGTCTGTGCGTGTGTGCGTGCATGCATGTGAGTGCCTACGTGTGTGTGTGTGTGTGTGTGTGTGTGTGTGTGTGTGTGTGTGTGTGTGTGTGTGTGTGTGTGTGTGTGTGTGTGTGTGTGTGTGTGTGTGTGTGTGTGTGTGTGTGTGTGTGTGTGAGCGCACGCAAGTATGCCGTGTTCGCTTTTCGTTCCTGCAGTACAGCATATTCGGGCAGTTCACACGCACAAGGTGTATATCAGCGAGTGAGTGTTTTTTATTTTCTTTTTATGATCAGAAAAAAAAATCCAAGCCCAGCAGCGCGCAAAAATTGTTCTCTTCTAGGAAATACAAAACAAATGTGAGGAATACATCAGATAATTCGTTTCCGGAAGCCATGGTACAACGTGATTAAACGACTGGGTGGTCTTATTCCTGCACACACACACACACACACACACACACACACACACACACACACACACACACACACACACACACACACGCAGAAATAAACAAAGGCAGGCCAAGTTTTTCGTTCGCTTATGTTGTTTGCTTTACATACTTTTTATCTCAACCGAGGAGAAACGCATGGTTAATTTCATTCTTACAAGCAGACCTTTACAAATATGGTACTTCACGCTTTGAATCAATGCGGCAGTGATCATACCGGCATATACACACTCACACGGTCTCACATAGTATAAAGCTGATATGTACAAATCCTCTCTCTCTCTCTCTCTCTCTCTCTCTCTCTCTCTCTCTTTGGGCAGAGAGCGAGAGTGCTTTTGTCAGTGTTATTATAACTGCCAACAACATCATAATCATCTTCATCAAGCAGTATCATATTTTCATCGCCACTGTCAGAACTACCACCAGTTACGCCATCATAATTATTATTAGCATCAATTTTTTGGTTACCTCAAACATCATTAATATTGCTGTCATCATCAGAATCATTACTGCTTATTCTCATTATCTTGTGCCATCACCATCATTACCATTATTCAGTAAAGCGCATACCTACTTTATCTCTTGCCTTCAGCACCATTGCACAACTACAGCTGTCATTACCACAGGCAGTAACTTTACTGTTACAAATACTTCACTGCCCTCACCTTTTAACCCCCATCAACCAATCTTTCTCTTAAATCCAGACTTTCTTCAATACTTCCACCTCCACTATCCATGCAAGCTTCAATCACCTTCACATTCCCAGCCTCGCCCTCACCACTATCAGCGTTTTCACCAGCCTCTAACTTCAGTCACACTTCAGCATTGCTACATGCTCTCCTTCCATTGACGTTACTCGCCTACTATTCCCTCACTACCTACACCATAACACTCTCCATTCACTAACCTACACCCACACCCATATCCTGTACCCCACACAGTAGTCTATTTTACATTCTTTACTAACACTCCATTCATCGATGTGTCCCTCCCCACCACTTTCGTACACGCACCTCACCTCACAAAATCTCTCACCCCACCTCCCCATACATTCACCCAGTATCATCATACAAGCCAGTCCCGCCTTCTACAGCCACCACAACTCTCTCTCTCTCTCTCTCTCTCTCTCTCTCTCTCTCTCACACACACACACACACACACACACACACATCCCACCTTCCACTATACCCACTTCACTCTCCCCATCACACACACACACACACACACACACACACACGCACGCACGCACGCACGCACGCGCACGCACACGCACACACACACGCACGCACGCACGCACGCACACGCACACACACACACACACACACACACACACACACACACACACGTAACTCGTACACCTACCACACTTTCCACACGCACTCATCTAACCTGATACAGTAAACAAAAGAAGCAAGGTGCCAGGGTTACCAGCTTCCTACTCCAACTGCCTTACATGCTTTCTTTCTGTTCTCCCTTCTTTGTCCCACCTCTTCTCTTTCCCTCCCTCTCCCTTTCTCCCCTCCCTATCCCCTCAGAAAAATCCGACAACCTCCACACGTCACACGGACACAAGTACCCAAATTCTAATAATCATCCCCCATCACACACACACACACACACACACACACACACACACACACACACACACACACACACACACACACACACACACACACACACACACACACACACACACACACACACACACACACACATCCTGCCTCCTACACCCACCCTAACCACGCTCGCACCACCCTCCCCAACATCCCAGACAAAAGAGAGCAAACAGCAGTAAACGAGAGGAAAGCAAAGTTCATCCACCTCTGCACAGTATGATGTATCCCATCGGGCCTGGCGTATCATGCATGAGAGAAAAAAAATAATACTAGCTAAAAGATAAAAATAGCTGGAAGCTCACTAGGCAGAAACTGGAAGTAAACAATATACGATCATTAACAAAAAAAAAATGGTAATTACGAGTCTTGTACAGTATTAGCACCTTTTGCGTTTTGCTTTGATTCTAACTAGAGAAAAAGGTCCGGTGGAACTGGGGTTAACAATAAAGCTGCTGCCAAAATATCGTGTCTGGCTGCCTCACTTTCTTCCTGAAACTGCTAATAATAGAATGTGGGAAGACCGCCTGGTCTCCGCTCACCTTCTTTCTCCCCAGTTTCTACTTCCAATTTCTCCTTGCCTTAGTTCCTGCCTCCTCTGTTGCCATTTCCTCCACTCTTGACTCCTCTGAATTTTGTTTCTTTAAATTTCGGCTTCCTCCAGCATTCACATGCCTACTTCTTGTCTTCAGCTTTCTTTGTTTTTCACAGTTTTTACTCCATCCTATTTCTTGGCTTTTCCTCCCCCTTCCTTCATGTTAATGTACAGTATATCCAGCTTATTCCAGTAACGTTTCAGCCTAGCTGCTCATTAATCACAAAACCATGTTCATTAACTGTTGCTCTCAGGCTATGACTTTCTTGCCAGTGTGTCTTATTTTTCTCGATTTATAATTTCTACACATTTTCATTTCAGGCATTGTTACTTGATTCCATTTCATGCTCCTCGCTCTTATTCTTATGTTTCTTCTCAAAATTTTCTATTACACGTTTCCATTACCTTACTTCATCTCGTACTGTTATTTCCTTCCATCTCTCCCCGTACATTTCACTTCTTCCTTTCCTTCTAACCTGGATGTTTGTCAGTCTTTCATTCTTATCCATTTCAGACCGCTGGTTACCATCCTGTTTCTTTTTTGTGTGATTCTCAGGTTAACATATTTTATCATCCTCACCTACCTCTTCTCACAGATTTTCACTCTTTCGTGTCATCTCTCCTGTTTCCTTCTTCATTTACTTCGGATCCTAGTTTCCTTGTTTATTTATTTATTTATTTATTCATTTATTTTTAACCCCTCATTGGCACTCCTCGTATCCTTATTTCCAAATCACCATAATATTTTCAGCTTCATTTCAAAATCATATCTATCTTAACCAGTCCCTTTGACACTCTCTCTTAATTTTCACTAAAGCTTTCCATTCCTCTCTGACTAGATTCTCCCTGGCTTTTCCTGAATCTCCTTACTCATTCCCATCCTTCCCTTTACCCATATCCCCCCCCTCTCTTCTCGATCACCATCTCCCTTCCCTTTTCTCTTCTTCCCTTCCCCTCGATCGCCCATCCCAACACCCTTTCAATTTCCTCTCCCCTCTCATCTCACCTTAATTTTCTTTTAGCCATATTAACTTTTGGTCAGCAACAGAGAGAGAGAGAGAGAGAAAAAAAAAAAACAGACAGACAGACAGACAGACAGAGTATGGGATTTAGTGTTGGGACCTCGTGAGCTGATTTTCAAGGAGTTCCCTGACCCAGTTTAACCTCCTCACGTCGAGATTGTTTATAAACGAGAAAAGAATTTAGCAGCTGCTCTCTCTCTCTCTCTCTCTCTCTCTCTCTCTCTCTCTCTCTCTCAGTTGCAGGGGAGGCTTTCCTTCATGGTGGTGTCTTAGAGTGTTGATTGGAAAATGAATGAAAGGAGTAAGGCGTTAGGGCGAGAGCTTTGCAGAGAGCAGGTTCGAGAAAGTCCGAGAGATAGCTGCAAATGAGACAGTGATGGAAAGAAAATGGGAACGAGGAGAGTAAAAGTTCGATGTCCAACGTCAGGGTGATAGTAAGTCGAAGAAGATAAAATGTGTCTGCAACAGATGGAGCGAGTTACGAATGATCATGATAAATAAATACAATAAACACAATAAGAGAGAGAGAGAGAGAGAGAGAGAGAGAGAGAGAGAGAGAGAGAGAGAGAGAGAGAGAGAGAGAGGAATAGATAGTATCAGCATAACGTCTGTCCACACGGTGAAAAACACGAATGCTTGTCCAGCAGACACCATGAACGCGTGTGCATGAGTGGCAGCGATCAGAAAGGAAAGGTGAGGAAAGATAGTGCGTGTTGGGAAGTGACGAGGAGTAGGATGGGAAGCTGTGATGTAAGAACAGCAAGTGAACCCTGCTGCGGTGTTTTCCCCGTGTTGGTTTGGTTGACTGATTGATTTTGCTGGTCTGTTTGAATGAGGTATACAGCAGGTTTCCGTGTGTGTGTGTGTGTGTGTGTGTGTGTGTGTGTGTGTGTGTGTGTGTGTGTGTGTGTGTGTGTGAGAGAGAGAGAGAGAGAGAGAGAGAGAGAGATGCTGTAAGTTTCCATGTGTGTGTGTGTGTGTGTGTGTGTGTGTGTGCGTGAGAGAGAGAGAGAGAGAGAGATGCTGTAAGTTTCCGTGTGTGTGTGTGTGTGTGTGTGTGTGTGTGTGTGTGTGTGTGTGTGTGTGTGTGTGTGTGAGAGAGAGAGAGAGAGAGAGAGAGAGATGCTGTAAGTTTCCATGTGTGTGTGTGTGTGTGTGTGTGTGTGTGTGTGTGTGTGTGTGTGTGTGTGTGTGTGTGTGTGTGTGTGTGTGTCCTGATGTTCACTGATCCATTTGTATATGTTCTGTGACGAAGGTAATAGACAATTATTTTGACAGCAACTGTATTATTCGTATACAGGCACAAAAGCACTAGGTGACCATGCACAGAGAAGCACCATTTTTATGCTAAGTTCTCATGCTCATTATTTTTAGTGACTGTACACGGCCTCATTATGTACAGTGGGTGAATTTAAAGGCTTTTCTCTTTCATCGGTTTTCAGCAGGCCTTTGGGGGTAATCACTTAATGGGAAGAGCTCACAGCCACACTCACCAAGGACTTACTGGTTTGGATGATTGATACGACTGTCGCTTAATTTTTTCCTGTTTCTGTGCATCTCTGCTTTATATCTCTCTTTCTCTGGAATTATAGACCTCGTTTTTCTTTTTCTTTATCCGTTTGTCTCTGTATCTCTGTCTCCTTATATCTGTCAGATTGCTCGTCGCTGTCTGTTTCTCTCAGCTATTATTTTTTTTGTTTACAAATATTTTGCTTACCTATCCGTTTATTTCCCTGATTGACTTTTGACCTGATCTCACAGTAATTCACTCCTTAGACACATTCTGTTACGTTTCTTCACATATTACACTGTTGGTCGTTTTGTCTTATTCTTTCTCCTTCGCTATGGTACTATATTTCCTTGGTGTTCCTCTCTACCTCCATTATTCCTTTCCTCCCATAATTCGCCTTCCGTTTGTTTGCGTCGTTGAACCTAATTGTCTTGTCTTCTGAAAACTCTCTCTCTCTCTCTCTCTCTCTCTCTCTCTCTCTCTCTCTCTCTCTCTCTCTCTCTCTCTCTCTCTCTCTCTCTCTCTCTCTCTCTCTCTCTCTCTCTCTCTCTCTCTCTCAATTCCCTTAATAGGTTGCGACATAAAAAGCAAGGAAATATTATTACTGCATTTTTTCCTGGCAAGCTTCTGAACCATCCCTTACTCCCACTATCCCTCACACTTTCCCCTCCCCCCACTGAGGTCTCCTTCCCCTTCACACATCCTCCTCTCCTGCTTCGTCCTCTTTCTCTGTCATTGCCTCCCTTATGTCTCTTTTTCTCCCTCTTCCTCTCCAAGCTGTTTTTACTCCACACCGTTATTCCTTCCCCCTTACAGTTCATTTATATGTACCCATGCTTCCTCACTCTCCCCCTTCACATATATTACTACTCCTACCCCACACTCTCCTGTCTCCTCTACTTGTCAGTCTCCCACACACCTACCTCTCCTTCCCCTGCGCCTCTTTCAGCTCCTGCCTGACTTTATAACTACCCGCCTGAGTCAAACTTGCCCTCACAGGCAACTGCTTTCCCACTTTTTTCGGCGGCTGTGTTGGCACCTCCTTGTTAATCAACCTCAAGAGAACTCCGGTTGCACTGTTGTGTGATTGCTGGTAAGAGTTTTTCTCTACTTTTTTCATCATATACCCTCTTGGCAAGCTACTTTCAGCAAAGCAAATATTATCTGGAGCAACAGAATCACTCAATTAGTAGTATAATTAACATTTTCAGAGGCGAACATGTGCGTTAAGATTTCAAAAGATTTTATTCTGGCTAATACAAGTTTTAACTCTTTTTCGCACCACGGCGGGTCGATTTTGTGCAGCTTTTGAACAACCTTGCGGAAACCAATGATAAACAAACTGGATGAATAATAGGTAGTTTAATTCTAGGAGATATATTCCACAGGCTGGATTGGATGATTTAGAAAAGGTAGATTCTGGAATGATGTAATGCATATGGTAAGTGGTATGGAGGATGATGAAATTGTAGTTTTGGGAGGGCTCTTTAATGGTCATGTAGGTGAAGCAGCTCAAAGATATGAATGGGTACATGGGGGATGTGCATGTCGTACAAGGAATGAGGAAGGGGAAAGGATACCCGAATTTGGTTAGACAATGAACCTAATTATGTGCAACACATATTTTGGGAAAGGAGAGAGTATGTTGATTTACACATGACTCTGGGGGAAACAGTAGCCATACAGACTATTTCCTGGTCAGGAGGGCTGATATGAGGTTGGTGTGTGATGTTAAAGTTATGGGGAGCTAGGGGTGTGTGCGCAAGAAGGAAGAATGTGATACTTAAGGTGGCAAATCAGATGAAAAAGGAAAACAGGGATATCATGGGTGAGCAGTGTGTGAAGAATGATAAAGGAATGGTAGTGGTGAACAGTGGGGATATTAAAGACGCCTGGAGAAAGCATTATAACCGATTGTTAAATAAAGAGTTTGACAGCAACAGAGAAGGTTTGGAGCCAGTAGATCCAGTGTCTGGCCCTTGGCCTTTGATTGAAGCCGCTACTGTGAGCAAGGCAATAGGCAGGATGCAGGTTGAGAAGGCAGCAGGTGTGTCTGGGTTGACTGCTGAAATGCTGAAAGCCTCAGGAGATATAGGAGTGGGATTGGTTACTGACTTGATAAATACGATTACATATGAATCTGTTGTCCCAGATGATTGGCTGAAGAATGTAACTGCAAATGTGTACAAGGGGAAAGGTGATGCCCTGGAAAGAGGAAATTACAGAGGCATAAAGATTTTGGACCAGATAATGAAGATAATGGAGAGAGTTCTAGAAGATGTGATTGAGAAAGAGTGAATATTGATGAGATGCAGTTGGGTTTGTGCCAGGCAAAGGAACCATTGATGCCATATTCATTGTTCGACAGCCTCAGGAAAAATATGCAGGAAAGAAAAGAGATCTGCACGTTGTTTTTGTTGATCTGGAGAAGGCCTTTGACAGAGTTCCTAGGCAGGTGATGAAGTGGGCAGTGAGAAAACTTGGGATCGAGGAATGGCTAGTTAGGGTGGTTATGGCTATGCACGTGGGTGCTAGCACCCAAGTGAGGGTGAATGGAGATTTGTGTGATGAGTTTTCCGTGAATGTTGCTGTGCATCAGGGGTCTTGAGCCCCTTCTTGTTTATCACGGTACTTAAAGCCCTCTCACGTGAGTCCAGAAACAGACTCCCGTGGGAGATGTGTACCGATGATTTGGTGTTGACTGAAGAGATTGAAAGGGAGGCGGAGGAAAGATTTAGGAAGTGGAGAGATGGTATAGGGCGCAAGTGTTTATGAGTAAATGCAGATAAAACATAAGTGATGGTGTCTGGGGCTTGTGGCGGTACAGTCAAACAAGAGGGAGAGTGGCCATGTGCACTTTCTCACAAGGGCGTGGGAAGTAATTCCACCTTGTGCAGTGTTTGTGATGAGTGGGTGCACAAGAGATGTAATGGTATTAGAGGTAGACTGCGAGATAATGCTGATTTCATGTGCGTGATGTGTCGGGGAGAGTATGTGGATATTGTCAGGCGCGAAAGGGTTGATCTGGTGAGTGTCTTGAGTGTGTGGAAGGGTTTTGTTATTTGTGAGACATGTTATGTGCTGGAGCTGTTGCCTCTCCTGACACTGAGAGGGCTCTCCCTCCGTACTATGGGATCTTTGCATACGGTACCTGTTAGGAGTGTAATGCTGCAAGGTAGTGAGACTTGGGCGGTTAAGGAAGAGGATATTCGCAGGCTCAAACGTACAGAAATGACAGTGATTTAGGTGGATGTGCTGCGCGTCCTTGAGTGCTAGGGTCCGGAAGGGCTAGGTTTATGATGGAAGATTTGAGAGGTAGAATGGGACTGGAGAGTATTGGTGTAGTGATGAGGAGAGGTAGACCGAAAAAAAAACTGGGACAAGGTCATTGAGTGTGGCCTCAGGGATAAAGTACTGAATAGCGAAGCTGCCAGATTTCAAGCAGCGTAGAAAGCCGCCATTAGGTGACGAAGGCCGACACATGCAAGCATGTTGAAGCCTTTAAAATCAAAACGAAACGAAACGAAACATGCCCCAATCATTTCACTACAGCGAAAATACTTCCCTTACTATATGTCATCATCATAACCATGATCATCATTCATCACCAGATATGAAAATCATTAGTGCCACCACCACCGTCTTGATTGCTAATATCCTCCCCACTTATCAACGGACGGAGGTGTGAACAGTCTCCAGGGGTCTTAGTTGCAAACTCCTTAATCTTTTTTTTTTTTTTTTCGATTATTCATTTTTCGGTCGCTCTTTCTTCAGGTTCTCCTTCCACAGCTCCTTTTTCATTCCTTGCTTCCTCCTTCCCTTTTTTTTCAGTCAGTGCTTCTGCATTCTCTCCTTCAATCCATACTTACTCATTCCCATCCTCTTCCTTCCTCACTCACTCCTTCAGCTCATCCTACTTCATTCCCCCTTTCTTCTTCTCCTCCTTCTTCTGATCCTTGCCCATTCCTTCTTTCTTCCCGTATTTCTAACATCGCTCCCTCCTTCCCCATTCTCCCTTTATTCCTTCCTCATCTTCCCATTGCTGATTCTCTCCTTAGTTCCCTCCTTCTTCAGCCTTTCCATCCTCAGTGCCTCCTTCCTCATTTTCTTTTCCTGATTCCCCCATCTACATTCTTCCCTCCATTCCCTTCTTCCTCATTCTTCACGTCATTCCCTTTTCCTCATTTCTTCCTTGATCATTCCCTTCTCAGCACGGTTTTTTAATTTTCCGTCATCTTTTTCATCCTAAATTCTTCCTCATTCCTCTTTTCTTCCTCTTCCATCAGTCTAGCTCTCCTTTGCCGATCCGTCGTATGTTTCTCATTCCTGCTTTTCGTATGTTTTTTGTTCCTCGTCTAATACTATTTTCTTCCACTTTTTCTCCTCTCCCTGTTCCTTTTCAGCATGTTTCTCACCTTTTGGTTTCCCCCTCCTTTATTATTATACCTTTTTTTTCCTACCTCAGTTTTCTTCCTTCTTTTAATCATTCTGAGATTCTCCCCCAGTATTTCTTTCCTCTCGATTTTCCTCCCTTAAATTCCCTACTCCCATGTTTTTTCTTCTGTTTTTTCTCATTTAATTATTCTCCTATCGATTATATCTTTCTCAGTTTTCTTGTCTCAGTTTCTCTTTTGGTTCCTCATGTCCTTGTTTTCACCTTTTTTGGTCCTTCCTTCTGCTTATAATCCTTATTATACTTTCATAGAACGGATACGATAATTACAGCGTACCTTCATAACAAACGGCCCTTGAAAGATCAATAGGTCTGCTGGACTTGGGTTTGGTGTGTACTCCTTTGTATTTCTTTTCATTCCGTCTTCACTTCCCATCTCAGTTTCTCTCTCCGTTCCTTGTTGCTTTTTCTCGGACTTATGCTTCTTGTTCTGCTTCCATACTTTGTTTGCTCTCCAGTATATTTTCTCGATTTATTCTTGCCCCCTTCATCTTTTAATGTCTCCCTAGCCTTTTCATTCTCATCATTGTCCTTCTATCATTTTCTCTTACATGTTGGTTAGATCTTATTATTGGAATTTCCTTCCAACAGAGAACTTCGTCTTGGACCAACAGGCCTCCCGTTATCCGTATATCTTATATACTTCTAAGTACTCATTAATTTTATTTCTCTTCATTTTCTTTCTCATCCTTTTCCTCATTCCTGTCTTCATACTCCTTCATTTCTTCTAACCCACCTAGGCAAGCGTAAGGCGAAGCATACTGAAAGAAGGGAGCTGTGTGTGTGTGTGTGTGTGTGTGTGTGTGTGTGTGTGTGTGTGTGTGTAGGGAGGGGGGTGTATTGGCGAGAGGGGGTCAGGTCTAACTTGATCCTAATACCCAGTTGCATCAAGGATAACAACCAGTTCTCCGGCTCTGTTCCTCACTTACCCCGTATGAGCCATGGGCCAAAGTCCGCCGTCACGAGGTGAAACATCTAATTAACTCGTTGCCCCCAAAGGAAAGGTTTATTCTCCTGCTTCCGCCTCACTTGCTCGTCTTCTACTCTTCTTCTGAAAATGCCAGCCTATTTTAAGAAATAGACACTGGACTAAAACGAGAGCGTAAGCCTATAATTTTTGGACGATAGGGCTCTGTTACTCTCCTCCTCTTAGCGTATTGCCCTTTAAGTTTTATGTCCTACTTTTCTTTAGAGCAACTTCTCCCTCCTCTGTATGTCTTTCCCAGGGGCTGTTTAATAAAGGTCTTTCTCTCATCCACTTTACTGCTCTTTGGAGTATAAATGAACTTAATTTACTGCTTTACCCAGATGTACTTTTCAAGACATTTCTTTTTTTTATCTGTCCATTTAACTTTTGCATTTTAGCTTTACTTCTATCGAGAGTTCAGTGAACGTTTAGTTAAATTTATCGTTCACACTGTTTAG
>NC_137053.1:9542395-9579895 GCF_032717465.1 Coenobita brevimanus | reverse complement strand
TATATATATATATATATATATATATATATATATATATATATCCTGAGGAACAGCTACCAATATAATGCAGTAATACTACTTACTTGTAGTAACTCTCCAGAGGGGATTATCTTTCAATTTTTGAAAAGTCGATGGTGAAGGATGGAGAGAGGCGTGTGCAATGTGTATGCTACTACTATTCTTGAATATATACTTCAAGAAATGCACGTATTAAGACAAAGAACATAATTATGACATATTAAGCTAAACAATACTGCATTGGTGAAAACAGTGCTTTTTCTATAAACACAGCTATGTTACTGAATCAATTATTTTTTTAATGATAACAACTCATGTGCGTAAAAACAGCACGTGAATACAGGACTGTAATAAGATTGCCACCATTTCCAAAGCAGTCTAATATGTTGTTCACACAGATTCAGTACACTGGCATACTTCTATGCAAATTGCCGTTATGATTAATGAACATACAATGGCATATGATGTTACATTTGCATGCTTATTATGATTTGATCCTTGACCCCATAAATCCCTTTAAAAAGGCCTAGATAAATAATGACAGTCCTACTCCGAAGAATTCAGGTAAGGAAAATTTTTTCGCTTTGTCTTAACATTTTTCCTCTCCTCAGATTCGTACAGTAAATATATATGTGAGTAGGATGGGACTTCATGGTGTAATGGTGGTGTTTCTTGCAAGAAAACAGCGCCAGAATGTAGATGATTATCAAGGAGAACGGAAAATGGTGAGTATTCTCGGTGATAACCTACAACCTGGTCTGCTTGTCTGTCATTTCCTTTCATGTTCTCTTCCGGTTTCTCTTATTCATCTATCTGTTTCTATCTATTTATCTATCTATGCGTCTGTGTATTGCTTCAAGATACTATTCTGTGTACAGTTCCTTGTCTGTCTACAGTATTATGTCTGTAAATACACACATCAAAATTCTGACGTCATATCCTGCTTCCCGTCGGGATGGCTGCACCAGTGCATCATTCCAAAAATAATCAGTGTCTTAGAAAGTCCACACAACGACAGAAAAAGCGATTAACAATAAGGAGAACAAGTAAAAGGACTGCCAACATTCACAAGGGTATTCAGAAGAGTCTCCACACAATTACAGTTCTCTGACGTGCTTCTGCAAATGTTACCATGATATTTAATGATTTGACAAGAATATAGGATCCCAAAATCTGTTTAGATGGTTGACCTTTGACCCCATAAGCCCCTCTCAAAGATCTTATTTTTTTTAAATGAAGAAAGATATGTGGGAGATAACCATAGATATAAATAAGCCTAGATGCCGCATGACACTACTTTCGATGCGGCCGCCATCTTTGAACAGTCAAGGCAGACGATGTCGTGTTCCTGACAATGGGCTGCTCTTGGGTACAGAAAGAGTCGGAATATATCAATAGTGGAACTGATAGCATGAGCGGCTCAACTGTCTGGTATTGCAAACATCCCTCGACTGTCTCCCAATTTCTCACAAGAAGGATGGTGGGTTACAGAAAGAAAATTTAAGCCTACGGTCCTCGAGTTCACGTTTCAGATAAGCCAGAAACCACAACCATTACCACCACAACAACAGCCACCACCATAGCAACCACCACCACAACCACCACATCCTCCACCACAACCACCACCACCACCACAACGCCAACAATAACCACAACCACCACCACAACCACCACATCCTCCACCACAACCACCACCACCACCACAACGCCAACAATAACCACAACCACCACCACAACAACACTCCACCACCATCACCACAACCACCACAACAAAACCACCACCATCACAACAATTAGCACCACCACAACAACAACCACAACAACAACAACCACCATCACAACAACAATCACCACAACAACCAGCACCACCACCACAACAACCAGCACCACCACCACCACCACCACCATCACAACAGCAACCACCACCACGACAACAACCACCACAACGGCAACAACCACAACAACCGCAAAACAACTACGACAGCAACCACCATCACCACAACAATAACCACCACCACAACCACCACTACAACAACCACCACTACAACAACCACCACTACAACAACCACCACCACAACTGCAACAGCCACTACCACCTCCACCACCACCACCACCACCACCACAACAACAACAACAACAGCAACAACCACAACTACCACCACAACAACCACAACTACCACCACGATAATATCCGCAACAACCATCACTACAACAACAAACCCAACAACTATCACCACAAAACCACCATCACCACTTCAACAGCAACAACAGACTCAATAACCACCACCACAACGACAACCATCACCACAACAACCATCACCACAACGACAACCATCACCACAACAACCATCACCACAACGACCATCACCACAGCAACAACCATCACCACAACAACCATCACCACAACAACAACCATCACCACAACAACCATCACCACAACAACCATCACCACAACAACCATCACCACAACAACAACCACCACCACCACAACCACAACAACAACATCAACGACCATCACCACAACAACCACCACCACCACAACCACAACAACAACAACATCAACGACCATCACCACAACAACCACCACCACCACAACAACAACCACAACAACAACAACAACAAAACCAGAACAACCACAACCACCACCACAATAACCAAAACAACAACCACAACAACAACAACTACAACCACCACCATCACCACAACCACCACCACCACAACAACAACCACAACCACCACCACAACAACAACCACAACCACCACCACAACCACAACCACCACCACAACAACAACCACAACCACCGCCACAAGTCACCATACTAACCATCACAACAACTACCACCACCAACAAAATAACCACCACCACCACCACCACAACAACAACAATCACAATCACCACCACCACCACCACCACAGCAACGATCACCACTACATCTACAATACCCACCATCATCACCACCACAACAATAACCACCATCAACACCACCACAACAATAACCACCATCACCACCTCCACCACAGCAACATTCATTTTCACAGTCTGAATTCTCTCTAAAACAAACCCCACTATTACATGCTTGACCGCTCCAAGATGGCTGCCGCACAGACGCATAGCCGGTGCACTGATGAATGGGCGAACCTGCATCTAGTCTTATTTATATCTATGGTGATAACGTTCAAGAAACAACGTTATACAGATTGGAGCGAACTGGTGTTGAAATAAAGAAATAGCACTAAAGTGAAAATTGTTTGGAAGAAGAAAAAGAAAGAAAGAAGGAAAGAGAGAGAGAGAGAGAGAGAGAGAGAGAGAGAGAGAGAGAGGAATGAAGAAAGAAAAAAGAAAGAACGAGAGAAAGAAGATGAGGAAGAAGAAGAAGAAGAAGAAGAAGAAGAAGAAGGAGGAGGAGGAGGAGGAGGAGGAGGAGGAGAAGGAAAGAAAAAGAAAGAATCTGGGCAAGTACAGCAGGCGTAGTAATGGGAGCAAGGAATGACACACACTTAAGCTACCTCCAAGCACCCGAGTCACTGAGGCTAATGGATGAAGTAATGTTCAAGTGTGCATGAGCGCAAGCAAGGAAGCAGGTTATTCATTCAGGTCGTTAAGTGCATGCATTTGACAAACGAGAATATTGTGCCTTTGTACTTCGAAAAGATCCAGCTAGAATGAAAATACGATGTAGGATTGTGTGCTTGAAGATACGATGTAAAATTGTGTGCTGGAAGACAGATTGCAAAGGAATGAACGCCTGTAGATGAGTCAGTCTGTGGTGAAATAATCATCAGAAGTGGGATGAGAAGCTGAATGAGAGGAAGGATTATAAACGAGTCAACATGTAAGTTAAAGAATATCTTGAGATGGCAGGGAGATAGGGATGGAATGAAAAGCTACACTCAGTGAAAATACGCGTGCTGGAGGGAAGACTGAGAAATGGTGAAGGACTGAGGTTGTAATCATGGGATACATGAAACCATTAATCTTGTCACTCAGAATAAAACTGCCTAACGGTAGCACTACCTTCAGTGAATGGTTGAAGGGCTTCCCCATCTACACCATTCACTCACTCAGTTGCACCTAACAACCGGATTCAGAGGATATAATTTTGTCATGTGTAATACCTCAATGGACTTGGATAATCTCAGTGGGGACTTCCTCTTCATGTAAATACACCACCTGTCCACCTGTCTTTGCTGTAAGTAAATATATACCAACCCTGTGTCTAGTTACCCATTCCCGCCCAGGAGGGACTCGTGGACGGGTATTGTTTTCATTCGGTTTGTCTGTTTGTTTCTCGTCCGTCCGTCTGTCTGTCTGTTAACAACTTCACGCGAAAACTACTGGTGCAATTTTGACTAAAATTACAGGGATGATGGGCTATGACCTTCTGAACACCTGACTGAATTTTGGGCCAAACGGGGCCAAGGCCCAGGCTGTAGGCCCAAAACATGAATAAGAAAACATTAAATAAAAAAAAATCGCCATAACTCCTTTCAAATTCGTCATATCGACATGAAACCAAAACCCAAAGGTGCATCTTTCAAATCTGCATCCTATGATATGCCTCTTTACATCAGGGGGGTCACTCCCTAATTACCGGTAGGGGGGTCTGTCTGGTGGGTCGGGCTTAAAAATTTCAAATGGTCATAAAATCGTCAATTTTCACCCCTCCATAGTTGACATGTGACATCTTTGATCAGATATCCTGTTGTGTTTATACTTTAGCTTTAAAATGACTGCCGGGGACGGGTTTGCTGTGCCATGGTACCGCTTCTTCTTAGCTATCTGAGTTACCTCTTCAGCGTCACAGAATGTCAAAATGACAATTCTCCTACACTTTCCCCGAATAAACAGTTCTCTCTAAGCGCTACTTCTCCCTTTAGTAGCCCTATTCCCTTCCTTTAAAAATATCCCTCTCCCCTCCAAGTACCAAGTACTGTAGAGTAGAATGCCACCGTATATCTCCTTTCTTTCAAGTTCCCCTTGCCTCTCAAGCATTTCCTTATCCCATCTAATTATGCCTTGCCCCTATAAGAACTCTTGTTCAGACCTTCTTTCCACACTTCCCAGAGCTTCACAAGTACATTTGCAGTGCCTCACAGGCATCCTTCAAAGAACTGCCTCCACATCTTTCCAACTACCTCTCGAGTAAACCTGTCCATTCAATTTTTAACCCCACCCTCACACTTCTCCCTAGCAAACAAACCCCCTCTCTCTCTCTCTCTCTCTCTCTCTCTCTCTCACACACACACACACACACACACACACACACACACACACACACACACACACACACACCTTAATGCAACTGAGACTGGACATACTCGTATCTCATCCGCACGCACGCAATTTACACTCCAGTAAGCACATTATCACATATGTGCTCGCTCCTTTATAGCAGAGAGAGGTCGTCAGCTCAAGGACAGACCAGATAATATGTGTGAGAGGAAGGCGGTGGGGAGTGGATTGGTATGGAATGGCAGAATGTTGTTAAACCAGGATAAAGCGAAGGAATGTAGGCTTGAACTAGGAGCAGAAGCGGGAGATATACTGGCAGGCAGTTGGAAAATAGAAAAAAAGGACATCATTCGACCTAGAATATATTAGGAGTGTGCTGAAATTTGGATTAATGTGGTTTGGGGGAAACCATTTGAGATACGGAAGAGTGAAATGTGTTCAGAAGCGAATTGGAATTATAGAAGAACTGAAACATATTACGACAGATTATTTAGTAAGAGATAAACCCCAATGGAATATGGGATACCACTTGGCCAGAATACCGTGCAGTATATACTGGAAGGAGGATTGTGGAAAGGGAAACAATTTCTTTTCCTTTATGAAATATTTGAAGTCGCACTGGGATTTATTCTGGTGAATGTGAACAACGATTGTGTGAAAGTAAATTTATGGTACGAGAGTGTGGTGCACATGTACGACTATATGCTGCACACACACACACACACACACACACACACACACACACACACACACACACACACACACACACACATATATATATATATATATATATATATATATATATACATATATATATATATATATATATATATATATATACATATATATATATATATATATATATATATATATATATATATATATATATATATATATATATATGACGCCTTAATCCCATAAGGGGTGGCCACAAACAAATCGCCTCCACGTCCCCCTGTCCCCCGCCATTTTACCTGCTCTCAACTCACACCCCCCTCTTTCATATACCTCTCCACTCCATCCCTTCATCTCATCCTCGGCCTCCCCCTCCCTCTCCCCCCCTCCACCTCACTCATTCCCTGAAGGAATGTAAAGGAATGTAGGCTTGACAAACAAGTAACTACCAAGGACCGGATAAAGGACGTGGTTTAGACAGCGACATGGAATGCAAGGGGTGCGAATGATGAGATGAAAGAGAGAGAACTTGTCCAGGTGCTTGAGGGTGCAAAAGTGGACGTATGTGGATTAACGAAGACTAAATGGTGGGATGAGAGTGTGAGAGAGTATGAATATATGGATGGGGTATGTGCGCGGAAGTAGGTGAAAATAAGAGGGCAAAAGAGGATGTTGGCGTTATTGTGTGCAAGAAATGGAAGGAGAATATAAGAAAGGATGGATTAGTTGGTTTAAGGATTGTGTTGATAAGATTGAAAGTAGGATTACAATTGTGGGCGATTGTCTGTATGCGCCAATGCAAGATTGTGCAAGCAAGTGAAAGAAGAGTTCTGGGCAAATGAGGAAGCAGGCATGGAAAAGTTTGAGAGGATTAAGTGAGTGTTCCTAATTGGAGATATGAATGGAAAAGTAGGGAATGTGAAGGTGGATGTAGTGGCTGGTGAGTGGGGTGTGCCTGCAGAAGTGGATGAGAATGGCAGTGCTCTAGTGGATATTTGTGCCGGGAGGGGGTTGGTGATAGCCAAAATCCTCTTTAGACACAAAATGATCCACAGGTATACGTGGCGATTGATAGAGAGGGTGGGTGGTGAACTGAATGAACGGAAGACAATGATTGATTATGTGTGTGTGGATGAGAGAATCACAAGGTATGTAATGGATGCAAGAGCATACAGTGGTTGGGGGTGTGGACTTTCGGACCACCACTTGGTGGAGGTGAAAATCAGTGTTAAAGTGCAAGGGAGGCATAAAAGGAGGGAAGGACAAGATGAAGTACCCCATACAATAAGGGTAGAAAGGTTGCAAGAGGATGAAAAAAAAGCCAGGATATAAGAAAGAAGTGGAGGAGCGATTGGGTAAATATGATTTGGAGCAGATGGGGAGGTGGAAGGTGTGTGCAAGATATCCCCAGAAGACTAATGCAGCATGGGAGGGGGGGTGTTGGGTGAAGAAAATACGTAAGGAGTTGCAAGGAACAGCAAGGTGGAATGATGAGGTAAGACAAGCAGTGGCGCAAAAAAAGAAAACATATTGAGTGGATGAGAAGCAGAGGCATGGAGGAAGTTTAGAGAAGGAAGAGAGTTATACCGGTATGTATGGAAAAAGAGAGAAGTGAAACGATTAATAAAAGGGTGGAAGAGAGAAGTGAAGCGATTGGTAAAAGAGAACAAGAAGAGAGTGGATAAGGAATTTGCAAGGAATTTGAGCGTAAAGTAGAGGGAATGTAAAAAAAAAATGTCTTGAAGGAGGTCGAGAGTGTTAGAAAGGTTGATAGAAAAGTTAGTAAGAGAGTGAAAGATAAAAATGGCAGATTTGATAGTACACAAGACAGAGAAAGTAAGCAGATGGAGAGAACACTTTAAAGAACTTAAAGGAACTGTTAAACATAGAGTTATGCAAATATGAGTAGCTGGGGAATGGCTGGGAGAAGGAGGGATGTGAGAATGGTGAAAGAGATCAGCAGCATGGAAGAAGTGAAAGCAATGAATAACGTCAAAATGGGGAAATCGCCAGGAATTGCTGGAGTGTGTGGTGAAATACTCAAGCATGGGGGAGAGATAGTTCTAGAATGGACATGGAAAATGTCCAGATTGGCCTGGGAGGTAGGTAGAAACCCGGAGGATTGGAAGTCAAGTATAATTATTCCCCTGTACAAAGGAAAAGGGGAAAAAGAAAAGTGTGGTAATCATAGGGGCATTTGTCTTCTTAGAGTAATAGGAAAAGTATATGGCAGGATACTTATTGACAGAGTTAGGGATATTACTGAGGAATTAGTTGGAGAAGAACAGTTAGGTTTTAGGAAGAGAAGAGGTCGTGCAGAACAGATATTCATCCTTAGTTTTTTAGCAAAAAAGGCTCTAGAGAAGGGCAAGAATTTGTATGCTCCCTTCATGGATTTGGAGAAAGCACTTGATATACTGGAGATATAAGGAATGTGGAAAATATTAAGAACATCTGGAGTAAATGGGAAGTAGCTGAATGCAGTGAAGAGTAAGTATGAGGGGGCTAAGACTGCAGTGCGTGTGTATAGTGAACTGAATGATTTTTTTTTATCTGAATGTTAGAATTAAAAAGGGATGTGTTGTCTCTATGGTTGTTCAATCTGTATATGGATTGGGTTAGAAGGTACATGGTAGGGCAGTGAATTTTGAAGTGGCCCCAGTGAGAGAGGATAGCACTTGGAAACTTCCTGTCCTGTTGTTTGCAGATGATACTGCGTTAAGTGAAAACGAAGAGCAACTGCAAAGCTTAGTTAATAAGTCTGGGAGAGTGTGTAAGAAGCGGAACCTAAAAGTGAATGTAGGGAAGAGTGCAGTTATGGTCTTCGTGAGAAATGAAGTCACTGAATGTACAGCGATGTTGGATGATGAGGTGAGTACATTTAAGTACTTGGGCAGTGTGATGAGTAAGGATGGAAGTTTAGAGGGTGAAGTGCTTGAAAGGATGCAACAAGGAAGAAAAGTTGTTGGTTCTTTGAAAGCAGTAATAAGAAATAGGGAATTGAGCATGAAAGTAAAAAAGTCGCCCTTGATAGTATTGTGATACCAACTCTAACGCATGGAAGTGAAGCTTGGACCTTGCTGGAAAGACACGAGTGAGTCAAAAGTGACAGTTATCCGAGAGAAGCATGTGGACTTGCATGGAGAGACAGACTGACAAAAGAGGAAATGAAGGAGAATCGTGGCGTAAATATGGATGTGATAGAAAGCGTTAAACTACAATGAGGTGGTTTGACCATGTTGAGAGGATGGAGAAAAAGAGACTAACGAGGAGAGTGTATTTGCAGACGGAGGGATGGAATGGAGAGGTATATGAGAGATGGGGGTGTTAGCTGGGGAAGGGGGACAGCGAAATGGCACGGGCCAGGGCGACATGCAGAGTATTTGTTTCTGGCCATCCCTTACGGGAGTGAGGCTTCTGGCAATATATATATATATATATATATATATATATATATATATATATATATATATATATATATATATACGGTATACACACACACACACACACACACACACACACACACACAGGAACACACACACACACACACAGGAACACACACACACTAGATGTGTTCAGCCTATTTTTGGCGAAGCCAAAGATAGATTTTCATCCAGTCAATATATTTCATTATCTGTCTCTCTGCTTTCTGTATATATCAATCGCTCAATAATTTCCTCAAAACCAAGTCTCGTATGAACCGTGTCGAGTACAGAGCAGTCTTTGTTGTATGCTGATCCCAAGTTTTGCTTCCACGTTGTTAGACTATGTTATCCTTTCACCAGGAAGTAGTCAGCTGAAAATTGTTCCTTTAGCATATAACGGCTTAACTTGCACTTCTTGTCCCTTTTTTTATTTATCTACCTTCCTACCTACTGCGCCTCCCTGCTTACCAACACACTTATCTTCCTGCTTACCTACTTCCATACCTAACTCTCTGCCTACTTCCCTGCCTACTTCACATACAGCTTTGTACTTACCTTCGTTCCTGCCTACCTATTTTGCTGTTTACCCACCCGACTCCCTATATGGCCCTTTACTTCATTGTCTGTCTACCTCCCAGCTTGCGTACCCCCTTGCTTACTCCTTCCTTGCCTCCCTATCTCCCTATCAATCTATCCCTCCTTCTATCAGTCTATCTCTTTATATGCCTGTTTCTGACACTATATCTCAGTATTTAATCCTGGGCGACCATGACGAAAAGATCTCCTTGAAACTTCATTATGACTCAATTCAAATTCCTCTTCTCAGTGCCTGCCTGTATACACACCACATAATTTTGACTCGGCCGGATTCCCATACTAATTTATTTACAATCGTCATCTTTATCCTCAGTCAGCCACAGTCCATGATTCACCAGTCATATTATAAACCTTATCCTAATGCTTTGGCCACTATGACTCGGTTTTCATTGAATTTTTCTTAAGACGAATATATTAAGCTCTTCAGACAGCTTGCGAACGATAGGAAATAAGCATAGCCTTCATTAATTCCTCCAATACAAGATGACTCCGGTAAGTGGTATGAAATCGTCGTTTGGTAAACAGAACAGAAGCAAAAAAAAAAAAAGTCATTATATTGAAAGGGATAAAGCCAGTTATCTGTGCTCCTCAATCGTACTGTGACACAGTTGTCACCCCTCATTCTTTCTCACTCTGCTGGCCTGCATTCCTCTGAACACCTCCCTTACTCACCTGAAAGCCCTTCATTTTATCCCTCATTGCCACCATCCATCAGTTCTGTCTTAATTTTGTTGCATATTTCTCAGCCTTAATCTATCTAATATACTAAAGCAGTAGCCGTGTGTGTGTGTGTGTGTGTGTGTGTGTGTGTGTGTGTGTGTGTGTGTGTGTGTGTGTGTGTGTGTGTGTGTGTGTGTGTGTGTGTGTGTGTGTGTGTGCGTGTGTATTTCGCGCAGCCGAAACTACACATTCAAATCGCACCAAAATTGGCACAAAAATTGTAGAAACACTGCTGATGTTAAAAAACTTGGTCCCATCACGATTGAAAAACTATGACTATATTTAATGAGCGATCACATTATGACCAAAAAACGCTGCTCCCGGAGCCCGGCATAGGATCTCCGTAGAATTTTTTGCCCAGAGGTAGAACTAAAATAAACTGGGTTCCATTCCCGAAGCTACAAATAACACGATTAATTGGTTGGCTGCAAAAAAATCCAAGTGGCAACGCTACACTAGAACAGCACATAAACGCGAGAGCCCTCCGCAGGAACAAGTGCGAGGGGCCTGAAGGGCCCACGAGCACTTGCATAATCCTAATCAATTTAGAAAGCACCCGCCAATCATAATCTGTCTTCCTGTATATTCTCCTAAACCATTTTCGCTTACTCTCACACAATATCCAGAGAAATGTTGCCTTACACGAGAAAATGTTGCCTGATGTCACAGTCCCAAATCAACACGCAAAGGTGGAGACTACGACACACAAACGAGTTTCTCCGAATTACTTCAGAGAGGCAAGAGTAAATGAGAGGTTCCAACATGATACCAAGTTATAAAGGATATTCTCGAACACACACACACACACACACACACACACACACACACAGGTGGATATAAATTTTGATAATAAATGTACACGTAAACTAGGGGCATAGTCTCACTCTCTCTCTCTCTCTCTCTCTCTCTCACACACACACACACACACACACACACACACACACACACACACACACACACACACACACACACACACATACACACACACACATTCATACATACACACACACATACACCAAACTTACATAAGCACGCACAAAATACACACGCATACACCATACACACACATACACAGGCGTGGGCAAGCAGTAGAAAACCATAATTCCCCGCATGACAACTTGTTAAGGAGAAACATTCGACAGACGTATTCTCATTTGGGTGGTTTTGGGTTTCACACCTATAATACTCTATGTATATTTGTGTGTGTGTGTGTGTGTGCGCGAACTATCCCATGGAGCAGGCAGCTGACACCTACATGCTCATGAACTGGACCATAACGGGGTATATATCTTCCCGAATGTGCAGGGGCGAAACGCTCCAGTACACTGGCAAACAGGTGGTGGTGGTGGTGTGGCGGCTTACGAGTGCTGGAAATGGGGCCGACACTACACAAGACCACAGTAATAACAGCGACGACTGAGGAATGTGTATGACGAATATGTAATGTCCCCACCTCTCCCTCCCACTAGGCAACTACACTCACGTACCACTGAATACATTTTCAGTCTCTCAACTGTTTGGTTTCGGGATGTTTGTGTCTGTGTTGGTTTACTTGCAGACTTATCATGGAGTGGGAGTCGTTTGTTGGCTTTTTTGTTTGTGGGTGGGTGTGCTTGAGTTTCTCTATGCGACTGGATCAATGAGAGGTTGTCAATTTATGTGTCTCCTGGACAGTCGTTGGACTCGATTCGTATTTTTGCAACGTGACTTAGCTTACGGGTACTTGGCCATTCCTGTTGAACTATGCGCATATCACCACCGCCCATGTCATGCGTTGGAGAATTTACCATTGAACTGCAGTTGCAATTTTGCGTCTTCGCAAGATTATGTTTGCGAATTTGTCTTTCTTACGTGCTTGAGTCGATATACTCTTCTTTATCATCACATCCACAGTTCTGATTTGCACGATCATGTAGACGAAAAAGAAAAAGAAGGAGTGATTTGAGAAGAATAAAGGAAGAAAACGTGGACCAAGGTAGAGGTAGAATGACACAGTTGGGAGTACAAATTATGAAGTATGTCGTTATCTGAAAACAGTTATAATATTCCTAAGTATTATCTTCCGTTATTTTACAGAATCTATTCAGAACGGTTTCTAATCAATCCTCCTAGAACCAATGTTAAGATTAAAGAGAGGTTGCGATGGACCAAATCCTTCAACATCAAAAGGAGATAGTGGGACGAAAATGTTAAAAACTAAACTAGGTCTCATCCTGTCTGCTTAGTTTGATTTCCGGTGTTCCGAAGAAGCGAGACTTTGTGGGAGAACCTCCCGTTGACTGTACTTAGAACATTGGTTAGGTTGTATTTTGAGGGGACTGGCGATAAGATGAGTTCTGTTGATAAGGCGAAAAAATATATAACACTGGGAATATAAACGATGGTCAGTGATTTCGGCAAAGGATTTATGTGATTTAACTTAGTGACCCTGTTATCTTCTCCGGAATTTAACGGTTTTATCATTATTTCATATTTACAGAACTTCAGCTTTTCGATAGTCGAATTCCCACGGCCTCCAGCCGTCCAAGGGCACAAACGCAGTGTGTTCTGGTATTCCAAAATGAGCGGTCGTTGTGCTGTTTGGTACTTTTCTTACAGAGGGACATTTTATTATTATATCAGAATAATACATACTCCAGCACTTTTGCTTTCAGCAAAAACATATTCCATCATAATCACAAAGGTCTTTCATATTTTGTCTGATTTACAACTCACACCTCACCTCATAATATATCCAATTCTAAGCCCCCTCTGTTCCTCTCAGCTTTGAACACAAGTTTAACCAGGAAAAGAGAGAGAAAGGGGCAGAACTGAAAGGACTGTGGATAATGGTGGTGGATAACACTGCACTTCACCACAGCCATCCAGCCATAACAGTAGCCCAGCCTGACGGTAATGGCATCATTTGAAGATAATATTTCAGAGGGTGCATTTTCTGGCACGCTTTTTATCCATTGATAATGGTGGGAGATCTGGCATCCACTCTTGCCCGTTTCCATGTTTATCTGATGCTGCTCAAACAAGGCTCTGGAGCCCCGTTTTTACTTGTATAAGCAAAGAATGTAACTGGATGTTGGAATAATAGTGTATGTGTATGCAAATGGTGAGACTGTAAATACGTGTAAGCCTAGAAGAGAATGGAAGTTGATATTGGGACGTGAGATAATAAGTGTGTTAATGTAGAAATGTGTGCAAAAATAATAATAATAATAATTTTCGGTTTATTTATTGCAGATGGTGACTGAATATTACACACAAGTCCTTATTCTACATCACTAAACTAAGGGGTCAACAGGCTGCCCCTGACTCCTCCTGAGGTGCGTCGGTTAATAGGCTGGCCCTGACTGCTCCTGAGGAGCACCGTCACATTACCAAGCCTCACCGAGGCTCGAGTGAGGAGTATGCACAAGGAGACAGAGTGCGTAATCTTTTCCCCCCCATTTATCACAGAATACCTTGAACTGCACTTGCGAGGGGAAAGCTCACCTCTCCCACTCTACTGGAGCACACAGAGCGAGGCTCGAACTCAGCTCCAGGTGTGTGTGTGTGTGTAGAACGGTGGACGAGGGTGTGTGAGAGTGATGGCATATGAACGTAAGAATAAGCCTGTGAACATGACTACAGCATGTAAGCAGACACAGCAGTGTGGAAGTTGACTCTGAGAGCGTAACAGTGTCGGTATGATGGAGATGTGTAAGTGTTATAGTGTAAGTATGGTAAGGACGGGGAAGAGTGCACTGAAGTGAAAATGTATCAGTGTAGGAATGTAGGAATAATGAAGATGTGCAGTGTAAGAATGCAGGAACTATGACGATGTGCGAAAATGTATGAGTGCAGGTACTATGATGATATGAAATCTAGGACAGACAGTACGGAAAAAGTTTTACTGTACAAGGTATGATGAAGATATGTAAGTGTAAGAGTGCGGGTACGGTGAATGTGTAAATCACAGAGTGCAAGTTGGATAAAAATGTACCACTGTAAGAGTTCAGTTATGATGAAATGTGTAAGAATAAGGGTACCGTACGATTAAACTATTTAAGTGTGATAATTAGGTCACCAAATCATATTATGGAGACTTGCTATGTTTGCGCAATTTCTTTCATTCATTTGGATAGCAAGGGCTGCAGGGGTTGGGATTCTGCATCCTAGTTTACACTCCAAAGACTCAGAAATTAGTCGATCATCGGTTCAATCCGTGCGTGAAAAATTTAACATTCGGTATTTAATCCTCAATATATATATATATATATATATATATATATATATATATATATATATATATATATATATATATATATAGGCCTATATATATATATATATATATATATATATATATATATATATATATATATATATATATATATATATATATATATAGAAAAAATTATTTTCGCGCGTCGCGATATTCGACAATTTCGCGCCGTCGTTTCGCACGCGACCGTCAAAATTATTTTATATTTTTCTAACACTCAAGTGTATTACTTCGACCCAGTGCAAAAAGAATAAGGTCGATATCAATTACCGTTCTCGTGAGAGAAACGAACGAACGCACAGAAGGACAAACACACTCATACACAGCTTGACATTATATATATATATATATATATATATATATATATATATATAGATATATATAGATATATATATATATATATATATATATATATATATATATATATATAGATATATATATATATATATATATATATATATATATATATATATATATATATATATATAATGTCAAGCTGTGTACTGTACCTACAAACATACATGCGTAGATTACTGACTCCCTGTTTAAACACAGCAAGGAACTCAGCGGGAGACAAGAGAACTGGACAGAAGCAGGCTCTCCGGTAAATGGTTTAGACATTTGAGACTAACAAGGCCATGTTCAAACGCTGGCCGAGGCTTTGATGCTGCTGGCGTTGTTGTTGCTCTTGATAAGAACACTGATGCTGTTGATCATCTTTACTCCTTCAGCAAGAGAACTTCCTGTTTATTATGTTCTAACATACGTGAAACTATTTTATTCAACCTAGAAACCCCTTTCTTCGTACAGGGTCTAAAGAAGGATGTACCGGGTATCTAGTCTCGCAGTATGAAAATGTTTCCTGACTGCTGAATAAATCGTACAATCTACATTAGATTATAAAATAAAATATCGTAGTCAAATGAACATCAGTGTCCGGTTGACATGTTTTTCGAGTTCCTGCTGCAACCTGACGATTTAACCAAACTTTAAGGAGAGTCATCCTCTGCGGAGGAATTTAGCGGATATCGTTTCCACCCTCATCACTGTGACAGGAAGCCCCAGAGTTAAATAAAACAGCCAGAAAGTAGCAAGAATAGATGATAAAAAATGTCATGGTAGTAAAGGCGTTCATTTCTGTGTCATTGATGATACTGTATTATTTGATGTTACTGACGTTGATGGCCTTACTTTTGGTATTGTCTTTGGTGCTGTTAAGGATGCTAATGTCCCTGGTACAATATTTTATGTTGGTGACACCAAAAAGTAATTAGAATGAAATAAAGTATAATGTCGTCAGACTGAAGGGTGAACACTGACTCATGTGACTCACTCAGTTGAATAAAATAATCTTATGATAGCCAAAGTATAATAGTATAAGCGACACGAATATGAAAGCCCTATTGTCTCTGTTGTTGCTAATCCATTGATGTAGTTAATATTGTTTTCCATGCTCTTTTGTTAATGTCACTGACAGTCTTTCTGATCCTCAGGCGGAGGTGATCGTAGTTGCCTTAACGAGATCGATTTATACAGATATGTTCAAGCATTATTTTCCGAAAGAGCTCCAATGAGATTAGGAAAATATTTGACCGATTACGTTTCAGACTCGTGTTATTTCCTTGTGATTTATTTTTCTTTGATAAATCTGGTCACTTCTAAGACCTCTTTCATATTTTTCATTCTTCCTTCTACCATACTTCATTCGAAATAGAAGAGCACTAAGTTATAAAGGAGAATGATTATGATGCAGGCTATAATTAATTCAAATAGAAGATTATCACGAGGGGCAAATAAAACTGATTGGTGATAACAAATCTAATATGAAAAAAGGTCATGATACAGAAATGATTACTATGATTTGCTCGAGCTTTCACGTTCCTTATGGGTCTGCTGCAGAAGTTTATATAATGGAAATGAACACACACTGGTATACCAAGGAACGTAACACTTCAAGTCCGCAGCACAGGGGAAAAAATAAAAATAAGTCAGATGAGCAAAATATGTTCGTTTGATTATTATTCTCATCGTCATATTTTATCTTCATTATTTCCACTTCATCAGCTGAGGAGATAAGCATAGGAAAGTCGGATGAAGGGCAGACTAAACAGGCATAAATACAGGGAACTAAAGCATTTCCCAGTTTCGCAGATGGCAAGTGAAGTGGAAGAGAGTATGGACGGGGAGTACATGGATGGCACAGCAGAATATAACAATGGACTGTAGTAAAAATGATAATTAATGCATATAATAGAATCAAATGATGAAATAAACAGCGTATATGTATAAAGCGTACATGTATACAGCGATGGGCGGATATGGATGGAATGAAAAAGTGCTTCAATTAGAATAAGGATGAGAATATATACAGGAACTGGAATGGGGTGCAATAACGGTCTGCAGTCGAGTCCGAATGAATTTATGTGTTGCGGCCACCCTCAGTGGGATTCAAACCGTCACCTAATATCGTAGTTACGCTATGAAAACAGCTAAAAAGCTCTACAACCAAGCAACACACACACACACACACACACACACACACACAACCACCACAAGAAATTTTTCGGAACGTTGAAATCTATTACTGGAATTTACGTCACCTGCATACAAGGATGCTGAGAAGAGCCGAAAGAATATAATTAAAAATAGTAATTAACTCTAAGCTCTTGGCCACCCCGTGTGGGATACATGGCGTCTGGCAATGAATGAATGAATGAATGAATGTGAAGTCAACTGGTCCTGACATACAACTGAAGCTGATCATTTATTACAAAATAAGACGAACCTCCAACCTTATCATGAGAACCAGCTCTCTCCCACCGACAAGTCCTCTTCCAGATGTAAACCTGGTATAACATTTTATATGCAACATTGGTGACTGCAGTCGACTAAATTCTCGATATATCAGCTTCACCACAACTATCTTGTCCAAGAGGATAACAGCTCACCTACAGAACGGTGTCAGTCAACGACACAGTAGCAGAAAATACCTTAACCAGACAACAACCTGAAGACCAAACCATTATCCTGCTTAAAAAAATTTAAAGAAGGAGGCCAAAGATGAAAGAAGTTGTTTATACATACATGCCCTCCATATATATATATATATATATATATATATATATATATATATATTTATCTCTCTCTCTCTCTCTCTCTCTCTCTCTCTCTATATATATATATATATATATATATATATATATATATATATATATATGGGTATATCGAGAGACAGACAGACAGACAGACAGACAAACAGACAGACAGAGGGAAGGGGGAAGCAGTAGAGTAACAGATTAAGTAACTTGGAGAGAAGGTGCGAAATACAGGTGGCAGGGATTCTTGTATCGTACTCAGAGATACATGTACACAGAAGGGAGGATGAACTGTTTTCACCCTTGCATCGCTGTGTAGGGCTATATTAATACTCGCATGTTCAGTAGTGGTGGCACAAAGTAGGAGGTGCTGCATGAGTTTGACAGAAAGAAATAGAGGGGCTGTACTTTCTGTCCAATTACTGCAAAAACAGATGTAAGTTTGTGTGCTACTATAGTTTGAACTGACACCATACATCTCTTTCATTGACTGACTTAAAGAAAAAGAAAAAAGAAAGAAAGTAAGCAAAATGGGAAAGGTGCCAAGGGGTGAACACCTAAGGAACAACTGTATCAAGTTCTAAACAAAATTGCGAAGAAATTTCTGAATGGCACCAACATGATAAGTGTTAAGAAGGAGAAGAAGAAGAAGAAGAAGAAGAAAATGATGAAGGAAAAAAAAAAATGAACCAACACTAGATTTCCAGGCTTTTGTGTGGAGACCGAATTATGTATCATATATAATTTCACCGAACGCAGTGGTATTGGTACTTTCTTTGTTGACTGTAACATATTCAGTAGTGAAGTCGACAGATGGGGATCAAGAGGCGGGCAACCGAAGGAGAGGGAGAGGGAAAGCTTGTACCGTATTCAGTAATGGAAGTGCACGGTAGGTAGTTATGGATGGAGCGAGACAGAGATATAAAAGGCATATGCCATATTCAGGAAGGGAAACAGAAGGAAAAAGGGGAAGGAGGGGTAGGAGAGATGCAGACAACAAGTTTGCGTCATACTCAGTACTTGAAACAGGCGGAAGAAACTGAGGGAAGACGGGATATGACAAGAGGTGAACGAAGGACATATATCTTACACAGAAATGCAAAGCCATTAGATGAATGAAGAGACGGAGAGGAGGAGGATAGATGTAAGAGTAATTGACGGAGTTTTACCTTGCTCAACACTGGAACGGGACGGGAAAGGAGGAAGGACTGGGCAAGAGGCAGAAGGAAACCATATAGCTACCGTACAAAGAGCTATATGTACAATGGCTGTGCCAAGTGCCGTGTTGAGAGGGACAGGTACCCGAGACCAAAGCTGTCTGCATCTCTCACATCAAAGGATTTCGATGTGTTTCCATCAACGCCTCACTAGAGTGGCTGCAGGGGAGTGGTGCTGTTTTGTGTGTGTGTGTGTGTGTGTGTGTGTGTGTGTGTGTGTGTGTGTGTGTGATCAAGGAGTGCATGGTATTTGTAGAATGTATTGTGTACATTATGGGTGTAGAGGCTGTGTTCGTGTATGTATGCACACATGAAAACAAGTATGTATGTACATGTGTATAAAAGTGTAAGTGTGGATGTATTTATACTGTATATTTCCACGAGAATATACTCTGTATGTCTGCGTGCAAAGTGAGTGCGTGTGTGTGGGCGGTAATAGTGCGTGGTGTGCGTGTGGGAAACTGCAAGGCTGCGTATACTGCAAGGATCCATTCACTTCAGAGCTACGCAGATGGGGGGAAAGGAGTGGTGTGTGCGCGCGTGTGTGTGTGTGTGTGTGTGTGTGTGTGTGTGTGTGTGTGTGTGTGTGTGTGTGTGTGTGAAATGGTATTCTGCAATAGACATTCTTTAAAAGTATATGAAGTGAATGATATAGATGCGAGTCCTTGTGTTACTTATGCAGCGATTGGTAAATCAAAGCACACCGAGCGCAGTATGAGTAGGACGGATGCAAATGAATGTATGAATGTATATATATAACGTCACCCTCGTAAACAAACTGCCTAAGTAATTTTTCGTCGATTTCTGGATTTTTGCCTAAATCAGTTCTTCATCATGTGGCGCAATTTCCAAATGAAAAAAAGCATATGAATGTTTTTGACCTATCGAGAAGTTATAAAAGCATAAACATTGAATTATTATGAAAATTAAAACGACAGTTTTTTTTCGATTTCCCGAAAAGTAGAAAATATGACTTAGGCTATTTGTTTACGAATGTAACGATAATGTGTGTTAATGTGTGTTTGTGCGCATGCGTGTGTGTGTGTGTGTGTGTGTGTGTGTGTGTGTGTGTGTGTGTGTGTGTGTGTGTGTGTGTGTGTGTGTGTGTGAGACAGACAGACAGACAGAGACAGAGAAACGGAAGGGGCGGGAGGCTGAGGGATTATACAGACAGCATGAAAACATTTAGAGAAAACTTCTGCATGAGCGTGATTGCAAACGCGTTCGTGTGTGTGTGTGTGTGTGTGTGTGTGTGTGTGTGTGTGTGTGTGTGTGCTTCAAAGTTTATGTGCATGGTATCGTGTGTGTGTGTGTGTGTGTGTGTGTGTGTGTGTGTATGTTTCAAAGTTTATGTGCATGGTATCGTGTGTGTGTGTGTGCCTGTCTGCGCCCCTGTAAGGATACTATAGTCGCTCATCAGCTGTGTGTATAAATTTCTGATGTATGTTTGGACGCTTTGTATTCGTGTCTGTGTGTGACTGTCCACCTGTACGCCAATGAGTATGCATGCATTTATTTTTTTATTTTTTATTTTTTTAATTTCCAACATGTCTTCCTTCCCACGATGCTTTTGAGCGCGTCGATTTCCGTGCGTCTAAGTGGGCTTTAGCGTGGGCTAGAGAATGGCCATTACATTCCAGCAGTCGTGCTTTCTAAGCGCAGAAACCATTTTACTAAAACCATTACACTTCTATACCCTGTTTTCTTTGTAATAACCCAGAGACTGGATAACACTTCCATTACATTTCTTTAAGTACTAATTAAACAGCAGGTGACAATAGTTTTCCAGTAGTTGCGTCAAGTTTCCTAAGAGCTGGAATGTATATCTTTTACTATAGCAACTTCAATCCGGTGATAACTCTTTAGTTAATTCTAGCTACTTCCAGACAATTTTATTCAGTTAAATGAAGGGTTCTCGAACTCGAGGGTTTAGCAATGCATTCAGTTTTTCCTTCAATACATCTTTCTTAACCTAAATGACATCATATGAAGGCTGCTTGAAACAGATAAAAAAATTCTCTCTCCGATTGGCAGGGATATACGTCAACCTGTACACTGATCATGCCTAAGAGGCCTAGACTTATATGTTCACTGGTTGGCCACAGCGACGTACTGGAGAAACTAGAAAGGCTATAGAAAATATCATGGACGTCATTATTACTGTGGTTCGGTATATTGTTGTTAGCTAGGCTACTTCCCCTCGGGACGTTCGTTCATAACCTTATGTTTATGTGGGGAGAATGATCAGGACGATGATTATTATAAGCTGATCATTATCATTATTGTCAGTTGTTATCGCGTTCCTGTGACAGGCATCATCTGAGTCTGTTGTAATTTTCACTGTCATCGTGATCATCAGTTCCATCATCTGTATATATAATGTCAATGCAAAGAAAAGGTATCTCCAGAGTTCTTCCATTTTAATCTGTGTGTGTGTGTGTGTGTGTGTGTGTGTGTGTGTGTGTGTGTGTATCAGTGGGGTGGGAGGGTTGGTGTGTTCTAACCAAATTGAAAAATTCACTGTTGATCCTGCATTCTGACACCCTGTCTTGCTCTGCCATATCCTCTCACACCGAGTCCGAACAACCACACAGTTACTTCACTTGGTCTGTAGTTATTTATGTCTCGTCCTCTGACTCGATCTTTGGCCTATCGTGTTGTAGCTCACGTTCATGTTTTGCTATCCATTGAATAATATACTTGTGAACTAGTTTTTATTGACTCCTGAGAAGCATAAGAGTCTGGGATTAAGCTAGAAAATCTTCATATATTCGACGAGAGTAACCAGTCCTGCAGCCCAGAGTGATATTATGTGAGCATAAAGCCCAGCCATACCTCAGATTTACACTTCCACAGATGGGTCACATTGGAATGGAAAACCACAGCCAGACATCGATTTGTTTATATGTTTATCACCTAGAGTATTACGTGGTTTCTTGGGCTACAACAAGTCAGTTGCCATACTATCCAGTGTAAGTCGGCTGAAGGTAACTTTCGGTTATATGAACGGATGGTAGGCGTCCCTATTTACCACCAAGAATATTGAAGCGACGTCCAGTGTACAGTAGCTCTGAGCCAGATCAGTTCACCTGAGATACAAACTGATATACTAAAGTAAATAATATTATTGTTTGAAATAGAACAAAATTTACATCCACAAAGGAAGGAAAAAGTGTTACAACTATATTTAGCAGGTATTTTGTGAAGTGAAATCAGTTGCAAGGCGGCTCCACTCAAACTAAAGTCAGTTGCATTTGTCTTTCAGAAACAAGATCACTTTCAAAAGGCCTCATTCCAAGACACGTGTGCATACTTACATGTCAAGTGCGCGAACCCATTCAGTTCGCTGCCGTATTTTAAAATCATATTCATGCTACTTCGAGAGATTTAATTCGGGTCAGAAGAGCGACCTACTTATAGGTGATCGGGTTACAGAAGACATCTAACCACTCTAATATTAAAAATGCTTCCTAAAAAGAATATTTGTGTTTGGCGGTAGCAAGAATAAAACAAAAAACACTTCATGGGCTTGAAGGTGTCAAGAGTAGTTATGTGATGTTAGCTTCAAGTTAGCTGCGCCCAGTTCATAGTCAACTACAATGTTGGAAACATTATTAATAGCTGTCAATGAACCTACAGTTTTGATAAATGGTTAACTAAATCCATTGAGCACATTAATGGCAATATTAGTCTGTGATTGATAACTACGACTCTGATGATTTCCAGGAAAGTGTGTCTCTCCCCTCCTCTTTTCCCTCACATCAGTCAAACCACGCCTCTAACATTCATTCGCTCTAGCCACCGTACTGCAAGTGCTTCAGTGAAAGGAGAATATATATATATATATATATATATATATATATATATATATATATATATATATATTGACCGAGTAGGAAGAGTTTGTAGAAGAATGTATATAATAATAATAGGGATGGGCAGAATAAATACTTCTTTATCATTGCTATAGCGCGTTTTCATTACTGGTAACATTCACACGCTCTCCATATTACATATCAGCATTCTTAGCAATTTTAGGCTAACAACGAGTAGGAGGACTATAGATAAACATGTATATTTGCACAATCAAGTAAGTCAGCAGATCACATAAGCAAATGTCAGATGACCATGAAGTTTGATTGCTAATCAGAAAGAAGTTTAACCTTCTCATGAACAAAAACACAGCTGATTACGCAACAAAGCATCATATAACGTAAACTACAATAAACTTTTCACGAATTTTAATGTCAATCGATCGCGTCAACGAAGGTCAGCTAATAAAACATGAAAAAATATCTTTCCTACGTGTATGCACATAAGCTAATCATGTGCATGAAAATTATGTGATGACGTTCATAAAGTCAGTTGATCCATGCAAACAAGGCCTGTGCTTAATTCACAAAAATTCGCAAAATCTGTAAAATTTGTCAGACGGTGCGGGGAGTTTCATCAGCGTAGGATGCGAAATGTATGAATAAAAAACAGAAAACCCTTATAGGTCACGGGTCTGTGGTTTGCAACACACACACACACACACACACATATATATATATATATATATATATATATATATATATATATATATATATATATATATACTGTATATATATATATATATATATATATATATATATATATATATATATATATATATATATATATATACTGTATATATATATATATATATATATATATATATATATATATATATATGAATGTAGGGAAGAGTAAAGTGATGGTCTTCACCTCTCTCAAAGACCATCACTTTACTCTTCCCTACATTCACCTTTAGATTCCGTTTCTTATGAGTCTGAGAGAGTGTGTAAGAAACGGAATCTAAAGGTGAATGTAGGGAAGAGTAAAGTGATGGTCTTTGAGAGAGGTGAAGTCAGTGAATGTACAGCGAGGTTGGATGGTGAGGAATTGGAAAATGTGAGTACGTTTAAGTACCTGGGTAGTGTGATGAGTAAGGATGGAGGTTTGGAGGGTGAAGTGCTTGAAAGGGTACAGCAGGGAAGAAAGGTTGCTGGTTCTTTGAAAGCAGTGATAAGAAACAGGGAAGTGAGCATGGAAGTGAAAAAGTTACCACATGACAGTATTGTGATACCAACTCTAACGTACGGAAGTGAAGCTTGGACGTTGTTGGAAGGACACATGTCAAGAGTGAGAGCAGTGGAAATGAGTTATTTAAGAGAAGCATGTGGAGTCACATGGAGAGACAGGCTGACGAATGAGGATATGAAGGAGCGTTGTGGTGTTGATGTGAATGTGATAGGAAGCGTTATGAGGAACACACTGAGGTGGTTTGGCCATGTGGAGAGGATGGAAGGTGAAAAACTGACGAAGAGAGTGTATGTGAGTGAGGTGGAGGGAGGAAGAGGGAGGGGGAGGCCGAGGATGAGATGGAGGGATGGGGTGGAGAGGTATATGAGAGAGGGGGGTGCAGTGAAATGGCGGGCGACAGGGCAACTTGGAGGCGATTTGATTGTGGCCATCCCAAACGGGATTGAGGCGTCTGGCATATATATATATATATATATATATATATATATATATATATATATATATATATATATATATATATATATATATATATATGCCTCACCATAATTTTCTTCTCTTAACAAAGATATGTTGTTGCAACAAGAAGAAAACAGAAGATTCCATACTACCCTCTATTTGACCCTCCTATGAAAACAAATCTAAGTTGCAAAATGGAGCTGAACGTAAGACCATTATATCTCTTTCACCTAAATTTGGCCCAGATGCTCGTCCTTTTCCAGCGTTTTTTGCCTAGCTCGTTTGTGGCTAGCAATATATTTAGCATTAAAATATTCTAACAATTAGCATTCTGTAGGGGAAATTGACACTTTTTGGCCAACCTAAAGTAAAAATGGAATACTGACTCTTGTTTCTATGCCGTACAGTTACCTCCCTCCCCTGCTGGCGTGTGCTTGTGTTCTCAGAATTACAAGGCAAGGGGAATTGGCAATTTACCAGGGTCACATTCTCTGTGACGCAGATTTTAAGGTCGTGGGGTACTTTGTCACACACACACACACACACACACACACACACACACACACACACACACACACACACACACACACACACACACACACACACACGTTTGTGGCTGTCTCTCTGCTGGCCTGTACGTATATTATATTGGTTGTTTGTATGTGTGTTTATCTGTGCCTTTAAGTGTGTTTGCAATTTCTGTGTATGGACATTATCTTGTGAGCTTTTTTTTTTTTACACGTGTCTCCTTCCTAGTGTGCATAAGTGCGTCGATTCTCGTGTGCACGTGTGAGCTTGAAAAGGGCCACTATTTTCATGCAGTCATGTCCCATGAACGAAGTAAAAAAAGCACCTGCGTTTGTCCATCATGTTTTCGTTGCGGTAACTAAGACAATGGGACAACTTTTGTATTTCATTTCATTATTCAGTTACAAGTAATCGGTAATAATATACACACAAGTATTCCACTCGCAACCTCGATTTTCGCAAGAGAAGCAAGAGATGGAAAGTATTCCTTTTGCTTTAAACTCCTCAATCTGGTGATACGTTTTAAGTTAATCTTGCTAAGTCCTGATGATTGTTTCAGCTGAAGGAAGATTTCTGGAGGACGAGGGGGTAGAACGCATATAGCATTCTGGGATTTCTTCAGTACAAGACGTCTTTCTTAAATATCTTATACTGTTTGTAGGCCGTATGATGCGAATACAAATGTTCCTTATCGAATAAAAAACTTACTAATTAGACTGCACACAGATCTTGTCTGAGTGAAATATATCTGTTCATTCTTTGGTCACACCTACAGGTATGTGCTGGAGCATCTGTAAAGATTGTATGAACCATTATAGATATCAGTATCAATGCAGTTCAGAATGTCTATGTCATTTACGACACGCCCACACGTTATTATCCTCTCTCTATCGTTATGTGGAGAAAAGTGTCACGATGATGAATACTACGTGCTAATCGTTGTTATTATCATCATTAGTTATGTTGCTGCTGAGACTGCCATTATCTTCATAATTATCTGTTATGGTCTTCACCATCATCGTTTTGATCTATCAAAACATGTGAAATTATAAAGGAAAAGGACCTTCAGAGCCTTTCGGATTTAATCTGTGTGTGTGTGTGTGTGTGTGTGTGTGTGTGTGTGTGTGTGTGTGTGTGTGTGTGTGTGTGTGTGTGAAATGTTACCTGCCGATCTAATAAATTGTTGCTGTTTCTCAATTCCGACATTTCCGACACCCCGCCTTGTTCTGCAGTGTCCTCTCACTCGGGATTCCCCACGCAGTTAATTTAGTTCGTCGTGTATATACTATACGTGTCTGCCTCGTTTTCTCACGCCGTTTCTGGGATGCCGTTATAACTCACACTGATATTTGTTATCCATTTTTCTGTCTAATATCGAATCTTTCATTGCCCATGAGCAGCATAAAGTAGTAGTTATATGGCTGTATAGTTTTTCCCATCGTAATAAATGGTTTCTTGGGTTATAAGAAATCATTTCCCATTCAGCTCAGCGCAGAATCAGCTGAAGGTGGCATTACATCATGTGAATGGATGGTAGGCGACATTATCAATCACATGGAATAGTGAAATGACGTCCACTGTAGCTCTCAGCCAGACCAGTCACACGAGCGACCATCTGAAATACTAAATATAATTGTAAATCGAAATATAATAAAACTTAATTTCACGAAGGAAGAACAGGGATTTACAACTGTACTTAGCATGTATTCTGTGAAGTGATAACATTAGCTTCTTTCTTTTCATGGCTAATAATACTTGATGTAATGTGCACACAGGTAAGGTGGATATTCAAAACAAGCATTTCAGTGCAAACGGTATTCAATTGCCAGGCAACTTAAGTCAATTACAATGTCTCTCAACACAATTGCAAGGCGGCTTCACTAATTCTCAAGTCAGTTGCACTCGGTTCTATGGAACAAAATCACTTTCCTAAGTAACTAATCCAAGATACGTGTGAATACAATTAAGTCAGGTGCGCGACCCATCGGTTCGGTAGCGTATTTTTTATTCCTGTGATTGCTACCGCCAGACGAATTTATTCATGTCTGAAGATCGCCTTAATATTAGGTGACAGGGTTAAGGGAGAAGATATTAAGCCACTGCCTTCTTAAAAGACGTTGGGCCTTGTAATGCAACTGAACGCAGTATTACCAGCCCTCAATAAATCTGCAAATTTGGTGAATGGCTGACTAAAGACTTTGATTGCACCACTAGTATAAGATTGCTAACTGCAACTTTGATGATTTGAAAAATGTATCTCTCACCCTTCCTACCACCCTCCTTCTCCAGCCCCCTCGCCCCGCGATCACTTCCTTTATTCACAACCTCATGACCCATCTCCAACCTTATTTCCTTTGGCAAGCGGCTGTGAGAGATTGTGTGAATAGATAGATAGATAGAGAGATAGACAGGTAGATAGATAGACATCAGTATATATATAAATGTGATTAAGGAGAAATACTTTGTGGGGAAATGTAAAGAAATTAATAAGAGGCATGGGCTGGGATGTATCAAGTTATGCATTTAAGCACACAAGATCAACAATGTCTCCTTTAGGGCACGTCCACACGTGAGCTCAAACAAATGTAGGCAACATGTATGCAACACAGTAACGACCATGCTGAAAACATGTTGGGAACAGCAGCGTCCAGATCATATTGGCAACATCATGATGAAGTCTCAGCTGCCTCGTATGGACACAACCCATCACCTCCGCTGTCAGTGTTCGAAGCTGCACTGAAACATGTTAGCATACATCTGTCCAAATACTGCTACAAACATGTTCCCGAACATGTTGTCAGCTGTGTTACCATCATATGTTCGAAGACACGTGTGGACGCGCACTTACTTAAACAAAGCCATGCGATTTATGTCGTGGCCTTTTCGTTCCTAATACGTCCAACACAATTTGGCAGAGATTTTCGTTCTTTGGAGTTCATTGCACGTAGAACAATGGCAGAATAAAATTGTATTGTCTGTACATCCTACCCATAGCACTTCTTCATGACTAGTCACATAATCTTGTTAATGCCTTTCTACAGTTTAGCAATCTACATAAAGGCCAAACATTTTTAGGCTCAGTCAGAGTGGGTGGGTATACTTAAGCATATTATGTGGCAGTCAATAAATCACATCATTACGTAAGCAAAAATCGGATGATTATGTAAATAAAGTATTGCCGATTTAAAGAAACTTTTAGCCATCATACGAACGAAAACTGGGTCTAATACGGAAAAAAAAAAAAAAAACATCAAAGACCTCAGAAGAAAAAGATCGGATCACGTAACTACAATCAACATTTGATGCACATAAAAGACAACTGAAAGGTCAGCTGATTACATATGAAAAAATACCTCCACGAGTGCATAAACGTCAGAGAATCATATATAAATAAATCATTTGATGGCGTAAATAATGTCAGCTGATCCATCCGGGCCCGGCGTGCGGTGCTTTCATAAAAGTCCACCAAATCTGTGAAATTTGCCAGGCGGGGCAGGGTGCTTCATCAGCTTAAGTTGCAAGAACTATGGGCAAAATATAGATGTTTTGCGGAGACAGATAAATACAAAGGTTGCTAGATAATTATAGATCGATCCATACAGATCGATATATATTGACCAAATGACAGATAAATAGATGGACTCATAGACAGATGGATACAAAGATAGATGGATAGATAAATGGACAAATAGATAGATGGGTAGAGAGATATATAGACAGATGGACAGATAGATAGATAGACAGATAAGGGATTAGGCAATAAAAAAAGGTCAGGGACAGGGGGGAATGGTGCTCGTGTGTGGACAAAAGTTTTTCAATTTTCAGTGTATATTTAGTTCCTTTGTCAGACATATTTTCCGGGGTCTAATTTTCCTATATATGACTAAATTCTCGGTAGGGTTAAATTCCGAGCCTCCAAAGTTACGTGCAATTTCAACGTTATCTCTCGGATCAAAGATTACGGTGAAAATTACCCTTTCATAATATACTTCACAGACGAATATAAAATCTAATGAATGGCGGCCGTGTGTGTGTGTGTGTGTGTGTGTGTGTGTGTGTGTGTGTGTGTGTGTGTGTGTGTGTGTGTGCGCGCGCGTGCGTTGCAGAAAGAAGGTAAAAGAGGACGATTCTATTGCACACACTACTTGTTTTTCCTGTTAAAACATACGAGTTTCGGATGTGGAGCTACGTGTAAGATTGTTATAGTTCTTTCAGCTTAAGCTAGCCCAGGTAGTCGTCTTTTAGTAGTTTATTTCACATCTTTCAGTGACAAAAATGACAACTGATACAGGTGTACGTCCTTTCCTTAACACTTGTACGTGACTATCATTATACCGTAATGTTGATCTATTGCTACAGCTCAGAACTGTAACTTGGGGAGATGACAAATTTAGGCCATGTTAGAGTAAAAATAGAACACTGAGTTTTGTTGCAGTCACGAAAGGTCACCCTCCCTCCCCTGCTGCCGTGTGCTTGTGTTCTCAGCATTACAAAGCGAGGGGAATTGGTAATTTCTCTGTGGCGTAGATTTTAAAGTTGCAGCATACTTTTTCATTCAGAGAGAGAGAGAGAGAGAGAGAGACCATGAAAAAGACGAACAGAAAGTGTGTCAGTGAAAGTTGACAGTGGAAAAGATGAATATCACAAAAGGAGAAAGAACAGAAAATGATATCCCGATAGATGCAGGATCTGACAGGAAGAAGCATACACACAATGAGAGAATCACGGGCAGAGACAAAGGGAGAAACATTATTTAAAAAAAAAAAAAAAAAAAAAAAACATTAACCAAACTATTAACATTTTTAACAATCAGTCATGAATAATCATGAAACTGAAATGCCATTCTTACATGTGTTAGGTTTTTAGCATTTGACAGCCTTCGTGTTTTGAGACAATTCAGACACCTATTACGCAGCCCTGCATCCTGAAAAATAATTTCTTCTGATTTGACAAAAAGGATGTATCTTACATATTTTGAAGGTATGATTTCAGAAATAAGGTCAGAATTTGCGTTGAACGTCAATTTCTATCACAAAACCCAAGTTAAAATAGCAACGGATTTTTCCAATACTGCTACGGAGTGAATTTTCTTTTCTTCGATTTATAGAATAATGTTTACACAATCTACTTGTAAACAGCAGTAGGCGGCCGTCATCTTTGTGTCCCACCTCCCTTGATAATTTTCGTTTGTTTGTTTTGTTTTCTTTCTATCCTAATACAACCTCTCTTCCAGTTCTTCATTTACAGCTTGAATGTTTTCAGGAAGAAAGTCTACATGACCATGTAGGAAACAAACTTTGACACTCATATGGCACCCTATATTCCGGACGTTCATGAGTAAAGTATCAACAAAGTAAAGATAGTTTTCAGCCTTAGTAAATCTATGGAAATCTGATTCAACTGCTGCAAATGCATTTCATACATTTCTTTCATAGTTTTTCATTGTGTTTTGGAACTGCTGGTCCTTCATCAGTAGTCTTATCTGAGGGACATAAAATTTACCAGCTTTCAGTTTTTCATCTAATATATCAGGGGAATTTTGAACACAGATATTTAAAACAGTTTCCTTCTTTATCCACATCATCGAGATAACTTTTCAGTTCCTTTCAGAGCAGTGGAATCTTTCTCTTTCCTTTGGTTCATTGTCTCACAAGATCGGCAGACTGAATGAGAGGCCCATGATTTATCTTGATCACCCAATATCCCCACAAAATATGCATAATATGTTTTTCTAATAAAGTTTGATATTTTGGGTCCGCTGTTTTGCTGCAGCAAAACATCCTCACACTTAACGGAAGATATTTACGTCAAGTTTACACTTTCTTCGGTTAGTTGTCATAATTAAAACCTACGAATGAAAAACAAATGAGAATACATTAATATCAAGCAAGTTGAGCAACTACAGCAACTCACAATAATTCACAGAATTAATAAAAAAAACGGAAAATAACACTTATATAAAATGTATATAAAATATATAGTAGTAAAAAATAATTTAGAAATAGCATAAATAGTTAACAAGAACATAAATAATAATGAGTAAATGCATGCCATGCAGCTAAATTTGTGTTTTTCCCAACAAAATATGACATCCCATTTTGTGGCTAAACGTATCGTGTTAGGGAAAAGCTGAAGCCATTTTCTGAATCTGCGTCCTCTAATTACCTTAAATGAAGTATTATTTGTTAGTCAGCAAAACTGATGCGGGGCTGCGTTATAATACTGGACTATTCTTTACTTAATCTGTCGCAGTTCACTACCAAGTATCAACATCCAAAAGCATGAAAAAATAGGTTAAAATCTTGTGGCCGTGGTCAAGACTCATGAAAATATTAAAGGATCAGAGGGATTAGCTGGTCGCAGAATATAAGGCACATTACCAGAAAAAAAAAAAAAAAAAAAACGCAATTTGCAAATTCAAGGAATGAATTTCTGTCTCCCTTTAGGAAGCTAAAGTATTCATCAGATACAAGGCAGTTACATTTAACTTTTGCTGGATTCCAGTGACTGAAGAAGAACTGCTAGAATGGCCTTTAGCAGATCAAATTATTCTTCGTCTAAAGCAACAGAGCATTTTGTTTCGTGAAATTGAAGCAGTCATGTTTCAGGACGATTTTTTATTTCTTATTATCACTTAATCCTTTGCCTGTATCTTCCTTTTCTAACATTTATAGGCTGTTACTTTATTTCTCTAGTTATTCACCTTTTTTGGATTCAAGTCCATTCTACGGTATATTTAGGCTGCTGCTGTGCTGAAATAGTTTGTTCGTTGCATGCTTCGCCCTTCTTTTCTCTCACGACACAGTCGCTCCGGCAATTAGTGTGTCCATATAGTGTAGTGTATCTTCTCTTCGAATTCAGTAACATGGTAGCCATTATGTTAATCTGATTGCCTTGTAGATTATATGCCTGTCTAACACTCATTCCATCTCTGTCCTGGCATTCCGTAATTTTAGTTGTAATGTACTTGATGCTCTACAATCACTTTGCCCTCTCATTTCATAACATGGTTGCCACTGTCACTCAAATTTTCCATCTATGTGTCTGTTCGATTCCTACACTTCTTCCAATTCACTTCTTCCATAATTGTTCTGTGCTTCAATCTTTCATTGCGCCTCTAACCTGACACTATTTCCATATGAATTTTAAAGGTAAAGCTAGGAAAAAAAATGGCGAAAAACTTCAATCGCTGTTCAAAAGCTGTGAACTTCTGCGTATAATTGCTGTTAATTAATACGATCGCCAGTTATTAAAATAATTAATGTTATCGTTTTACTTCAGTTTTTGCCATATGCACATATCATTAGTACTAGCAGAGACCGATAAAAGTACATAATTTCACGTATATACATTTTCCTGTTTTCTAAACATAGGCAAATACACACGCACCTTTTTATATATGCACCACTACTGCACTGTCATGAAAACATATCAAAGCATACTTACACATACAAACAGATCTCCTCCCACATACATGATCTATACATGACTTGCACACAGATAACAAACCTTGAAATGACCACCGTGTCGATGCCTTAAATATCACCATTCTCTCCCCCATTCAAATTCTCTGATCCCGCACAAGCACATTCCTCACGCACACATCATACACATCCCTCCTCCGCCTCACTTTCTCATGCATCCAAACACATCCATCTCACATAAAGCACTCTCCTCCTTACACTCACATCCATCCCTACAATCAAACAGTCCTTCCTCACACCGTACACACCAATTCTCTCACCCACACACACCCATCTCCATATCGCAACAAAGCACCTCCCTGCCCTCACACAATGCAACCCTTTGACCTCCCTCACACCACACAATCGTCTCCCTCACACCATACAACTCTCTCCATCACCACACAATATCGTCCCCTCCATGACACTGCACAACCCTTTCCTTCATACCACACAACTCTCTCCCTCACACCACACAACCCTCTCCTCAACACCACACAACCTCTTCTGCTCCATCACACCACACAGCCCTCTCCTTGTTATCAAACAGACCCCCTCCCCTCTCTCACAACCTCCGCCCTTCTCCACCTTGACACCACACAACCATCATGCACACATCCCACATCATCCTAACATCATCAATTATATGTCAGTCCCACAGTCACAAACATTCGCTTTATAAATACACACACACACACACATAGGTTACTCTCTCTCTCTCTTATATATATATATATATATATATATATAGATATATATATATATATATATATATATATATATATATATATAGATATATGTATATATATATGTATATGTATATATATATATATATGTATATATATATGTATATATATATGTATATGTATATATATATATATATATATATATGTATGTATGTATGTATACACAGGGCGAGAGAGAGAGAGAGAGAGAGAGAGAGAGAGAGAGAGAGATTGATATTGATATCTTACAATCATACCTCTCCTCCCCATCCTGCCGACATGGTGATACCTCAAAACAGTTATTATCTAAATATACGAGTGTGCTTGTTACAAAATGCTGAGTAAAAACGTCACAAGGAAACAATATAATTATGACATCCTCACGATAGACAACTTACCAGCGTTGGGTAGAATCATCGGACTTTTTGCAATTGCCATCGCCTATGGTGTCAGATTGTCTTCAGTGTGGTGTACAGAGATACTTTTGGAGCGAGTGTACAAAGCACGCCCCTTACCATACCCGGCATTTCACAGAACACGCTCATCCCTCAATATACGCAGCACACCCTCACAGAACACACACTTTCCTCTGTCCCCATATTGCGCATTCACTCCACGTACACCCTTCCCTCCCACGTAAATAACACACACACACACACACACACACACACACACACACACACACACACACACACACACGCCTTTCTGCTGCCCTCTCTTACACAGCCAAAGCCAGGAACGCCCAGTCCAAGCTTCCCTCCAACAAATACATTGGCTTTATATATTCATAGGAGGCGCAGTGGGTGTGTCCGGGCGCCGCCCCGGTTCATCACACACCCGGATGACACGCCAGGAGTAGGTCCGGAGAGGGAACACACTGATGGGCGAGGGTGCAGCCGTAGGGGAAGGAGAAATGGAATTAGTGGGGTGAATATCTAAGCTTTTGTATCTGAGAGGGGGACTGATATAATTTTTGGACTGGGTTGTTCTTTCCTGGGTAAACTTCTCTAACCTAGCAATTAATATAATCGAATCTAGTGTAACTTTAATTTTATTTAGTGCCTTGTTTCGCAGTGCTGTGGTTATTCAAATGTCCAAACTGATTTATACAGCCACAATGATTTGTACCAAGAATACATTTAATTCCTTATGAAGGTACAGTACTTCATATTCAAATGTACTCAAATATATTCCATCCAAATCGAACTCAGCCAAATTGAACTTGCTTTGCTTACCAGATCTAAACTAAAAGCTAACCTAACGTAAAAGAAATATTCTATCTCAATATTACCCATACCAAACGGATCTAATTTAATTGCTTTTACTAGATGTAGCATTTATCAATTTTCCTGTAATATCTTTCTCTTTGGGCTGCTATTATCTGCGCTTTCGACTTTCTGTAGCGACGAAGTGTAAGAAGTTGGAGCGGGGAAGCTGACAAAATATTGCTGTAGGTTAGAGGACTAAGTGGGTCAACACATGATGGAAAGTAGCCTGCTTTGGGAAAATGCACTGAAAAACTGTAAGTAATGAACTGCACGAGGTTCCTGATGGAGGGTCACCACTTATGGCATATAGTTTCAGGCAATCCACTGATAAACAGAAACTATGTTCAGGTTTGCCTGTACCTGTACATTTATTTCAGTGGAATACACATTTAGGAAAGAAAGGATGGACCACGTTCCCAAACAGTAATATTGGTGGAACAATATTTAAAAAAGAGGTATGTGATGCAATATATCACGAAATCCTCAGTGAGATTTGTGGTCAAGATGCTTTTTAACGAAAACAAAGTGATACTGCTTTAATGAATCTTCCAACAGCTAGGAATGAACCCAGGCCCATGAGAAATATAACCAATAATCCCATTACCGTTATAAGAGTCAATTCCGCACTTCGCTCTACCGCTGTTCCATCTCACCTCACCTTTCCTTCACAAATATTTCACTTCCTCTTTTGCACACCATTACCACTATTCCACCTTATTTCCACGCCATTACCCCTATTCCACCATTAGTTCACATGATTATTACTATTCCACAGTTTTTCCACATCACAGATACTAATCCACCATTTTCCCGCACCAGTCCCATTATGTCACTATGTTTCCACCATATTTACATACGATCACCACAAGTCGGTCATAATTTATTATTTTCCACACCATTATCATTGTTTCGCCAGTTTACAACTCACTACCACTATTTAACCATATTTACACACCATTACCGGTATTTCATCATACATCCACACGTTTTTTTTTTTTCCTTTTGTATCTCTCTCATGCAGAGTGTGTCGATATGAAAATAATGCAAACAGCACAAAGAAGACTGTTCAGATGTAATATACAAAATAGGTCGCTTAGGAAAAGGTGCAACGAGGCTCCTTTTCTCCAAAAATACAACTCTATATCCATATCTCTATTAATCTTCAGCTCCACCTCATACGCACACTACTCCCTAATATTCCAACTCACTATATCCACGTCACACCTGAATTTCCAGTTCTCTGTAACCATTCTTCTCCCAGTATTCCACCTCTCAGTACCCACACCACACAAATCCCATCAACCTTCGCATTATCATCTCCTTTCCCCACAGATCCATCTCGCCAATATCATCGCTATTCCACCTGGCTACATCTATGGTATTCATACAATTCCACGTAACTATGCCGCCTACACTCACTATATTCCACCTCCCCATAACCACACAATTCCCACGTGGATATTATCCACCTTTCCTTACCTACTCCACTCCCGCTGTTCCATAATCCCAATCGAAACCAATCCTGGTCCGTTAAACATCCGTAGTATTTGAGCAGCAAACAGTAATCACAGACTTATTATATAGGCCAACTCTGAATAATGATCAGTGATAAAATCTTGCTGTTCAGTCAATTCCTTGCACAGCCTTTAAAAAAACTATAAACAGGGGATTTAATGAGTACTGGCTACTTAGATTCTGTATGCCTCCATCTTCCAACCAAAACTTTCTGAAAGAAGACAGGAAGGAGAGATATAAGGTAGAGTCAGAGATGGAAGACGATAAAACATCAAGTAGTACAGAAGAAAGTGACGATAATAATAATGGTAACTATAATTCTGAAATTCCTGAAGGAATTTCAAAGAACTCCACAGTCCAGATGATAATGCTACCTTCCAGATTAGAATGAAAAAAAAAAATATATATATATATATATATATATATATATATATATATATATATATATATATATATATATATATATATATATCGACACCTGTGACCTTGAGATCATGGTCATTCATACTAAGCAGATCATGTTCACTCATGATCCACTACATTTGCACCGAGTTTGGTTATAATCGGCCAAGTGATTACCGATTTAGCACCTTCAGGCATGAGGCGGCCATTTTGATTTTTCTCAATATTTCAGAAACTGTTTCTTTGATCTCAATACCAATACCCAGGTGCATTAGTATATGTTGACGACTACATAGTGAAACTTTTGCAAAGCAATTGATCCAGTAGTTTTTGCTGCGCAGGAGAGCAACAATTGAAAAAAAAAAAATAACATAGAGGGAAACATAGAGGGCGCCAGTGCTAGGGAAAAAAAAAAAAAGTTTGTGCCAAAATAAGCCCGCGGAAAATGGACATCACTCCTAAAAATCTCAAGTCTATCTCGAATGCTCTTGGAATGCCAGCCTTCTACATGTTTCAAATATATATACGAGGTGCATTCCAGAAATTTTGAGACTTCTAACTGTCCTAGATTATTGTCATTTTAATATATCATTACTATACATCTAATAAGCTAAGTTGCCAATTTTAGTTTTTCCAGGTTGAAGGAGACGGCTGTTACAGCACTTTAAACACACCGCACTATACAACGCTTGTCACAGCTGATTAGTTCGCAGAATGCAGTCGGGACGTGAAGACAATTTGGAAGCTCGCTAGGCAATAAAGTTTTGTGTTAAACTGGTCAAAAACGCTACAGAAACTTATGAAATGATCCAGACTACTTATGGATGAACTTGAATGAGCAGAG
>NC_137053.1:9414895-9537395 GCF_032717465.1 Coenobita brevimanus | reverse complement strand
AACGGTTTGGAAGGTCAAGAAAGCAAGATAGGGTGATAAGGGAAGTAGCAGAGGGGAGGAAGATATGCCAGAATTTTACTCGATCACGAAGAGAAAGTGAACAGATGAAGAAAACTTTTGAAGGAAGTGGTAAATGTAGAAAAAGAAAGTAAAGCAATTATAAGCGACTGGGAAATGACTGGGAGAAGAGGGAGGAGAAAGGACGAAGATGATAGTAGGACGAAAGAATTACTCCACCGGTAAAAGGAAAGCCCCTGTGCTTTATGGAATATGTGGCGAAATAAGGGGGAGAAATAATCATAAAATGGATATGAAAAATATAAATATGCAGATTTACCTGACGGGAGAGTAAGGTTCTGGAATACTGGAAACCAGGTACGACTGTTCCCCTATACAAAGGAAAAGGGAAAAAAGAGAAGTGTCTGACAGTCATAGAAGTATTTGTGTCCCCAATAAAATGGGAATGATATATGGTAAGATACTTGGCGACAAAATCAAGGATATAATCAAGGAATTAGTTGAAGAAAAACAGGGGAGTTTTAGGAATGGATGGAGGTACATGAATCAGATATTCATTCTAAGATGTTTAGTAGAAAATGTGTAGAGAAAGTATTGACACAATAGACAGACAGAGACTATGCAATGGTGCTGAAAACATGTCGAGCAGTTGGGAAATTGTTGAAGGTCGTCAAGAGTATGTATGAGGAAATACAGAGCAGTGCGTGTAGCGAGTGAAATTAGTTAGTTGATTAGAAAGTTAGAGTGAAACGGATGCATCAGTTCCCCATGGCTGATTAGAGAGAGAGAGAGAGAGAGAGAGAGAGAGAGAGATTCATTTGTTTATTTATCTACATATACACAGATAGGGAGATGGTATTATAAAAGAGATACAACGTAAAGCATTGGGTGATGGATTGTTCTTAGTGAGAGGAAGTAGAGTTTGGAAACAAACAATTTGCTGATTCTCAATGAGAGGAGGTAGAGTTTGGAAACTAACGATTTGCTGATAATACTCAGTTGGTAAGCGAAGATGAATAGAGGTTGAAAGGCTTGGTGAATGAGTTTATGAGTGTCTGGAAGAACTAAATCTAAAAGAAAATTTTGTAAAGAGTAGACTTATAATCTGTTAAATAAATGGAGTCGCAAAATACATAGTGAAGCTGAATGATCAGGAAATGGAGACAATGAGTACCTTCAAGTATTTCGATAATGTGATATTTAAAAATCAAAGTTTAAAGGATGAAATGAATGAAGGGGTATAGCTGGGAAGATAGGTTGCTGGTTCACTGAAAATGGTAATAAGGAAGAGAGTAGTATGGAAGGAAGTAAAAATGTTGCTGTATGACAGAATAATTATGATCCCTATTCTAACGTATGGATTTTAACCTTGGACCTTGTTGGAAGGACTCACGAGTGACACCTGCATAAGTAGCTATTTGAGAGAAGCAAGTGGAGTTACATGGAGAAACAGGCAGATAGGTTAAGTGAGAAAGTTATGGATTGGTTTGGTGTTGATATGGAACTGACTGAAAGAGTCAGGAGAAACACTCTCAGATGGTTAGGGCATGTGGAAAGGATGGAGAATGAGACGCTGAAATAGATAAATGTATGTTAAAAAAGTGACGGAGGTGAGGGGGGAATGGGGGAACGAGGATTAGATTGAGGGATAGGATAGTGAGCTATATGAGAGCGAGAGAGGGGTAAAAATTGGAGGAAGGGCAGCCTAATGGCAGAGGACAGGGTGACATACATATGAGAATTTGCGGCCACTTTTCAAAGATTACGACGTTTTGGCTTGAAACAGACAAAAATAATTATATATATATATATATATATATATATATATATATATATATATATATATATATATATATATATATATATATATATATATATATATATATATATATATATATATAATCATCATCATCAGCGGTTTGAGTATCCACTGCAGGACCGGCTTATCCCGACCGAAGTCGGGACGATACAGCCAATGTATCTCTACAAAGTGGCTTAGGCTGTCTGGTAGCGATTGTATGTAGGGTGAGAAGTGCTTGTAGGTGTAACTCTAGTGTTGGAGTGGCTTTGGATGTGTGTGTAGTATGTGAACCAAGTGTAAACGGCTCGCACAAGCCGACTGGGTGTAAGCATACTTTATAGTAAGCGACACTGGTTCAACCACAGCACCCCTTGTGTCCGCCAATGCAGTACGTGGCCGGGTGAACACTCCCAAAGTTTATTACCCTGGCGGGGAGCGAACCCTGGTTCACCCGTGTACGAAACGCACACTTTACCACTGTACAACATATATATATATATATATATATATATATATATATATATATATATATATATATATATATATATATATATGGAAGAACGAGGGTTCGCGTCCCGCCAGGGTAATAAACTTTGGGAGCGTTCTTCTGGCCACGTACTGCTTTGGCGGACATCAGGGGTGCTGTGGTTGAACAAGTCTCGCATACTATAAAAAAGTATGTTTGCACCCAGTCGGCTTGCGTGGGCCGATTACACTTGGTTCACAGACTACACATCCAAAGCCACAGCAACACTACAATTACACTTACAAGCACTTCTCACCCTACATACAATCTCTACCAGACAGCCTAAGCCACGTGGTAGAGATACATTGGCTGTATAGTCCCCATTTCGGTTGGGATAGGCCGGTCCTGCAGTGGATACTCAAACGGCTGATGAGTTCAGATAATATATACAGTATGTATACGGTATATATATATATATATATATATATATATATATATATATATATATATATATATATATATATATATATATTTAATATATTTACAGGAAACGAGGGATGTGCACATCTGTATTAATAAAGCGATGGGTTAACATAAATTAGTGCATCTAAATCATATACGACCAGATGCGTCATCCCATAATTTAACCACATTTGCTGATAGAAAAGCGATTCCAATTTTCTTTATTGCAAACAGTCGAAGAAAGAGAGAGAGAGAGAGAGAGAGAGAGAGAGAGAGAGAGAGAGAGAGAGAGAGAGAGCGTAAAACGACGGTGCCTTTAACTTTTACTTCCTCTCTTTACCTAATCATCAGGTTCTCTCAACTTTATTTTATATATTAAGACTTTATAGAGCTGCCCCCCATTTTTGTGTGTGTCCGACTCTGGGCATAGGCTTCACAGCCTGCCATCAAGGCCCAGTAGTCCTCCTACATGCCATACGTCTCTTACATGTCACCATTTCGGCGCTAACACTCACCATCCATATTGAATACATGCTAGGGCTGTCTCATACAGGACAGGTGTATTGGTATTAGCGGGGGTATTTTTACGACATGTCGGTGGGTCTTCTGGTAGATCAGTGAAGTCTGATTAATGAAATTCAAATCCCTAAACTGTTCCCTGCCCCAGCGGGGATTTGAACCTGGGTCCGGTAGAACTGCAGGCCACCTCTCTACCGATTGAGCCACCGCCTCTGCTACTCAGTTCACTACACTAAATTAACATAGCACATATTAACATGAGGTGCAGTGAGTTGGGTGGAATGAAGTGGTGTATCTGAAGGTAGTGGTGTGAATGTGGGTTGGTTATTAAGTAGTACATTGCTGCAGTATTAAGTAATAGGCTATAATTTCCTCGGTTGCAGTTGCCTCGGCCTCGTCAGTGCAATGTAAAAATGCTGTAAAAGGTGTGTACATTTATATATGTAAACTGGAGAAATATGTGTGTATGTTGTCCATGAATAATTTCAAAATGTTTTGTGTGCAATATTCTAGGGTGACAGAAGATGTGCATCATCGTACAAATATATGGTCGTCATGCATGTTATGTATACATGCATTTTTAACACATACGTTTCGCGTTTCATGCCAATCTGCATTGTTTTTATCTATCAATTGTCTGACACCGCATCCACTATGTAGTGAAACCGACAAAATCCAAGTCAATTTGCATAGTAACAAACCGTTCTCTTTCACATCATAGCTCCTCATATTCTCCACAATCTCATCTATCCACCTGGGTCTAGGCCTAACCCACCCTCTCTCAGCTAGCCACACTCATCACGTAGAGGTGTATGGTATGCAGGAGGAATACTGGGCCTTGAGATCAGGCTGTGAAGCCTATGCCCAGAGTCGGACACACACACAAAAAAAAAATCAACCTTCCTTTTCGTCTCTCACTCTTCATCCCCTCCATTCTATTAAAACGCTATGTGTCCCATTCTATTCTCAATTTAATATTCATGTAGCAATTGCACTGCCCTCACACTCAACTTGTGTCACTATGCAATTGCTCAAGCTGTGTTATGGGAGAGAACTGGAATTAGCATACCGTCATGTTGAACTATCTTTGCCCCTATACTTACATTTCCATTTCTTTTCACTTCCCTCATAATCCCTGCATCTCTCTCCCAACATAATTGTATTATTCAACGCCTATATCTCATCCATGAATCTTCCGAACACCAAGGTTCCCCAACCTGGGTTAAACTGCCCCAAGAATGTGATTTTGTGCTTTATATGAAGTGGATAAGAGAAGATAATCACCATTATCTTTATTATAACCTACTTTTCTATATTACATGAGAAAAGGAAACTTGGTGCACGGAGCATTCAAATCTTTGAGTACATGAGCCACAAAACCGAGAAAGATCAAAGCAAAATCTACTACCTCTTGGTACTTCATGGAAAAGTACGAGGCAGCCTTACTTGCGACACAAGTACACCAGTGCAAACAGGTGATGTTCCAGCCCCTAACTCCCTTCCCTTTGTTTAATTACATATATTTATTTTTTATATGCAAGGATTGATAGGACAAGTTTCTTCTCCCGAAACCCCAAGGATAATATCGTGTTCAAAGGAATATTAGAATACTATTTTATTTTACTGGTGCATAAAACAACGATGTCGTTGCCACTTAGGACCCGAGAGATAACTACCGTTTTCATACACAATCTGGCCATCAGTCATGGAAAAACTGGCCATGCTGGCTGACGGGCTAGAGAAAATATGAAAAATAGATTAATAAAAAAAGAAAAAAAGTTGGGAGCCCAAGCCAAATGTAGAAGTCACCTTATAAAGAAAAAGTGCAATATTTTTTCAGTCAGATTTCTAACAATTTTTATTTTATTTTTGGAAATGTTCTAGTAAAAACTTATTATATACTTAAAAGCGGTTTTGTTTGCAGTATGATGAATAATTAAATGACCGGCCTGGACGTATTTTTCGTGGTACTACGTGCTTATGTTCATCTGCTGATTACGTTCAAAATAGTGTGTACACTGACTGAAATCAATGGTAAAACTCTTGCTATAGCTACAGTTACTTTAACTAAATGCAGTTAGATGAATTTGTAGTACCTGAACTTCAGTAGCTTTATCGCAGTTAGTGTTTATGTAGGTATAAAAAAAATTTGTGTTAAAAAAGTTGAGGTCAAAGGTATAGCACAAGATCTCGTTATTCATATGGTAAACAAAATCAGCCGTCGTATCTCTGACTGGGGTAAAAATAATCTTGTTGTTTTTAATGCATCTAAGACTCAGTTCTTACACCTATCAACACGTCAAAATCTTCCACAGGTATACTCACTAATGTTTAATAATATTCAGCTTAATCCTGCATCATCCTTGAACATGCTTGGGGTTTCATTTACTCGGGACTTATCTTGGAAAGTCATCTCTTGTAAAATCTGCTTCCAAGAGACTGGGTGTGCTAAGCCGACTCCGTTCTTTCTTTACCCCTGCACAGTTGTTGACTCCATACTGAGGTTTTATCCGCCCCTGTGTGGAGTACAACTCTCATGTGTGGGGAGGCTCCCCACATACAGCTCTTCTCAATAGGGTGGAGTCAAAGGCTTTTCGTCTCATTAACTCTCCTCCTCTTACTGACTCCCTTCAACCTCTGTCTCTTCGCCGCACTGTTGCATCTTTATCTCTTTTCTGTCGCTACTTTAATGGTCACTGCTCCTCTGAACTGTCTGCATGCATTCCTCCACCTCTACGACGGGCGCGTAGCACCCGTCTAGCAGCAAACTCTCATCCCTTTTCTGTCCAACTCACTAATGCAAGAGTTAACCGTTACTCCCAGTCCTTCATTTATGCAACAGGTCAACTCTGGAACTGTCTCCCTCTGTCTGTATTCCCTGCTTTCAATGATCTCCAGTCTTTCAAACGCAGTGTGTCCAGGCATCTCGAAATGAATGGATCTTGAATTTGGCTCTCTTTTGTATTTTGTTTTTCTCTTGGAGGGAACTGTTATTGCGGGCTCATAGCCTTTGGTTCCTTCTTCCTTGCATAAAAAAAAGTTAGATTGAACACATGCCTCTTCCTACTTGGGTATTAAATCTAAAGAAAAATATCTTTAAGTATGAGAGAAAAGGAGGATCGCAGATGCTGAGTGAATGTCAGAAAGAGGGATAGAAAGAAATAAAGAATCTAGGGTAAGTAGTGATAACTTGCGCTTGAGATCGCTTTCGCGGTCATCCTGGTTAGAGATCGTGATATGGCGAACAGAACAGATACCGTATATAAAGACTGCAGTATATTGACTGTTTCGGTTATTTCAAAGAGAGACTTGGGGGTAATAAGGGTGGGTTGGGAAAGTATCGTGTGGTGGTGTTTTCCTAACGGCCGTACTCATGGGACACGACATAACTTATATATATATATATATATATATATATATATATATATATATATATATATATATATATAATATATATATATATATATATATATATATATATATATATATATATATATATATATATATATATATATATATATATATATATATATAATATATATATATATATATATATATATATATATATATATATATAAACAAAGATGGGGAGAATGCAAGGCGTCTGGATATGTAAGTTCTTTAAATACCGTAATAAACGTCTTAAGCAACACGCACATCACTTAATAAATGTTTGTTCGATTTGATTATGTCGCTTGTCAGCATTATTAATATCATTATTATTATTATTATTACTATTATTATTATTTTTTTTTTTTGCGGGAGGTGGGGGTTCTCAACCATCCAATCACTCGATGTAGTGCTGCTCTTGGGTGACTGTCCTTTCCTCTCTTCCCTTCTTTCCTCTTCTGCCTTTCTTTCCTTCTGTCCTTCCTCTTTTGTCTGCTGGTGACTCTACGCTGAGTGACAAGCCAGTTGGTTTTCTGTACACAAGGAAACCATTTACTACACTGGGTGGTAACTTTTTAACCAAATTATGGCGCCTGGTGGTTTAGTGTAATTAAAGCGCTCCAGTTGGATTGGGCCTGTGTAGGTTTATATCCAAGGGATGGTTAGGGTTTATTGCTCATGAAATGCCACTCAGAGATAAGTGAGGCTGGTCACTCTCATCTTAAGTGTCACGACCAACTTGCCTAGCCCCGGGCTCCTACGCTCCTCATGGGGCGACATAGGATTGGATGATGGATGGATGGATGAATTATTATTATTATTATTATTATCATTATTATTATTATTATTATTAGTAGTAGTAGTAGTAGTAGTAGCAGTAGTAGTATTTAGCTCATTATAGCACCGTAACTTCACCATGTGGCAGAAATTTACTTGCGCTGTATTATGAAGCTCGTTTCACATCCCTCTCTCCTGTGACGAAAAGTCCTTTGGCGCTAGACATGTCATTATAATTCTCTCTCTCTCTCTCTCTCTCTCTCTCTCTCTCTCTCTCTCTCTCTCAGGCCATGCCACAGCCACCATCCGGACACAGCTTACTTAAGGCCAATTTCCTGGGCTATAGCGATAGCATTCCTCCAGCTGTGCATTGATTAGTCAGAACCATAAGTGCGGACCACGAATTTATCTTCACACTGCCATCCATTATCCTCTGGCTTTTATGTGTACCTAGACCATCATACTAAATCACACTGACATCCATCGTCCTCTGGCTTTTATGTGTACCCAAAGCATTATAGTAAATTTCATTATTATTCTTGTAAATTCGGTATATGGAATTCATATTACGAAAAAAGTAACCACTTACATTTGTGTTATTCCGACAAGTATTTGCATTACCGGTATGAAAATAAAGTAACCAGTTTCCCATCGGCGGAAGCACGTATTAACTGTATGAACTGAGTATATATAAGTGGCTTTGGGCAACACTAGACTGATAACTTAGTTTTATTGATACAACTGGATGTACAGGGTGGTGCAGACGTTAAAGTACCCCTCACAATGAATTTACTGCCACCCCTGATAGCAACAAATACGATCAAGGGTAATATTTGAAGCAAAACGAGACAAATACTGATGTACTAATACATTTACAGGAACAGGGAAGTACTACCACGTGAATAGAATTATGTAGGATGACAGACTTACGTAGAATCTTTAGTTTTTATTGTAGGAATTCCTAATACATGCTAATATCCTCATACAAGCGTCTAAAAACCGGACTAGCGATTATAGTATGACAAACTCTGGATATATTGCTAACATTCCTAATTAACCTTCTAATGAAAAAGGAAAAAAGTAGTTTCTTAGGATAAAGGCTGAAAACGTGGAAAAAGAAACAGATGACTAATTTATGACCTTAAAGTCTGGTGTAATAAAAACCCAAGTCAACTTATGGCGATTTTTTTTTTTTTTTTTTTTTTTTACGTATCATGCATGTCCAATCCTATTGTTTCATTACTCTCAATCTAAGAGAAAAATGTAGCACTCAATATTGTTTAGGTGTTCTAGTAATTGTTAAATGTCAAGTCAAATTAGACCAGGTAGCTATAAAATTCTCACTCACTCACTCACTCTCTCTCTCTCTCTCTCTCTCTCTCTCTCTCTCTCCTCTTTTACATTTTTTGTTCACCTCTGACTTTTTCTTTTTTTCCCCTTTCCTTTACCATCATCATAGAGATTTCTTCCTATCAACGATCCTCCTGTCCCCCACCATTCTTTATTCACCTTCTCTCTTTTTTGCTGAGCCACCCCACCTTTTCTTTCACTCTATTTTATCCTTATTCCTTTGTTATAAAAATCCATCAGACTTTACTCTTAGTTATTACCGCTTTGGTTCCATCCAAACCCCTCTCTCCTACCATCCTCAATATTTCGTCTTTCGTATTTGTCCACACCAATTTTCTTTCCTCTTCTTCATTTCTTAAATTACTTTGTACCTTTTTTTTTTTTTTTTTTTTTTTTTTTTTTGTAACTGCACGCATAATCAAACGATATGATAATGTACCTTCCTTTTCCAAGATTTTTCATACCTGTCATGGTCATATGTTTCACATATTATTCCAGCTAACGCCAGATGACTTGATTCAGTAGACCGACCGACCAGGAACCTGATGGTTTTGTCTCCCTAACTCCTTCCTAACTTCTACTGATAACCTACGGTTCCACTCAGCTCCCTGTTTCTGCACAAGCCCATCAGTTAGGCACACACTTCTCTTCGATTCGTCTTTACCCCATCCATTTCCTCCATTCCTCTTCCAGCCTCTTCTCCATCCTCCTTTTCCTTCATCCAGTTTTTCTCCTATTTACTGTTTTACCTCCATACATTTCTTCCTCTTTCCATATTCTTCCCGTCTTCCTCTCGTTAGTTCCATACACCCACACTACATTTCATTCTTTAGCCCGTCATTCATTTACTTCCCTCAGGCAGGAATTTGTCTCAATTATTTTATTCCCTCCTTCCTCCTCGTCACCTACTTTCTTCCATCTAACCTAACGTCCTTGCCGTTTCTCTCACTCTCCCCTCTCCCTTTCCCCTCTTTATCGTTCCACCCAAAACAGCTGCACTCTCTTCGCATTACCATTAACGTTTGTCCTTTTACTTCAGTCATGCTTTTCCTCACACTCATTTCTCCAAATAAAGGTTTCTTTAACACTTCAGTCTGATGACCTAACTTTAATTTGCTTTCTTTTTATCAAAAAAGAAACATAATCAACGAATTAGAAACCACACAGAGAATATACGTCTTCCAGCGCCAATAATATTTATTATTGTACTCCATATTTTCTGCCAGAAGAATTTTTTACCTCACACACGTCAAATCAGTTAATTCCAGGGTCATAGTTTGCCTAGCTGCCAAATCTCAGAGATTGCATATAACCATCGATATCTATGACATCAATGATATAATTAAGCATCTTGGTCCGAATCCTCTTCAAAATCTAATAACCAACTCCGTCAGCTGTTGCCCACCTATCCATCACACTTCATTGAGCTTAAGTATAAACTAGTGTAATATCCTGTAGACAAACATTCAAAGATACAGAGAAACACACAGACAGATACGGCTCTTCTCAACAAGGTGGAGTCAAAGGCTTTTTGTCTCATTAACTCCTCTTACTGGCTGCCTTCAACCTCGGTCTCCTCGCCGCACTGTTGCATCTTTATCTCTTTTCAATCGTTACTTCAATGGTCACTGCTCTGAACTGTCTGCCTGCATTCCTCACCACTACAGCGGGCGAATAGCACCCTTCTAGCAACAAACTCTCATCCCTTTTCTGCCCATCTCTCTAATGCAAGAGTTAACCGCTACTACCAGTCCTTCATGTATGAAACAGGCCAACTCTGGAACTGTCTCCCTTTGTCTTTATTTCCTACTGCCTCTGATCTCCAGTCTTTCAAGCACAGTGTGTCCAGGCATCTCGTAATGTACGGATCTTGAATTCGGCTCTCTGTTATCTTGTTCCAGTTTTTCTCTTGGAGGAAACAGTTTGCAGGCTACTGGCCTTTGGTTCCTTCTTCCTGGCAAAAAAAAAAAAATAATAATCTCCAACTTCATGGGCATACGTAAAAAGAATGACGTAGGCGACCCTTCAATAATGAGTGGGTTCACGAAATCTTTTTAAAGCTCCTCCACTTTGAAGTCTCTTCCAATCTGAAACAAAATAAAAAGCCATCGTTTAAAGAATCCAGTAATGGAATACATAATACGACCATCATAGTGAGTTAATTATCTTCTCAATAACTCTTCCGTCTTTCTTATTTCAACTTTGCTTAATACCGACGATTAAACTTCAGTTCAGGATTAGATCATAATGTGGAGATGGTTGATTGAGGGGTGACTGAATCCCTCTTAATCGAGAAGTCTCTTTTACCCCCCTCCTTCCAAAGAAAGACAAGAGGTACCAAGAGTGAATGCAACTGTCATTTTCCGACTTAACAGATTAATCTTTCTTCCTCCTTACTACTGCCTTTTTCTATCCCTCACTCCGTACGTCACTGCTCCTAGCAATCTCCGGGCAGAGAGAGAGAGAGAGAGTTAAGCACAAACGAACACATTAACTGCATTTCCACTCACCATATTAAACCAATATCTCTCCTTTCCCATATGAATGACAAAAACGTGACAGGTTTATTTTTAGCCAATATATATATATTTTTTTCGACCATGACAGTTCTATAAAGCCGCTTTCAGAAATTGGGGGAAATATGACTGGGCTGAAAACGTTGCACTGAGGACACACACACACACACACACACACACACAGTAGGTAAGTATTTATTGACCATAATATCCAGTTCCACATACAAGGTTTCAAGCAATAATAAACATTAACATGATAAACAGCATATCAGATATTAGCAAACAATTATGGTCCACAAAACAAGCGAAGTATTAAAGGGTTGATCAGTGCACCTACTGTTCATATCCTTAATGAAAGCTGGAAATCATTACAATTCTGAGACTGATCATATATCATGATTAGAATAAGAATATTCAAAATGAATTAAATACACTTTGAATAACATAGGTTATGTTAAACATGATAGTACACACTAGCCAAAATTGGAAAAGACCTTATTCACGGTCTCAGTAGGAAACCGAACATTGCCACCAATGATCTGACTGCAGAAGTAAAGTTATATCTTGCATGTAATTGCTGAGTCAGTGGATACACCTCCAGCGCGTGCAGTTCTTTTTGCACAGCACCACATGGACAGAGCCACTCTGCTACCGGAAGACGTCCCCGCTCATGCCGATTCCAACGGCCCGTCTCAATCGCCAGATTATGAATGATTACCAGCAGCCGACTAAATGCAATTCTGTGTATATACTTCACTGGTTTTACCATATTTATAGATCTCGTGAACTGTTAATGTAGGGTTCAACACATTATAAATTAGTCTTCTAGAAGATGTAGAGTTAGAAATTGATATCTTTAAAGATTCAATGTCGACTTTAATATCATCAAAAGAATTATTAAACTCTTAATGTGTTTACTTGTTGGTGTGTTGGTTGCCATGGTCAGCCTGGTGGCGTGCACCCACGGGTCATCAGGCATACCGCGCCTCTCCCCCCACGGTCTCCACACTCACACACACACATACACACACACACACACACACACACACACACACACACACACACACACACACACTTGCAGGGTCTCTCACAGACTAAATTCCATCGACATATACAAGCAATCACACTTGGGAATACACATGCATCATACATATAGGGTACAGAAGTGTTTATGGAAATATACTGGACATCCCTTGTCACACACAAGCGACTCAAGGTCCGAGCGCAGCGCGAGTCAGGGTCGTAACGCATTTTTTCATCGATCGTCCCTTGATTCACCAGTAAAGCCCGGACTCTTTCGGGCGCGCTTGAGCCGCTGGGACTACTCATCAGGCCTAAGCCCCTGTCACACAAAAGACTCAAGGGCCGACAGCGGCGCGACTCAAGGTCGTAACGCATTTTTTCATTGATCGTTCCTTGAGTCGCCGACAAAGCCCAGACTCTTTAGGGCGCTCGTCTCGGCAAGACCTCCTGGCGGGACCAGCTCTCCACATCAGCCATACCAGCCGAGGGACAGGCCCGTCGTTTCTATCTGAGGGAGTGCCCTGGTCTACCCACCAGGAGGTCGAGGCTACTCCGCCCTAGACTACCCGGCCGACGACCCTCCCTCCCCCACGATCTGGACTGGGGCTGTGCCATCTGTGACGACCAGGACCGGGCCTCCCCATTCGTGCTTCCACCTGCTGCTGCTGGAGAGCTGGGCGAGTCTATTTTGCCCTTTCTACCAGGGGCAAGGGGTTTTCGGAGCGTTTCCTCCTGAGCTCGTCGGCGCCTCCTCCATCGGCGCAGCACTGCCTATCCGGCTCTAGTCCCGCCCTGCCCTCTTTCGACCATCGTGCTACTGGCCTCACCATCCACCGCCAAGCCCCACCCTGGCTCGTCAATCATCTGGCAGCCGATCTCACCACCAACAATCGCACCTTCCAATGCCTCTGCTGCCTTTCCCTCATTTGCCAGTTTGCTGTCCCCACAATGCTCTCTTTGAGAGCTTTTTTTCTGCAGCTTCTCTGACGGGCTCTCTGTTTGCCCGTGCCCCACCAAGTGTGGGGCAAATATCCTACACACACACATACAGTAGGGTGCTCGTGAGCCGCTGGGACGACTCGTCGGGCCTCATGATTTATTAACGCGCGCATTAAAAAATCGTGGCTGCCTCAATTGGCTGCGTCATGATGCTGTCACCAACAAAAAAAACGTAATGACTGTGTGTCCCTCATCAACTGACTAGACACAGGAGAGGTCCATGGTGATGCACTGGGTGTCATTGGTGGTGTAAGTGTGATGGCCCGCCCCACACTGGGTGTCATTGGTGGTTCAGGTGTGATGCCCCACCCCACGCTGGGTGTCACTTGTGGTCTAGGTGTGATGGCCCCCCCCCCCTCACTGGGTGTCATTGGTGGTTTAGGTGTGATGCCCTGCCCCATGGGTCAGTCGTGGAGGGGAGGTGGGGGTGTTGTGGGGGGACGGGGTGCATTCCCCAAATGCGTCACGTATTCTAGTCGTCTTGTGTTCGTGGGTGGTCGTGTCACGGTCGTGGCTAACAAAAATTTGTTAAATTTCAAATTTGAAGACTAGCAGCTCCGTCGTCTCATGATGTTGTCGCGTTCTTGAGAATGTCACGACTAGTCATGTGGCAGTCCTGACGTGGTCGTTAGGTTGTCATGAGCAGAGCAGATTCGGGGCCAGTTGGGAGGCATGGGAGCCAACTGGGACACGACCTTGAGTCGAGCCATGGTCGGCCCTTGAGTCGTCTATGTGTGACAGGGGCTTAATGATTTTTTAACGCTTGCCTTAACGACTTGCCAAAAGTCGTGTCACAGTTGCATTGCAGTCGGGAGTGTCTTACATTGGTCGTGAAGCAGTCTTAGCTCAATTGGATGTGTCGTGATGTGGTCGTAGCATGTCATGATTCTGTCGCTGACAAAAAAACCGTTTGACTGCATGCCCCTCAGCAACTGACTAGACACAGGAGAGGTCTATGGTGATGCACTGGGTGTCATTGGTGGTCCAAGTGTGATATCCTGCCCCATGCTGGGTGTCATTAGTGGTCCAAGTGTGATGCCCCGCCCCATGCTGGGTGTCATTGGTGGTCCAGGTGTGATGCCCCGCCCATGCTGGGTGTCATTAGTGGTCCAAGTGTGATATCCTGCCCCATGCTGGGTCTCATTAGTGGTCCAAGTGTGATGCCCTGCCCCATACTGGGTGTCATTGGTGGTCCAGGTGTGATGCCCTGTCCTATGGGTCGGTAGTGGGGGTCTCGTGGGGGGTCTGGGTGCATTCCCCAAATGCGTCACACAGTCGTCTTGCGTTCAGGGCGGCACAAAAATTCGTTAAATCTAAAATCTGAAGGCTCATAGCTCCGTCGCCTTGTGGTCGCCTCGTGATCTTGTTGCATTCTTGAGGACGTCATGACCGGTAGTGAGGTAGTCGTGCTGCAGTTGTGAGACAGTCGTGAACAGAGCAAACTCAGGGCCAGCTGGGAGGCATGGGAGCCAACTAAAACATGACCTTGAGTCGTGCAGTGGTCGGACCTTGGGTCACTTGTGTGTGACCGGGGCTTTGGTCACTATTCATAGCGGCATCAGAGGCTTCATGACACTGCTTACTAAACAGTTTGCTTTGCCCATAATTATCACTGTCTTAGTATTATATTACCTAGACAGTTTCAGTATCAACGTAATTATCATTGAAATCATAAACTTGGATGTTGATGTGTAATGTGTAGAATAAATCGCTGTCCAAGATGCGTTACAAATTAATCCGAAGCCATTTTGAATATGAGGACTGCTCATTCCATGCTCAAATTGTCCAGTTTGATGCAGTTCCGTAGGCAACACATTCCTCATATTATATACAGAGAACCATCTGGGGTAAAAACCTATCCTAAAACCAGAAGCGGTACCAAAGCACAGCAAACCCGTCCCCGGCCGTCATTTTAATGCTGACGTATAAACACAACAGGATAGCTAGTCAAAGATGTCACATATCATATTTGGAGTAAATTGGGTGAAAACTGACTACTTTATGCCCATGTGAAATTCTAAGTCCAGCCCACCTAACACTGACCCCCCTACTGCTAACTGGAGGGTGACCCCACTGATGTAATGAGGCATGTTATAGGATGCAGATACGAACGACGCACCTTTAGGTTTTGATTTTTTGTCGATATGATCAATTTGAAAGGAGTTTTGGAGAAAAAAAATTACCTATCTTTTTTTTTTTTACGTATTTGGCCCTACAGCCTGGCCCTTGGCCCAATTTGGCCCAAAATTTAATCAGGTGATCAGAATGTCATGGTCCATCATCCCTTTAATTTTAGTCAAAATCACACCACTAGTTTTCACGTAAAGTTGTCAACAGACAGGCAGACAGACAGACAAACAAACACAAAACAAGTGAAAACTATACCCGTCCCGGAGCCTTTCCGGGGCTGGGACGGGTAAAAAATGAATATGCCTACTAGTCACCCCTCTCCGTGATGTTATCATTATCTTCGTCAAACTGGTGGTATACCACTGTAAGTTTCATAATTTATGTACTCTTACATCCAAGTGTCATTGATGTGGTAGCAATACTATGATACATTCCCTTTATACTTTACATGTGTTGTTCATGGGGTGTTGTATACAGTGGACAGTTATGTATATAGTTTGACGTCAACCCATTCTTACAATGCTAATGGTGGTTGTAATTGTACCACAACGCTAAGAAAATCCTAAGGTGGTAACCTCGGATAAGATAAATGCCAAGCAAACATCACTTTTATTTCCATATTATCTAGTGGATAATCATTTGCTGTTTTGAGACCTTCCTTTGAGCACTGTGTCCATTGCTTGAAGCTACGGGAGTTATACTACGAGTATATTTGAAGAGAGAGAGAGAGAGAGAATCAGGTGCACCAACCCTACCGCGTATTCACAGCTTCTGTGCCTATGAGAGTTGCGACGGTTATCGAAGCAAGGGATGCCGATAATAATGTTAGTGGGTTTACATTGGGATGCAGAAGTTACTGTACCACTGTACCACTGATTATAACAATTAGAATCATAGATAAAACATGTCTGAATAACAATTTGACACGAATACCGATGCACTGTTACATTACAGGGACACAGAAGTTCAGTTAAGTAAACAGAATTATGTAGGATGAGCGAGCGATGTGAAGCCTTGTGTTTATACAGTACTTGTTATTCCTAGTACATTATCTTGCCAATATCCTTGAGTTCGCATCTAAAAGAAAATCCATTACGTTACTAAGAGTCTTTGGAAACATTATAAACATACGCAACTCACTCCCTGAGAGCATGATTAAGTCTTCGGCTGGAGACGTAAAAGCAGAAACCACTTTGCGAACTTGGGCTGGCGGAATGAAAACGTCGCTGAGTCCACTTACGAGTAAGATATTAAAGATTTCATATTATTCGACATGATTTTCCTGACATATTTTTCCATTACTCTTTGAGAAAATATTGCGCTATAAATTGCATAGGTGCGCTTAATCAAAATTCAGAAGGAAAGCTAAATTAAACTTGCTTAGGCATATAATTTTTTTTTTCTCTCTCTCTACCTACCTACCACCTACCTATCTCAGTTTTCATTCATTTTTCACTATTATATCAAATTTCTTGTTCTTACCTCATTACCTTATCTATTTCTTTTTTATTCGTTCTCCTCCTCCTCTTATCTACTGTTGATGCTCCTCCTCTTTAATTTCAACACAATGGTTCTTGTCATCGACTGTGAGGACGTTCTTGCATGTTTCCTTTCCTTCTTGTCCCTTCCCATGGGACTTTTATTTTCTACTTGTTTTCGATCTGACCCCTCCCCTCCCCCTCTCTCTCTCTATGACTCCTTACTTCTGATAAGACACCTACCCCTCGATGGTGGATCATGCTCTCTCAGTGCTCGCAGACATGACATTCATCTTGCAGAGAGAGAGAGAGAGAGTTCATCTCAAACACACATGGACTTTTTCACTACTCACCATTTTAAGGCAATACTCCTCTTTTCCGAATGTCTTGAACTCCAAACCATTACAGAGACATATATAAAACAACTGTTTTTTGAGCATCTGGGGTGGTGAACATTCCACAAAATCACTTTAAAAATCCGGAAATATTTCAGTGTGTTGAAAATGACGCATCCTTAATCGACACACACACACACACACACACACACACACACACACACACACAGATGTATGAAACTCCTCCAGTTAGAAAAATCTGACAAGCCAAATCATATTGAATCATCGTCCGCAGAATCCAGTAATGAAATATACAAGTGCTCGTTGCTCCTGCGAAGGGCACTTGCGTTTATATGCTGTTCTAATGTAACGATGTCACTTGGATTTTTTGCAGCTAACCAATTGATCGTGTTATTTGCAGCTTCGGGAATGGAACCCAAGTTGTCCGAACGCAAGTCCGAAGTACACACACAGACACACGGCTACTGCTACAGTTTATATTAGTTCTACTTCTGGGCAAAAAAATTTACGGAGATCCTATGCCGGGCTCCGGGAGCAGCATTTTTTGGTCAAAATGTGATCGCTCATTAAAAAGTTTCAATCGTGATGTGACCAAGTTTTTTTTTTACATCAGCGATTTTTTTGCGATTTTTTTTGCCATTTTTGGTGCGATTTAAATGTGTACTTTCGGCTGCTCAAAGTACACACACACACACACACACACACACACACACACACACACACACACACACACACACACACACGCACGCACACACGGCTAGTGCTATAGTATTTTAGATAATACAACTATCAGAGTGAGAAAATTAACCTCTAACAATTGCGTCTTTTTTTTCTTTTTTTCTTTTCAACCTTCCTATAAACAGAATAAGATCATAATACTGAAATGGTTGATTAAGGCTTATGGAATCACTCCAGTTCGAGGAGTTTCTTCTTAGCCCCCCCGCCCAAGAAAAAAAGACTAGAGATACCAGGAATCAGTGTAACTGACACCTTCGGACCAAAGTGATTATCTTTCCGCCTCGCTACTGCCTTCTTCCACATCTCTTCCAATACGCCACTGCTCCTCACAGTCTCTCTCTCTCTCTCTCTCTCTCTCTCTCTCTCTCTCTCTCTCCGTCTTTTAATTCGTTACTCTTTCTCCTTGCACCCTTCCTTCCCTCCGGCCTCGCCATGCATTCTTCAACCGTATTCGGTGTTCGTCCCCCCCCCTTTTTTTTTTTAATATATCTATCTCTCCCTCTCTTCCGGTTTTCTTTACTTCTTCTGTCCCTCCTTCCAGGATGCTATTATGTTCCTTTCATTTTCTTTACCTTCACTTTCTCATCATCTTACTGTTGTTTCTCCCTTTATGTCTTCATGGTACCTCTCTCTCCCTTTCTCTCTCTCTCTCTCTCTCTCTCTCTCTCTCTCTCTCTCTCCTTGGTACAGAACTACAGATGAAAGAGGTACTCGGCGACAGTGAATCCGAGAGCCCTCTCAGTGTTTGCACACCTGATATTCATCTTGCCTTGAGAGAGAGAGAGAGAGAGAGAGAGAGAGAGAGATCATCACAAACGTATATAATTATGGAATGCATTGCCACTCGCCATTTTAACCCAATATTCGTCTCTTCCATAATGAATGACTCCAAAACGCTACAGGAAAATTTTTTAGCCAATATACTTTTAGTTTTGCCAATGACATTCTATGAACTTGCTTTAAAAATTGGGGGAAATATGACTGGGCTGAAACCTATACATAGAGGACACACACACACACACACACACACACACACACACACACACACACACACACACGGTCTTGCAGTCTTACAGTCTACATTCAACAAACACATAAACTCAGTGATAGACGGGGTATACACACGATTCATATGGATATTGCAAACAAGTGTTTATATAACTATGAAGGGTCTTTTTTATATAGCGCTCTGCTTCCACTCCGCCAATAGATGTCTTATGTGTTGCAGGGACGGCTCAGTCAGAGTTACCAATGTCTACTAAGTGTGCTTCCTCATTAAGGTTGTTCTCTCGGGCATGGGAGCATATACTCCTTTCTCATATTCTCTAACTAATGGGAAAATAATCACGCTTGTTCTAATGCTGTCCACAAGGAGAAGGCCTACAAAAGGTGTCGGAGCCAACCCACTTTTCCTGAATCTCATCTCTTTTATGTTTCTGCCCGGAATCATGTTGTTTGTTCTTTCGCTCTGCTAAAAATAATTTCATTCGTACTAAATGATCGGAACTCTCCAGCTTGAATCCTTCCCGCTCCTTCTGATACCTTGCCAGAAACCTTTCTAACAACTTTACCTCATCCTCCTTCCCCCCTCTTTTCTACCCTGAAGGCTCTGTAGCTGCTATTTCTCCTGATAAACCTGAACCCTTCGCTCAAACTTTCTCCTCCAATTCCACCTTAGACGATTCCGGTGTTGTTCCTCCATCACTTCCTCCCTCTGACTTCCTCATGACTAACATTAAAATTTCTTTAATTGACGCATTTTCTGGCATCACTGGCCTTAATACTAACAAGTCATACTGGCCTTATGGGGTCCCTTCTGTTGTCCTCAAGACCTGTGCTTCTGTGCTTACACCATGCCCAGGTAAACTCTTTCGCCATTGTCTGTCAACTTGCACCTTTCCTTCTTGTTTGAAGTTTCCTCTCATTCAGCCTGTCCCAAAGAAGGGTGACCATTCCCATCCCTCTGTCGCCCAACTGCTTTAACTTCCTGTTTCAAAAGTTTTTGAGTTCATTCTTAAAAAAATATAATAATAATAATAAAGCATCTTTCCTATCACAACCTTCTTTCTGATTGCCAGTATGGGTTCCACCAGGGACACTCCACTAGCGATCTTCTCACCTATCAGACTCACTGAAAAAAAAAAAAAAAAAAAAAACGGGATAAATGAACCCAATTATAATTACTCCTGTCACTTGTAATTTTCTTTATTTCGTTTAAGTTACACACTAAAATATCAATTTAACTCTTACTATATTAGCCTAGTATCCACTTATTATTTTCTTGTTTTTTTCCCCTTAGTTTATGACTCTCTCTCTCTCTCTCTCTCTCTCTCTCTCTCTCTTTGGATGGGCCTTAACGTCTGTGTACCGGTCGAGTTTCTCTGGTTAGGACCATAACGTCTGTGTACCGGTCGATAATATCATTCTCTCTCTCTCTCTCTCTCTCTCTCTCTCTCTCTCGAACACATTATGCTACAGCCACAACCCAAACACTGCTTACTTACATCCAGCGTCCTCAACCATCCTGAAAGCACGCCACCAGTCCTGTGAATCATTCACCTACCTCGACTTTACCTTCGCATAGTCATCTATCATCTATGGTCGTATGTACCCACATTTCCGTTAAAAAATTCAAGTAATTATATAGCTAAATCCAACATGACCAAATTGCATTACGCTAGGCTAAAAATAACACCGATTTTTTTCCCATTGTGCATAAGTATATACAACTGGGTAAAAGCGTGGCCTTGGACAAGACTGGGCTGATGAATTCATTATTGATCTACGTGGGCATACACTGAGGCATACACTGTGGTGCAGAAGTTACTTTATCGATAGCAATGAATATGCAGTACCACTGATTATAACAATTAAGATCACAGATAAAACGTATCTGAATAAGTCTGAGACGAATAGCGTTGCACTGTTACATTTTCAGGGACACTGAAGTTCAAACACGTTAGGCTAAGAGAATTATGTAGGATGAGCTACAAATATTAAGCCTTGTGTTTATTCCTACAATCCCCGGTAAATCATCTTGCTGATATTCTCAAATTAGCTCCAAAACTCTAAAATTAATAAGACTAACAATATTACAAATTTTCTCAACTCACCCTCTAAGGACACGTATAGTTTAACTAAAATCATAAAAGTTTTAAACCACTGCGAACTCTTGGGCAGGCGCAGTGAAAATGTCGCTGAGTTCACTTTAATAAGAATTTTTGTTCGCGTCTCCTTTGACATGCTATTACTTTCTTTTACTTTCATTAAGGTCGGATAATGTCTTGCGCCAAAAATGGCTTAGGTTTTCTATTAAGTTAGAGAATACGTCAATTTGGAACATGTAAGTCTCTCTCTCCCTCTCTCTCTCTCCCTGTTTTCATTTGTTATCAGCTTTTTTCATGAATAAGGGGTCGCGCGACGTAAGGTGTCACGTCAGATAATAAAACGCCAAAAAACGCGTTCAATGTTTTGCATTATTGTCGCAACCTTAACTTTTTACATTTTAATGGCAGAACGCTATTTTTTTTTTCTATAAGTTTTTTTTTTTTTTTTAGTATACATTGTGATGCTTGTATTTTGGCCATATCTATGAAATTAATAATAATTTTTTTTTGCTCAACTTTCAACCCTTTTTCTGGCTAAATTTGATTGCTTAAGCAAAAAAGAACATTGATTAGAAAGAAGAGCCATTAAATAATATGAATGTTCTATGGTCCCCCAAAGAGGGTCGTTTACCATCATTGCTACAGGACGACTTCACACAAAACCACTGTTTTCACCAATTCCTGAGCACCCAGAACACATTCATCACTCTCATCAGCACGACGGAACATTGTTACCCCAGTAATCACACACGAAACTCCATAAAAGTTGCAAAAGATGGCTGTGTAACAGCCAGAATTCATTTTTTCGTGCTACGGACAGGCGCAACGGTAGGGATTGACGAATGTCGCGGCAAAAAATCCCGCCAACCACCGCCAGATACGGCCAGCCAATCAGTACGCGAGGCTTGCAGCCCGGCTACGTTCTCATTAGCTGCAACCAACACAAGCACACACAGCCAAGGCGCGCTCTTCCCCTCCACAGCAAATGGCATAAAGGCGAAGTACAGTCGCCAACAAAAATAGAGCGACCGGCTCGACCAGCAGGTTGGTATACGTGGCACCACCGCACCCCCAGTTCCACCCCTCTCTCCCTCGTTCCCATTCATTCCTATACCCTCCACCCTCCCCACATCCAAGTGCAAGACTCTCATTGTCTTAACCACTCTTGTATCATCCATTTGTCTTGGGAAATAATGGCTTTGTTATGATAACGAATAAAAACACATTACACAGTACTTTAATCAATAGTATAGTTATTTATACACCACGATCTGAACGCAGGGTGAAATAGTAGTATATTCGTATGATGGTGAGGTCTTTAATTATATAATTTATCATTTTGACGGTTGTATCCAGTCACTCTGTAACAACATTAAACAGTCGGCAGCTATAAGTAGATGTTTGTAGTGATCGGTGGTGTGTGGGGGGGTAGCTGGCCGTCACACGTTGTGGTGGGGGCGCGTGGAAATAGGCCCGGTGTCGACGGCTATGCCGGGGTGGATAGTGTGTGTGTGTGCGTGTGTGTGTGTGTGTGTGTGTGTGTGTTTTCCACCAATGCTCATAAACACGTCGTTAATATCACCATGAAGTGTGCATTACAATATTGTCCACTGTGCCATATAATAGTGATATTTGTAGTGTAACGATATGGCAATAAGTATTTAATGATCGGTACACAGTAAGACCTTATTTTCTAAACGTTATTCAATCAGATATGCAGTGCAATAGCGGATTATAATACATTAGTTTGAACGTAGCCTTTAACTCTGCCGGGTAAGTCTGGCTAAAACACTAGATCTCTGGTAAAACTTTCACTATTGTCATTATACCACAAGTTCTTGTAGGGCAACTGGACAGGGCGATAGCAATGGTGGTGTGTGGTCCTACTCGGTGTTCACAGGGTTACCTTATCACTCCCCCAGTTACCCATAACATTCCATTCTCATATAAATCTAATGTCTGACCCCATTGTTTCATATCGTTTTAAAATGCGTTCTTCAATATACCGGTAGTCAGTTAATTTCCTTATTAAATATTTGCGTAACCAAAACCGTTTGTCCATTTTAACATCCTTCCCTCTCTGTGGCAATTGACTTTTCGGCTGACGATAGTTACTGGGAAAAACCATGGCTACATAGAGATAAAGGAAAGTAGTAACAGACATGGGACACAAGTTGAAAAGCAAATAATCATAAGGTTAACCTGACCGCTACGTCTATTACGTTGCTATTAGTAACACTGACCAGTGTGAACTGTAACGCGTCACAGCTTTGTTGGAAACGTTCTCATTGAAAACGAATAAACTGAATTATCTGTTGTATGGCACAATAATGTTGATTAGCGTAAGCTGCAATCGAGATACGTTTGTTTGGTTACTATGCAGATCATCCATTCGGCCAATTTAGTTACTGATTATCTTTTCCGAAATACGTCGTGGTATAAACGTGTGAATCGCAAATTTCACCCTACTGCACTTATAACTATATAAGGCAAGGTTATATTCCTGATATTGTTATCAGGTGGTGGGGAGTCTCATGCTGGAGTGAGTGGCGATAAGTGGCTGATGCAAGGGGTGGAGAGGGTTAGTTGTATGCAGCGCCGGATTAACTATGCTGTGGCCTGGTAGGCAATGCAGATGGTCGGCCTGTAACATATAGATCTCTTTTTTCCGTTATTTCCAGTGAAATGTTGGCATGACCTATAATGGCCTTTTTTGATGGCCTGATGGGTGATGGCACTTGTTTGGACGCCCAAAACGTATATTTATTCCGCTCTGGAAGTCTGGATGGCCTGTGATAGGCCGTGGCCTGGCAGGCAGCCCAATTTGCCTATACCTGGTAATCCGGCCCTAGTTGTATGGTGTGCGCGGGGTCAGCACACCACACGGCTCACCCTACTGTTGACTGTCCTGTGTATGAAATTGACCTTGATACTTTTAATACTGACAGCAGCAATGAATGGCGTCTAAATATTGACTTACCTTTGGTAATGCCAGCAACCTCGTCATGGCCTCGGCTTAACCACAAGACAAGCTGTCATCAAGCTCCTGATGCCTAACGTTATCCTATATCATGTAGTAAGACATCAATAGCCAAGATAATATTGATCATGTGTTTTACTTATCAGCAACATTTTGCTATTATCATACATGGGGTACTAATAGTAACTAATGGTAATGACCTATAACAGAGTTTGTAAAGTAACAGTGATTACATCGAGTAAGGGAAGGGGCACACCACCGACCACTACAAACGTCTACTTATAGCTTCCGACTGCTTAATGTTACACACTGACTGGATACAACCATCAAAATGATAAATTGTATAATTAAAGACCTCACCATCATACGAATATACTACTATATCACCCTATGTTAGATCGTGGTGTATAAATAACTAGACTATGGATTAAAGGGCTGTGTAACGTTTTTATTCGTTATCATAACAAAACCATTATTTCCCAAGACAAATGGATGATGGAAGAGTGGTTGAGACAATTCGAGTCTTGCACTTGGATGTGGGGAGAGAGGAGGGTAGACGAGTGAATGGGAACGAGGGGGGGGGTGGAACTGGAGGTGCGCCGGTGCCATATATACCAACCTGCTGGTCTTTCGATTTTTGCTGGAGACTACAATACGTATTTATATTTTCTTTTTTCTTTTTTTTTCAGGACTCAACCATACTTTCAGTGGCGGAAGGTGTTCTCATCCAAGGCCACATGATAGAGTATGAGCGTGGTATCCAACAAAAACGCATTCGCATCCGGCCGGTGGTCTCTGAACCACTTCCGTCACGCGACATCTCAAATTATCTCCTTCCTTGAACCCAGTTCCTTATTTAATTCATTGTTGTTTCCTCTCCTTTTCCTTTCATATTTCTGCTTCTCATCTGTAATATTAATCACATTCTTGTCTTCAGCACTGACATCTCTCACACGTTTCTGCTCCTTCTCATCCCTTCGCACTGGACCTCTCTGAGCTCTCTCTCTCTGTCTCTCTGTCTGTCTGTCTCTCTCTCTCTCTCTCCTCGGTACAGATGAAAGAGGTACTTGGATCAGTGGATCAATGAATTCTCTCAATGTCTACACATATATCCATCCTGCCCTGAGAGAGAGAGAGAGTAGCAAACATATACAGTACGTTGGGTATTTCATCACTCACCATTTTAAACCAACACTTCTATTTTCCATACCGAATGGCTCCGAAACGTGACAGGAAATTTTAAAAGCCAACTTTTTTTTTTTTTCCGTCCATGACAATTCTATGTAGGCGCCTTACAAAATTTGGTAAAATATGATTGGGTTGAAAACAATGCACCGTGAATAGGCACACACACACACACACACACACACACACACACACACACACACACACACACACACACACACACACACACACATTCTAAATTCCACAGACTCACACACCCAATTACAGACGGGGTATACACACGCACCAAACAAATCATATATAAATGTTTATATGTGAGTGATCCGTATATACCACTTTGCTTCCACTTTGCTTGTAGATGAATCATGTGTTGCGGGTATGGCTCAGTCAGCGTTATCAATACCTGTCCTGCATCATTTTTTCTTTTCCTACTCCCACTCCCACCCCAAGCCCACGCTCGCAGACTAAGCCTTTTGTTTGTTTTGTTTTGTTATGGCTTAATGGCCATCGCCACCAACGTGGGGCATTAGGCCAGCCAGAGTAATTGAACAAAATGAATCCACTCCCTCACCGTTCACCACCGACGATCTAAGGGGCCAGTCGAGGTAGGAGCATGTGATAAAATGCTCAAAGATCGGCTAGACGCACCTCCTCCCCTCTGACAATCAGCGCAGGTCTTATGTCCTCACCCCGGTCGGCAGCTCGGAGCAGATCGTAAAGAGTGGTGTATGTCGTTTCTCCGAGCTGGTACAACCGGGTGTGAGCGCTGAGAGCCAGAAGGTGTCTATAGGAGGCTACGTCTAGCCGATCCTTTAGGTCGATGATGAGAGGGCGAGATGGGGTCCCCTCCTCTGTCTGAGGAGGGGGGGACTCACCAACTTCCTCCTCGGTCGAGGAGCCGGTCGACGCTTCCTCGACCATGGAGGCGGTGTCACTTGAGTCCCGCTCCCCCTCAGATATTGCTGGCGGATTGTGGACTTCCGCCGTGGTCGTGGCGTTTGTAGCATTGGTCGGGTCCGGAGCCAGGTCGATATCCTTGGAAACAGTCCTTCGGTTGAGGGGGGCCTCCAGCCTAAGCCTCTTCCTCGGCGTTTGACGAGGGGCAGCAGATCGTGGCTGCGATCGTCGAGTCTGACGCTCCCGTCGGCGAGGGACAGTGTAAATCACGGCCAAAGCACTCGGGGATGATAAGCCTAGGCAGCCCATGCTCCTCAAAGATCTTCGGGAGGAGAATGCGCAGAGCCCTCTTATCACCCCCAGAAAAAGCCTTCGCCGTCGCGATACACATCTCCACGACGAGGTTCATCTGATCAGAACTCCCAGGATCCCTGGCTTGATGTCCCCCGGCCGTGAGGCACCGCCGTGCATGGGCAAAGCCCTGCACAGCTACACCACCCGGCCCAGTAACATCCCGAGCCTCAGGAACCTTGGGGGTTCGAAACAGATTGAACGCCACCGATTCTCCATCACCTAGGGAGCGTTGGAGGTGCCGTGGGTTTGGTTTAAGTATCGCCTTGCTGTGCACACAAACATCAACGCCAGAATCCTGGCGCTTGATAAATCCGAACCCCGCCCGTACATTAAACCAAACCACGGTCTCCTGGATCTTCGGAGTTACAGGCGACTGTGGCTGGCTGGTTGCCCCCCTCAACGGGTCGCAGGCAATGTTGGCACGTCCGTCTGCCATGGCTGCTCTCCGATCTCCCCCCCGGCTGAGCTTTTTTTTTTTTTTTTTTTTTTTTTCGCCTATCGACCATTGAGGCCGGAGCCTCTGGTCATTAAGGCAAATATATATATATGTATATATATTGACACATATATACATATATATACGAACATATATATACTGTATATACGAACATATATATATATATATATATACTAAAATATATATATATATTCTAATATATATATATATATATATATATATATATATATATATATATATATATATATATACACATCCATGCATATGAACATACACACTTTCATGCACACGTACATATACATATAATAATTTTTATTTTATTATTTTTTTGTAGTTTTATTTTTATTTTTATTTTTTATAATTTTAACCTTATAATACTTACAGTATAATCAAAAATACCTAAATACCCTAAAACTAACCACCTAACAGACAAATCGCTAACCTATACTAAATCCTAAGAGACAAATAACTAGACCTACACTAATGTTAAAACAGCCTCGAGCAGGAGAACACCATCGACTGCAGATATGTAATGCCTTTCTACATTACATACCTGTACTCATCACCTGGTGACTGTCAGTCGAGGCACAACCTAATATAGGGGACATCAATATATGAAAGGGAACCAGACGAGTCAGGAACATTTCCATATACGTCAGCTGTCGTCCCTAATTAGAATAACTTAAGCAAGATAGTATAATGTTCATTCATTCATTGCCAGACGCCATGTATCCCAAACGGGGTGGCCAAGGGCTTAGAGTTAATTGTTTTACAGGAAGGGGCACTAATCCTCCACCAACCCCACTTGACACGTAGGGAGAACGTTATGCCAACAGCATCTGGTGTTCCCAGGCGGTCACCCATCCAAGTACTAGCGAGACCCAATGTCGCTTAACTTCGCTGATCGGACGGGAAGCGGTGTACTCAACATATTTACGAGTACATAATTTGTACAAAAAGTGAAGAACCTCGCCCAGGACTGAGCCGCCCCTGCAACAGTTCTTATACCAAGAGTATAGAGAAAGATAAGAGGGGACAGTCGCACCATCCACGTGTAACTCCGGGCGACAGTGGCGCCCCAAGCGGCAGGCGCGGAAACAGAGATGGAGAATGTAGACATCATGCCGGGCAGTCAGTTCTGTGTTGCCATTAACTGCAGAAATTCTGGGCAAAAAAAAAGGCCGAGCTTATATTATTTTCGATTCCCAAAGGACAAGGAAATGTGAGTGATATATTCACAAGCACATCTTATCTAAACTAAGTTCACGCTGATGAAATTATCAGAAATGTTGATCTGGTTGGTTATTCACTCGTTGTTGCTTTGGTATATAATTCACCGTGATTTATCTAGACACTACAAGAGGTTACTGAGCGTTGTTCTAGGGCATCAGACTCTTTTTATGTTGCTCACGCAACGTAATTTCTCGGTGTTTTACCTATACACAACTATGGTTTCTGAGTGTTGTTAACTTAAGAGGTAAAGGAGATGGGTCCGGAATTCGAGGAGGGCAGATCTGAGGAGAACATTCGAGTCTTTGTTTAGGCGTTGTTTTTTTTGTGCTGAGCACTTCGAGGACAACCAGTTCATGAACTCGGACATATAAAAGTGAAAATACAGTTCCTGATTTAGTCTAAAAGGAAGCTTTTATCAGCCAGCTACACTTGTTTCACATGTTTTTAATCAGCTTTTGTCAGCCAGCTACAATTGTCTCACATGCTTTTATCAGCCAGCTACATTTGTCTCACATGCTTTTATCAGCCAGCTTTTTATCAGCCAGCTACATTTATCTCATGCTTTTTATCAGCCAGCTACATTTGTCTCACATGCTTTTATCAGCCGGCTACATTTGTTTCACATGCTTTTATCAGCCAGCTACATTTGTTTCACATGCTTTTATCAGCCAGCTACATTTGTCTCACATGCATTTATCAGCCAGCTACATTTGTCTCACATGCTTTTTTATTAGCAAGCTACATTTGTCTCACATGCTTTTTTATCAGCCAGCTACATTTGTCTCACATGCTTTTATCAGCCAGCTACATTTGTCTCACATGCTCTTATGAACTTTATCAGTCAGCTACACTTGTCTCACTTGCTTTCTAATCACTGACTTAAGGTTTAGTAAAACATGGAAAACCTCTTTTACTTTTGCAATTGAAATTTTTTTAAAATTTAGTTGCAGGAGAGAGAGAGAGAGAGAGAGAGAGAGAGAGAGAGAGAGAGAGAGAGAGAGAGAGAGAGATCTGGTTAAAAAAAAAAAAAAAATGCTTGGTTTAAACCATTGGCTTAAAGCCACGAACCCTGTATATACATTAATAAAGTTTGGCATTATACCCCTCTCCAAAAAGTTGCAGTTATTTTTTTGTGTCGTAAAAAAATATATTGTTGGTACAATAATTCCTCATATGTAGCCAAAGTACTTGGATTAATATTGTCGCTAACATTATCATAATTCAGTGATTGTTAATATGGAGAGGTTGAAATGTTTAACAGAATAATTTGAACCAAGAGATAATCATCAACTACTGGTATATATTCATCAATATTACATATTTCTTGTGTGATAATTTACTGGTAACCCTCCCTTTCTTCCTCTTCTTTATCATTCTCTCTCTCTCTCTCTCTCTCTCTCTCTCTCTCTCTCTCTCTCTCTCTCTCTCTCTCTCTCTCTCTAGGGGCCATCCCTATGTTCCCAAGGATAGGTTAGGTTAGTTTAGGACAGGTTAGGTTAAGTAAGCTTTGGTTAGGTTAGGTTAGAAGGATAGGTTAAGTTAGGTTAAGTTAGGATGTAAAACTGGGGAACATAGATATGCTCCCTATGCTGGCATTCATAGCTATACATGCAGACAGAACAGATATTTTCTTCAAATCATACTAATGCTGCTCCAGATACAGTATTGTCATTATTTAATTGCAATGGAGAGTTTCAGTTTCTTGACAGATTGGCCTGATATATCTCATTTATTTGCTCCCTACGTCTCAACCTTTTGAATTACACTTGATATAGTGCCAGGAGCTTTAAATAAAGATGTAAACCACATTCAGAGGCTAGTGTGTCAAGTCGAGAGGTATGAGCTGTCAGTGGCGAGAGCCACTCTCATTTGTATTAAATTACTAATTTTTTCCTGCAGAATATTTAGTAAGATTTCCAAATTAGTGCATCGTTTTACTTATATAGGCTATAATGGAGCTTAAGATATTGTTACAACCCATATAAGTGCTAACATTTGCCTTAAACACTGGTGTGGTATGGGCTAGCACAAAGGAGTGGTATCACAATTTCCGCGCCCGCCGTCGGGCGGCGCCACCGTTCCCGGAGTTACACTTTTCCTATGGAGACTCGCGTGACTGTCCCCTCTTATCTTTCTCTATACTCTTTGCTTATACTTCATAGGTGAGGTTCAGGCGAGGCGCTATTTACGGTACACCCTATACATTAAAACACAAAGATATACACAAAGAAAATAAGTGAACTTGCATATTTTCACACACACGAGAGAGTGTGTTAAAGCATGCTAGCCATTAATATGCCTCGTTCTCCTTTACTTTATTCTTCCTTCCGTATTTCTTTTCTTCATCTTTACCAGAAAGACGCAAAATATTTAAACTACATCACTGTCGATTTATTTGCACGATATTTTTTGCTTCTAATTCTTCTTCTTCTTCTTGTCTCTCTCTCTCTCTCTCTCTCTCTCTCTCTCTCTCTCTCTCTCTCTCTCTCTCTCTCTCCGGATCTTCTCAATGATACCATAACGTCTGTGTACTCGGTTTACAATTCGAGCAAACTTGTTAATTTCTCTCTCTCTCTCTCTCTTTCTCTCTCTCTCCGGATCATCTCAATGATACCATAACGTCTGTGTACTCGGTTTACATTGCGAGCAAACTTGTTCATTCTCTCTCTCTCTCTCTCTCTCTCTCTCTCTCTCTCTCTCTCTCTCTCTCTCTCTCTCTACGGATTATCTCGATGGGACCAAAACGTCTGTGTGTTCGGTCTATAAATCGAGCGGACTTATTTCTCTCTCTCATGCTACAGTAAAGGTTCGATCCCTGCTTGCTTACGTCCAGCTTTCGCAGCCGTACCAAAAGCACATCGCCAGCCATGTACTGATTAATCCGAATCATTATCACAGACCAAGACATTACCTTTGCATAGCCATCCATCATCCTATAGTTTTGTGTGAACCGACATCACTGCAGTAACGTCATTTAAAAACTATTAATCATGCAGCAAGTGTAAACGCGGGCTAATGTATGCAAAGGCCTGCACTATAGGTGTTCGAAATGTTTAAACAAAAACAACAGCAAGTGCGAATTGCGTTACGTTACGCTTAATATAACAGCAACCTTTTGTTTTACCACTGAGCATAAGAGCATATTAACTTGATAATTATATGGTCTGGGGCAATTTCGTGCTGATGAATTAATGAATGTTATTGATACATGTGGGCGCACATAGTGGCGCAGTAGTTACTGGACCGATAATAATGAATATGAATCTACCACTGATTATAACAATTAAGGTCACAGACAAAACATATCTGATTAATAATCTGAGACGAATATAGATACCTGTTACATTCACAGGGACAAAAAAGTAATATTAAGTAAATAGAATTACATGAATGAACGACCTATGCAAAGACTTATTTTTTATTCCTGTCATTCCTAGTACAATATCTTGTAAATATCTTAAACTCTGCGACTTAAAGAATTATTTAACTAATAGTCTCGGAAATCATTTTAAATATCTTCTTATCCCTCTGAAGTCAAGGGAAGATTCTTCAGCTAAATACGCAAAAATATATAACACTGCGAACTCAAAAGCAGGAGGAGCAAAAATGTCACCGAGTCCACACGAGCAGATTTTATATTTCCTTATTACATGTATGCAACATGTTTTTCCCTTTTTTATAATCTGGGAGAAAACATAGTGCCAATAACTGTTCAGCTTTTTCTATTAAAAGTCTCTCTCTCTCTTTCTCTCTCCGATTTTCATTCGATTTTAGCTCTTTTACTGATATCCCCTTCCTTGCTCCCAGCTCATTACCTAATCTAATTCTTTCTTATTCCCTCTCCTCCTCCTTTCGTCTCATAATGCTGTTCCTCTTCTTTACTTAATTTCAGCGCAATCGTTATCGTCTTTTATACTACGGTCTTTCTCGCATGTTTCTTCACCCACACATCTCTCTCTCTTGTTTCTAACTTTTGCTTCTAGCTATTCCTTTTTTTTTTTTGTCTCTGGTATCCCTTTCCTCTATCACCAGCTTATAACAACTCCCAACCTCCCCTTTTATTTTTATTTTTCCTCTCCCTCCATGTTTCTTTTATCAGCTTTTTTTTGTAAGCTCATCTTTCCCTTTTCTATCTAATTTCAACGGATTTTTCATTACCTTCGCTGTTCTTATCTACCAAACCCCGTCTCCCTCCATTCTGATTATTTCATTTTTCATATATTCCCACCCAGCAGTTTTCTTCCCTCTCCTACATTCCATAAATTGCTTCAGTTCCATTTTTTCTTTGCCTCATGTTGCTGCAGATATATTAAAAAGGTATTTGCCTTCCTTTTCCCAGATTCTTCACTTCTCACACCGTCACGTGTCACTTTTTTGTTCTAGCAGACACCAGACGATTTTACTCAGTAGATGTTAGAACAGGAACCTAATAGTGTTAATTCTCTCCCTAACTCCTTCCTGACTTCTTCCAGTTATCATTTGTTTCCTTTTAGCGCCCTTCCATTTCCACATACTTATCTACCATCCAGCGAAACACACTCATTCCTTTGATTCCTTCTCATCTCATCCATTTGCTCTCCTCCTGTATGAGACACCACTCTCTCCTCCCTTTCCCTTATTCTCTATTTCTCCGGTTTACTCATTAATTTCCCTCTATGTTTTCCCTTTTCTCCATTCTTCTTGTACTTCTTTCACGTGTTTCTTCAAAAATTCACTACCGTTCATCCATTTCTCCACCATCCTCGTTCTTCACTCGGGAAGTCCTTTTGTACTCAGTTATTATATTCCCTCCTTCCTCGATGTCTTCAATTTTCTAAGTTTCTTCCTACTAAACTATCGTCTTTGCTTTCCTTAAGACCCCTCTTTTTTTTCCTCTTTTTTTTCTTTCACACCAAACTCCTGCACTCTCTTCATAACACCATTAATATCTTTATTCAGTCCCCCTCACACACTCCCTCATTATCCTTTCTCCTAACCAACTTCTCTTTACCCCTTCAGCCCGAAAACGTAATTATATTAGGATTTATTATATAACAACAATAAAAATAACAAAAGTAATAGTCGTCATCATCATCATCATCATCATCATCATCATCTTTATCTTAGGTAAAACGGTTCACGAAAGCTATATCAAACATCTCCAGCTCAAAACGTCTCTCCCAAGCTGAAGAAATTAATCTAATGGTTCCACAAATAAAGTATATAATGCGGCCATCACAGCGAGGTGCTTAACCCTTTTAACTCGATGACTTTTTTTTTAGTCATCGTAACTACAGGCAATTATTTTCAGCTCAAGATAAGTTCATAATAGTAAAACGAGTGACTGAGGGATCCATCGAACCCCTTAATTCGAAAAGCCTCTTTTAATGGGAATAATACTCTTGTTTCGAAACGGAGAATCAATACAGAAGGCATCCTTGAGCCTAAGTGATTAATCTTTTATCCCCATCCCTATTGCCTTTTTCCATCCCCCGTCCCCCTACACCCCTTCTCGCAGTCTATCGTTCTCTCTCCTACTTCGTCGTTCCTTTCCTCTCACCCAGTTTTTCTCTTTTTACCCTTCCTTTTATCCATAATCACCATCTCCTCTTCATTCCTTACTCTTTTATGTTCTATTCTCTAAATATACCTATCTTTCCCTCCCTTCAGGTACTCTCTACTCCTTATCATCCTCCTTCCACACTTTTGCTATGCCCTTCCATTTTCTCCACATTCACTTACGCTCTCATTCTAGCTTCTTCCACCCTCTCTCTTTTCATCGTAGTTCACTTCACCATCACTCCACTTCTCTCTCACTCTCCTACTTCTCGCTACTAATGAAGGAGGGACTTGAGACGGTGATTCCAAGAGCCCTCTCACTGCTTGCAGACAGGATATTCATCCTACCTTTTGAGAGAGAGAGAGAGAGAGAAAGAGAGAGAGAGAGAGAGAGAGAGTATATATCTGTGTGTGTGTGTGTGTGTGTGTGTGTGTGTGTGTGTGTGTGTGTGTACGAGTATGTATATATGTATGTATGTACACGAGCATTACTCTTTCTCTTACACTGTTTTCCTCTACAGGCTATTTCACTGGGACCATAACGTCTGTGTATAGGTGTATCTTTCTAATTACTCTCTCTCTCTCTCTCTCTCTCTCTCTCTCTCTCTCTTATTGGCTATACACTTCAAGATTCAGTAAACACGACTTCCACTGTGGGATGTTTGATGGAAGCGGTGCTTCATCTCAGCTGGGTTCAGGTCTATGCAAGACTAGTTTTAGATAGAATTAGAATAGATTTTGGCTAGTTGGGAGTTTGTTGGAGGTTTTGGGAGTTTGTTGTCCGGCTTAGTGAGGACAAGTTTCGGACTTAACAGAGCCTCGTTTGGGATTAAAGGAGTCATGGAGAGATGGTGGCGGGCTTGGCGTGGGCTTCATGAGGGCCTGATGGGGCTATGTGGGTAGTCTAGGTGAGTGATGGGTGATTTCTTGACGGACGGAATGTTGGTGCTACGAGGTTGATGGATGGGGTTAGGCGGGTGATACCGGTAGGTCATTTTCAGGCGAGAGAGGCAGGTGAGGGGAAAATTTTTACTTGGTACACAGGATAAAAGGTTAGGGTAAGTGGGACTGCAGGAGAATGTTAAATGCGTGAAGCGTATGACACTTAAATATCAGGTGTGATAAATGGGTGGCAGAGTAATACTAGATGAGTGTAGACAGGGAGGAGGTGGTGTGCTGTGTGACGGAAAGTGGACTGGGTTCCCGACTTCGGGAAGGGTCGAAAAATTGTTTATTAATTATTATTATTATTATTATTATTATTATTATTATGATTATGATTATTACTGAGTCTGCAGAGATATTTCCATTTCCCGTGGAGAAAATGTTACCTACGTTTCCCCCCAAAAATACATTGCTATTTCCTCTGTTTTTGGTGTTCGTTTTCTACATCTTATCAGTATGCTTTGCCACCGCCTCAGTCTTCTATTTCTGCGCCAGTTGGCCTGAAAGTTATCAGGAAAGAATCTGAGCTTCATATCGTAACGCATCTTTCTCAGATATTAATGAACGCCTTCAGAATGACTACAGAGCCCGATAAGCTTATAAAGACGGGTGAGTAGCTACCAAACACCTGCCGAAAAGTTACTAGATACCAAAACAGACATACAAGTACGTGCAACTGGTCTACTGTATTCAGCTTCCGACATTCGTCTGGTGTTTGGCACGTTCGATATGAACGGCCCCTCTATCCTGTTGGTTTTGCGTTTCGTTTCGTCCATCAGCACACACACACACACACACACACACACACACACACACACACACACACACACATATATAGATATATATATATATATATATATATATATATATATATATATATATATATATATATATATATATATGTGTGTGTGTGTGTGTGTGTGTGTGTGTGTGTGCGCAAAAAGTTATACATAGAGCTGTTTAGAGAGGCTTATACGCATCTCCCTCAATTTCCATATAGGTCATAATACACACACACACACACACACACACACACATATATATATATATATATATATATATATATATATATATATATATATATATATATATATATATATATATATATATGTGTGTGTGTGTGTGTGTGTGTGTGTGTGTGTATTATGATATATGGAAATGAGGGAGATGCGTATAAGACTCTAAACAACTCTGACATGTATAACTTTTTGCTTCGAATTTATATGTGCACATTACAGCTGTAAAAGTGGCACCCATGTTGGCCAAGAGTAACTAATTAGAAATCATAAAGGCAGTATGGTCGAAATATGATAACCAGTTACTGTCGGGATTTTTACTTCTACAACCAATTCAATATTAGCTATAACTGGACGGATGGGTGGACTATTGGTGGGGTGGGTAGGGCAGGTGGAGTGGATAGGCATGGTTGGAGGGTAGAAGGGTAGTGAGAAAATAGAACCATGGTTAGAATAGGTCAGTGGGTAATATATCACTGAAGAAATGTACCCAAGGAAGAACATAGGTTTACTGGATAAAATGGGAACCGGCGGGTCTTCTCCCACAGTGGAAGAGACCATCTGGGGTCTTTGGTACTGCTGACAGGCACGTTCGTAGGGTTTTACCCAGGCCACGGCAGGTATCCGGTCTACTGAGAGATAAAGATACAATCAAATACATTCATTTACATATATGATGCAAGCCTCAGGAAATGCCATGTTGCTTCTCGCAAATGGGGCCTCTGCATTTTTTTTCCCCCTTTTCTGCCTCAATACGATTTTGTTTAGTTCAGAAGCCGCTTCTTGTAACGGAAGGATTATATAACCCATTCACTACGTAAAGTTTCCATTATAACAAATAACACCATGTAGACGTACCACTGTTAAAGCATCAGAATACGTCAACAAAAATAACGTACACAATACAATGCCCATTACGGAGGTAAACAATAAGCACCCATTAAAATACAATATGAACAGGAAAACACTATAGGCAGCTGGTTTAACATAAGGGAGGAAAATATTGCAAGGGAAGTAAATGGAAATGGAAAGCTGAATAAAAGCCATTTCATTGATAAACAAGTGCTGAAAATATTATAAATGGGCATTAACAAATACACTAGGTTCAGATTATAATATATTGCACAGCGAGTGACTGAAACTGAGAATTCCACAAGTAAAGGAGAACTGTGTAACTGGGGCGAAAAACCCAGTGTTGATAAACTGCACTTTCAGTTGTGAACACAGATCACACACATAGCCAAATGTAATTCTGGCGATGTGAAAAATCGCCCAGCAAAGGGCAATTTTACCAGTGGAGTACAACGTTATGTAATGGGAATTTCTAACCTTTATAATACTTATTGACAACACACAAGGAATTAGGAAATGTTGACGATGAAATTTAAAATGATCAGTAAACTAATTATAATAGTGTGAATATAATAACCATGGAAAAATGGTATTGAAATAGTGTTGGAAAAGAAAATTAATCATGGAGGGAAGTAATAAGTAAGTCTGACTTGAGAAAAGTTCAGATCATAGTTACCTCTTATTTCGGGCTACTTTGAATCTAATCCTGCAAACAGGTGCCCATACAGTATTGGGTAGTTAGCCCGTTTCCCTGTGTGTGTGTGTGTGTGTGTGTGTGTGTGTGTGTGTGTGTGTGTGTGTGTGTGTGTGTGTGTGTGTGTGTGTGTGTGTGTGTGTGTGTGTGTGTGTGTGTGTGTGTGTGTGTGTGTGTGTGTGTGTGTGTGTGTGTGTGTGTGTGTGTGTGTGTGTGTGTGTGTGATCTTGTTCACTGTCACTAGGTAGACTGCTTTACCCCAGATGGAACAGAATTTCACACAGTTTTTTGCAGCCTAAGTCATTCTTGTTCATATGTACAATTTTGGTTGGCAGAATGTTCTGAGAACGCAGTAAAGAAATATACGCTGCTTTGGAAGAATAAGTTCCTGAGACACTAGCAAGAAGCCCAACACGGGCAAAGTAACTTCAAGCCATGTTTTGACTGACCGAGAGGACTTATGGGCCCGTTCTTCTCCGTCAGTCACAATGAAGTTAATCTGCCGGTGGAAAGGAGAGATGAAGTTTGGAGAAATGATGGGAAGACAATAGGGGAGGGGCAGGGGAACGGAGACTAGGAGAATGAAGCAGAGGAGAGTGGATGCAAGAGATGAGGAAGAGATGGGGAGAACGAGGGGACGGTGGCGTAGTAGAGGGAGGGAATATTATGTAGTTGAAGGGAGACTGAGTGGGGACTGGAGAGATGTATTGTACATGAAGTGTGGGAAGACTAAGGGATGGCATCTCATGTAGGAAAGGGGAGATAGAGAGGAGGAACAAATATGAAGAGACCTGGAAAAGGAGAGTAGATGGAGGGAGTTTTAAACATGGATGCGGAGATGCAAGGATGAGTGGTGAGTGGTGATAAAATTGGGAGAGATGATAGGGAAGGGAGAGAGTTGAAAGAGGATGTGACAAGTATGGGAGGGAGATAAATACTGAGGCTGACTTGAGATTAGGAGACATTAGGTGGGAGGGGGAATGAAAGTAGGTGTCTCATGCACTGGAGGGGATATGGAAAGGTGGAGAAGACATGAGGCGAAATGTGAGATGGACTGAAAGTATACAAAGGTATTTCATCTAAGGAAAAGATAAACGGAAGGGTGCCTAACGGGAGGCTTAAAGGAAGGAGATCTCAAACAGGGGAAAATGGATACAGAGATTGGAGAAGGGAGAAGAAAAGGAAAGAAAAACAAAAGAAAGGGATAAGGAACACTAAGAAAATAAGACTTCCATATTCCCAAAGGAGTTCAGAATGATTTCCACTTGGATACTGTACTCATCCCCTTGGAACAGTTGATGAAACCTGCGGATCCGAGTTGCAACACTTCACTGAATATTTGCGCTTGTATGGTTTACCCTTTTTCAGTTTTAGTTATACTTAATGATATCTTTTTAAAAAACATAGGCATGCCTTCTGGTACTAGAAGAGTTCAAGAAAGCTGCACCAAGCCTCTTCAGTTTTCAAGATCTATCCCTAACAAGGAGGGGAAAAAAGCCATAATTTAAACATCTAGGCCAAATAAAATATAAAACGACCATCAGAGTTTGTGTTTGTCCCCTTCCGAATGATGGCTTTTTCTCAATCTTAGTAACCATACACGATTATTTTCAGTTCAGGATAAGATCAAAATACTGATAGGGTTGATTGAGAGTTAATCGTCTATCTCCATTTCGTTTAAACCAACCTAATACTGGTCTGGGGATACCAAAATTCAATATAATATACATCCGCAGGCTTGAGCGATTTATTTTCTATTCACATCCCTACTTACTTTTCCCATCAGCACCCCCCCCCCCTACATCCCTGCTACTCGAAATCTTTATCTCACTCTCCTACTTTCTCCTCTTCTTTCGCTTATCCTCATTTCTCCTTCCACCCTTCCTTCCATCCATAATCGATTTATACTCTTCATTTCTGAGTATGTCTCTTTCCTTCGATACCTTTCTCCTTCAATATACTTGTCTTATCCTCTCTGTTCGTCGTCTTTATTCCTTTTCTCCCCCTTCCATGATTCCACTGCCCTGTTATCATTTTCTCCACTTTTCCTTCCTCATCTATCTCGCGTTTCTTACTTCCTATCTTCGTCGCATCTCTCTCTCTCTTTCTCTGTCTGTCTGTCTGTCTGTCTGTCTGTCTGTCTCTCTCTCTCTCTCTCTCTCTCTCTCCGACTCTTAGCTGCAGATGAAGAAGGTCGTTGAAAAAGTGAGTCTGGGAGCCTCCTCACTATTTCCAGGCATGATATTGACCCTGCCGAGAGAGAGAGAGAGAGAGAGAGAGAGAGAGAGATGGCAATAATAACACATGCAACCATTTGAACTTCCTCGTTGTCTTTTATTTTATTCTAGTTATTTTACCTCTACTTTCGCAATTACTCACTACCATAAAGTTTTAATAATATTATTTTGTTTCTCATATTTTCTCAATTTTTTTCTTATCTTCTCAGTCAGTTCCATCACTTCTTGTTTCTATTTTTTTAACCTTTCCCATACACACTATCATTCCTTCGAATTACTTAATTGGGACCAAAAACCTTTCTACCCGGTCTATCTTAGTAGTTCTCTCTCTCTCGCTCTCTCTCCCCCTCTCTCTCTCTCTCTCTCTCTCTCTCTCTCTCTCTCTCTCTTCTCACGAGCTGTGCACTTCAAAAATCAGCAAACATGGCTCCCACCGCCCCCCTTCGTACATACCAGTAGCTGCAAACAAACGGCGTGGGTTCAGGTCAAAGTGGGGCTAGTTTTGGCAAGGCGGAGGCTAGTTGGGAGTTTGATGGAGGTTTTGTTGGGGCTGTTTTGGTGAGTTAGTGGGGTATGGGTTGAGATTTGATGGAGACTTGGTGGGGACTTGATGGAGACCTGGTGGGGTTCTGCTGAAACCTTGGTTGGGATTTGATGGGGGACTGGTGAGGAAATATTGTGGTGAGTTGGCGGGGGCTTTAAACGGGGCCACTAGGAGGTTCACTGGGTCTTGGGGTGGGTTTGATGGGGCTATGTAGGTAGTGTAGGACATGTGAGGGCAAATGGTGATTGGTTGGACGGAACATTGGTGTTATACCGTTGCTGGATGGTGTTAGTTGGGTGGTACCGATATATCAGTTTAAGGTGAGAGATGACATTGACTGGTAAATATTAGCAGGGTAAAGTGGGTGACAGGTAAATGTTAAGATGGTTAAACTGATGACACTAATGATATGTGCATGAAGTGGGTGACAGGTAAATGTTATGTGTGGTAAGTAGGTCGCAGAGTTATTAATACTAGGTGCGTGCAGGAAGGGAGAAGGAAGAGTGTTGTGTGATGAGAGGGCTGGGTTGCCGCCTTGGGGATGGGTCGATAAATCCATTTACTTACTCCTTCAGGCCGATTATATATTTACACTTCCTGGGGGGAAAACATTTTATTTTTGGATCAAACAGCCTGAAATTTGCCATGCATGAAGAGGGGCCTGATATACTGAGATACCTTTCTTAGATTTTCGACCAATGCCTATAAAATTAATATAGAGCCCGAAAGATTTTAAAAAGGGAATGACTAGCTAGTAAAAGCTGGTCGAAAAAAACACTATACAAAACAGTCATCCCAGTATAGGCAAGTGTTTTATTCGGCCTTCAGACACGCTTCCTATGTGGAGCACATTCAGTTTGAAGGAAGCTTATAATCAATTTATTCTGCAATATATTTCGTTCATATAAGTTCCAAATGGATGCAGATATAATGCATTTACATACAAAAAGCAAGCTTCGGGGAATGCCATGCAGCTGATTGCAAATGTGGCCTCTGTGGTGTTTTTATCCATCTATCTACCTATCTATTTCTGACTTAACACAAAATAACATCCATTACAAAGGTAAACAAGAAAAAGCATAGTAAAATACAGTATGAATATGAAAACAACATCGAAAACTGTGTTAATATCATGGTAGAAAATAGGGCAATAGGTGGGATGAAACTGAAAAACTGAAGTAAAACCATTTCATAGGTAAACAGCTGGTGAGCTTAATTAATTCAGGTTAAGAAAAAAAAAACTCAGGGTAAAATATACTGCAAAGTGAGTCATTTGGAATGATAAAGATTCCTAAAACAAGACATGATTTTGTTATTGTGGCGAAAAACTTAATGTTGGTCAAATGCAATTACGACCGTCAATACAAGAATAAGAACAGTGCAAGAGGTCATTCTGATGATGTGCAAATACCACAAAAAGTACAGGACATCCTTACCTTGCAGCTAAGGCTATTTAGAGTCTAATCATGTGGGCTGACGACATACTGCGTCGCCCTGTGTGTGTGTGTGTGTGTGTGTGTGTGTGTGTGTGTGTGTGTGTGTGTGTGTGTGTGTGTGTGTGTGTGTGTGTGTGTGTGTGTGTGTGTGTGTGTGTGTGTGTGTGTGTGTGTGTGTGTGTGTGTGTGTGTGAACTTGTTCATTTCCATTGTGTGAACCGCCTTATGTCATAATTATCACATTTCACACATTTTGCAACTTAAGGTCATTCTTATTAATATGTACATTTTAGATTAACGAATCATTTTATGGCCACATTGAAAGAATGAAATAATGCTTTGGAAGGACAAGTTTAACATGGAAGTAACCTAAAGCCCAAAAGAGGCCAAGTAGTTTCAGACCTTGTTTTGACTGGTAAAGCGAACTGATGGGCCTGTTTTTAAATACGCCACTAACTGTGAAGTTGAACTGTAAGTGGAGGGAATGGGAAGTGGATAACAGGTGGAGAGACACTAAGGGTGGCGGGGGGGGGTTAGAGAGTATGCGTATCAAGGATAGGAGAGTGGACGGACGGGGTGGACTAGAGATAGTGAGAGTCAAGGAACTGTGGAATACTTAAGGGAAGGAGTTTTATGTAGGTGAGGGGAAATGGAAGGAAGGAGAGATGGGTGTACAAGAGGTAAACAGAGAGTAAGGGAGGGTATCTCATGTTGATAGGGGACGATGGAGTGGATGAGGAGTGGAGAAGAAACGATAGAGATATTTGAGGAAAGGAAGACAGAAGAGAGGAGTCTTAAATATGAAAGGGGAGATGGAGGGATGGGTGCGTGGTGGTGGTTGTGAAGAAATGGGGAGACTATAGGGGAGGGAGGGAGAATGAAGGAGGGCGGGAGTCTCAGTTATGAGACGGAGATGGATGGAGAATGGACATGAAGAGATGAAATGACAAAGCAGGGGAAAATGGCATTAAAGTAGGTGGTTCATGCAATGATGGGGGAGGGGGAGAAGGTGGAGAAGATGAGGCGAAACCTGAGGATGGGTAAGAGTTGAGTGCGGGACTTCATGCAGGGATGGATAGATGGAAGGATGGTGAAGGGGAAGTTTGGCGGAAAGGGATCTCAAGCGCGAGAGAAGGGATATAGTGGGAAAGAGATGGAAAAGAATAGGAGGGAGGGATAAGTACTAGGATATTTAAGACTGTTAAATTCGCAAAGGAATGGAGGACGGCCTCCACACAGCTATGTACACACGTTCAAGAAAAAGTTAGTAAACTCTATGAATTCGTTTTGTCACATTTAACTATATATGATTGCTTGATTGGTGTAACCTTTGAAGCCATAAAACCCTTTAAACGGCCTAAATTTCGAAACAGACGAAAGTGTCTAAGAAAAATTGAAATGAGCTGATCCATGCATGAAGGAATGACACCATACTGTAGTGTGCTTGGAAAGAAGAACAAGAACGAGGACAAGAAAAAGAACAATGGGAAATTATCAAATACAGTATAGTCTTCTCACTAAAGCAGCTTTGGGAGGAAAGGAATATGGGAAGAGGAAATGAAACGGCTTCAAACAGTTGTACGCCTATCGGGACCTGTAATACAAAAGCCGATTACTTACATATCCGGGGACTGGAGTTGGAAAAGGAATTTAAGGCGCCTTTTGGGAATACTGGTGAGGGACACTGAGATGAAGGAGGGAGGGTGGGAGACGTAGAGCAGAGGGAAAGGTATGACTGAAGTCCCGGAGAATGGAAACAGTGTGGGGACAGGAAATTGTGGAGAGTAGAGGCACTGTTCATATAAGTACTTGTGGAAAGTAGGAAGAGTATTAATACAAGCAATTACGAACAATGAGAAGAGTGTGGATATAAGTAAATGATGCAAGAGGGAACAGTGTGGATGTAAGTAACAGTGAATAGTGAAGACAGCGAGGACAAAGCTAGTGGTGGGAGAAATAATTTAAGTAACTGTGGGTATCAGGACAGTGCTGGATATAAGAAATTGTTGGTGTGTGTGTGTGTGTGTGTGTGTGTGTGTGTGTGTGTGTATGTATATATATATACATATATATATATATATATATATATATATATATAAATAATTGTGTGTGTGTGTGTATATGTATGTATGTATGTATTTATGTAAGCATGTATATATATATATATATATATATATATATATATATATATATATATATATATATATATATATATATATATTATCTATCTATCTATCTATTGCCAGACGCCTCAATCCCGTTTGGGGTGGCCACAAACAAATCGCCTCCAAGTCGCCCTGTCCCCCGCCATTTCACTGCCCTGCTCCCAACTCACACCCCCCTCTCTCATATACCTCTCCACCCCATCCCTCCATCTCATCCTCGGCTTCCCCCTCCCTCTTCCCCCATCCACCTCACTCACATACACTCTCTTCGTCAGTCTTTCACCCTCCATCCTCTCCACATGGCCAAACCACCTCAGTGTGTTCCTCATAACGCTTCCTATCACATACACATCCACACCACAACGCTCCTTTATAACCTCATTCATCAGCCTGTCTCTCCATGTGACTCCACAGGCTCCTCTTAAATAACTCATTTCCACTGTTCTCACTCTTGACTTGTGTCCTTCTAACAACGTCCAAGCTTCACTTCCGTACGTTAGAGTTGGTATCACAATACTGTCATGTAGTAACTTTCTCACTTCCATGCTCACTTCCCTGTTTCTTATCACTGCTTTCAAAGAACCAGCAACCTTTCTTCCCTGCTGTACCCTTTCAAGCACTTCACCCTCCAAACCTCCATCCTTACTTATCACACTACCCAAGTACTTAAACGTACTCACATTTTCCAATTCCTCACCATCCAACCTCGCTGTACATTCACTGACTTCACCTCTCTCAAAGACCATCACTTTACTCTTCCCTACATTCACCTTTAGATTCCGTTTCTTACACACTCTCCCAAACTCATCCACCAAGCCTTGCAGCTCCCCTTCGTCTTCACTCAACAACACAGTATCATCTGCAAACAACAGTACAGGGAGTTTCCAAACACTATCCTCTCTCACCAGGGCCACTCCAACATCCACTACCCTACCTTGTACCTCTTTTATTACCCCATCCATGTACGGATTGAACAACCGTGGAGACATGACACATCCCTGTTTCAACCCAACTTTCAAAGAGAAAAATTCACGTACTTCACCATCCACACGCACTGCAGCCTTCGCACCATCGTACATACTCTTCACAGCATTCAACAACTTCCCATCTACTCCATAATTCTTAACACTTTCCACAATCCTTGTCTATCCACCCTGTCATATGCTTTCTCCAAATCCATGAAAGCCACATACAACTTCTTTCCCTTCACTAGAAACTTTTCCACTAAAGATCTAAGAATGAATATCCGATCTACACAACCTCTTCTCTTCCTAAAGCCTCCCTGTTCCTCTCCAACTAATTTCTCTGTTCTTTCTCTAACTCTGTCAATAAGTATCCTACCATACACTTTTCCTATTATACTAAGAAGACAAATGCCCCTATGATTACCACACACTTCTTTTTCCCCTTTTCCTTTGTACAAGGGAATAATTATACCTGACTTCCAATCATCCGGGACTCTACACACACACACACACACACACATATATATATATATATATATATATATATATATATATATATATATATATATATATATATATATATATATATATATATATATATATATATATATATACATATAATAATAATTTGGTTTTACGCCAGGTATCCCCGAAGGGCTAAGGCGTTGCCCCTGGGTAGAGGACTTTTGGACTGGATCGTGTAGCATTTAATGACCGGATGCCCTTCCTGACGTCTACCAATGACCCGTGGGTGGATTAGATCCTCCGACCCTTTGGTCAGAGCGGAGCGCTCTAACCCACTGAGCCACGGCTAAATATATATATATATATATATATATATATATATATATATATATATATATATATATATATACACGTATATAGATAGATAGATAGACAGATAGATAGATAGGTAGGTAGGTAGGTAGATAGATTGATAGATAGATAGGTAGAATGATAGATAGATAGATTAATAAATAGATAGATAGGTAGATGGGTAGATAGATAGATATTTATATATGTACATGAACATTTGTATGTTTATATACATCATCATCATCATCCGGACCTCCTTTCCCACCCTAGGGCAGGGTGAAGAGAAGCAATGTCCAGACAGGCCAAATTTGCCCAGTCTAATGGGCAACGCTTCCATTCACTCATCATTCAAGCCCCCGGAATCCTGGCCTATCGGATACGCCAAAAACATTCATTACGTTCTGTAGCTTCACAAAAACGTATCCGATAGAGTAAATCCGGACGCTGCCTCGTTAAAGAGTCACATCCCTTTTCCACTTTGGTGGCAATTTCACTCATCCATGCTTTCTTACATATCTCCAGCAAGCACTTCCTTCCACTCTTTCCATTACATTTAATCATCTCTGCATACACCTCATCAACCCCAGCTGCTTTCCCATTTTTCAGCCGCTTCACGGCACTCTTCACCCGTGCGAGTGTCACGTCTTCTGGCACCGCATTCCTTCTCTGCACCCCCTCCAAGCCAATCATGTTTACAGCCACTCTGCTCTCTATTCCCATTCATCAGTCTTTCAAAATATCCTTTCCATCTGGTCCTTACTTCATCTCCATGGGTTAATAATCTACCACCTACATCCTTCACACCATCACATTTCTTTCCGCTTTCACTTCTACATTTCCGCACATCTTTCCAGAATAACATTCTATTTTCAGCGTAGTTCGCATTCATTTTTCTTCATACTGTAGATCATCATTAACCTTCTTCTTTATCCTCTTCACTAGTCTCTTTCCTTGCTTCTTGCTCTCAGTATATTCAGTTCTTATTTCAACTGAACCCCTGTCCTGTGACCACTTTAGTCACTTCTTCCTGTTATCCTCCACTGTTCTCTTAACCTCCTCATCCCACCATGCCGTACCTTTCTTCTTTGTTGTTACTCTTGCCACACCACACACTGCTTTAGTATTCCTAACTAAGCAATCCCTATATGCATTCCACAGGCTGCCCAGATCCAATTAATTCCAATTCACTTATTCTAACTCCTCCACTACTTTGGTCCTGTAAAATCATATGCCATTTCTCTGATCCTCAGTTTCTCAACTTTCAATCTTTCTCCCTGACTGGTCCTTTGTATACATATATATATATATATATATATGTATATATATATATATATATATATTATGGTGGACAGCGAGTACGGTGTGGGAATGTGTAATCACGGATAGTAGGAGTATTGTAGGTACAAGCAAAAGTGGAAAAATTATAAAGTATTCATGAAAGATACTGGGGAAGTAAGAAAATTTTATATATAAAAACGCGATGCCAATGAGATAACTGCTAAAAAATCTTACTATGGAGAAAAGATAGTGAACAGAGGAAGCTCTGGCTTGATATTGTGTATTAAGGTACACATGAACTGAGGTATACATCGGAATGAAGAAAGTGTGGATGAAGAAGGTTATGAGCTAAGGTCGTTGTGGAATTATGGAGAATGGGAATATTATACTGTAGATATGCATAGATGAAATTGTGGCTTGGACTTGGAGATTAATTCCCTCATTACAATGACGTACGTTTTAGTTTCATTAGACGATGTTATGCAACACAGAAGAGCTACTATTTGTGTGGAGGTTATTAAAAGTTATACCGTATCTGGCCACTTCCACTTTGAAAGATCTCTTCGAAGTTTACTAATTGTATGTGGACTTAGCACGACTAAAGTAAAAATTACGTCATCATTACGTGATCTGGGAATAAACTGGGCTGAGGGAATTTGCATATGAACGAAATATTGAATCAGGGAAACTGTTGACAAAGAAGAAGAATGGAGTATGCGTACATTTTGTACAATGCTTCTCATGGTCTTGACAAATTTGATTACCCGTCCCCGAGGGTATTGGTTTCACTCGGTTTCTGTGTTTCTGTGGGTCAGTCTGTCTGTCTATCTCTCTGTTAACAACTTTGCGCGAAAACTGCTGATGAGATTTTGACGAAAATTACAGGGATGTTGGGCTATGAACTTCTGATCACCTATTTAAATTTTGGGCCAAATTGGGCCAAGGCTCAGGCTGTAGGCCCAAAAAGGTAAAAAAAAAAAAAAAAAAAAAAAAAGTAAGAAAAAGAAGAGAAAAAGAAAAATTTAGTTTTTTCGCCATAACTCCTTTCAAATTTGTCATATCGACATGAAACCAAAATCAAAAGGTGCATCTTTCAAATCTGCATCCTATATCATGCCTCATTTCATCAGGGGGTCGCCCCCTAGTTGCAGAAGGGAGGGCCAATATCAGGCGGGTCGCGCCAATAGTTTCAAATGGGCATAAAATCGTGAATTTTCACCCAATTTACTCCAAATTTGGTAGGTGACATCTTTGCCTAGATATCCTGTTGTGGTTATACGTCAGCACTTAAATGACTGCCGGGGACGGGTTTGCTGTGCCTTGACACCGCTTCTTGTTTCAAATCCAGCTACCAGCAAACGATGCTGTTCAGCTGAATGCAAGTCACAGGTGCCTGAAAGTGGCAAGGGGCCAGTGGAGGTGGAAACTCTTGTAAAGGAATATTTCTGAATAAGATAGAGGAAACAGAACAAGGCCTGTGATAGAAGGGTAGTACTCGTATACTAGGAGATCGTAAAAAAGGGCATTAAGAAAAGGGTATGCACAACATCACATACCAAAAGTATTGCACAGTCAGTGGCAAAAGTTAACCTACATTGCCACTGCGTCCACCTCAGACTTAAGGCATGTTCGCCACTTTCCTCCCAAACAAATACCGTCAAAAAGAATAATCTATGCTAAACCTCCCTCAGTTTAAGTACAATAGCCTGCAGAAGAAAGTAAGATGCAACCTTATCTGCGACTGTACATACACGATCGACATGAAGAGGGAAGAAAATACAACTAAAAGTAAAGAAAATTTATCATGTAAAATATGCAGAGGGGAGGAAAAGTATAATAAATGTGAACTGATATCGTTATGTTTGATAACACTGATAAACATACTATGAATGTAAAGTCGTCCCCCCAAAAAATGACGGAAGAGAATCCAGAATAATTTAACTAGAACAAGAGCAACTTCTGGGGGACACTTTTTACCCATCACCTGACAATGTCAGAAGAGACAGATGTTATCACTGAGATCAATAGGTGTCCTTCATTGAGTTGGGCGGCAGGGCGGCTGGCCCGGCATAGAGATTTTGTTTCCAGGCCAGAACTCAAAGTATTCACTATAGAGTAATGAAATTTCACATAGATATGTGTCTTATAGTAACCTGGTGCCTTTTGATAGGTAAAATGCTGTGTCTTAAGTATTTTATAAATAATAAAAAAATTAAAATGATTTTTTCCAGAGATTTCAATGTGACCTGCACAGGGAATGTGAAGGTCCCAAGTTATGTGTCCTCAAGACGCTTTCCTTACGCCCACTTTTAAAAGAGAAGAGTAAGGGAAGGGGGGGATGAGGGCCATGATGCACTTTATTAGGTGTGCAAGGAGGTGGAGTATACATGCTTGGTCAGTGGAGATTTGCAGCAGTGCGTTGCCTATGTTTCAAAACAATTGGAGGAATTCCCTCTGGACATGAAGCTTTGTTGGTAGGAAAATTGTCTAAGATACATTATACAGTGAACCTCCAATAATCCAGCATCTGATGACTCAGAAAACCCAATGGTTCGGAATTTTCAGCCCAGGGTCATTTTTAGCTTCTTTGGGTAAAAAATAAGGAAAAAATTGAAAAATTTCGAAAAATAAACGGAAGCAGTGCGCCGAACTATCCAATTCCGCACCAGCACCAACAACACTACACTACACTTCAAAGGTAAGTAAAGAAAACTATAATTTTTCAATTATTATAATTTATTATTATTTGTTGGGGTGTGTTATGAACATTTTCAGGTACTTCTCTGATAGTCTGGAAAATCTGGTAATCTGGAAGGTCTGTGGGCTACTGCATTCCGAATTCAAGGACTTTTACTGTGCGTATATAGTCTGTATCTTTAATGGAGCAAATTCGGAAGAGTCAAGTTCTAGTGCAGGAACATTCTGACAGACTTCCTTTGAGGTAGAATTTCTGGAAAACATACTTTCAAGAATGTTGGTTTTTCCATTGGAGTCATTTACAAAGTTTCTGCTTCAGGATTTTAAGGAGGGAAAGGGTGATGACTTATTAAAGTTATTTTTAAAACAATTAGCAGTTGACCAAAATATTCTATTGTTATTTGGATCATTTAATAGTCCGGATGCTTAGTAGTGAACAGTTTGATTTGGTGAGATTTACTGTTTTAGCAGTTGACCAAAATATTCTACTGTTATTTGGATCATTTAATAGTCCAGATGCTTAGCTGTGAACAGTCTGATTTAGTGAGATTTATTGTTGCTTTTGTGTTGTTTCTAGCAATTTTCAAGTGAACCAGGGATTCGTTTTTTTTTTTTTTTTTAACTAAGGAATTTGGAAGGAATTTGAGTGTTAAGTGGAGGGAATGTAAGAAAATGTTCTGGCATGAGGTAAAGAGAGTTAGACAGGGTCCCAAAGAGGTTAGTTGGGGAGTAAAAGATAAAATACATAGATTACTAGTGGACAAGGGAGAAAAAGTGAGCAGATGGAGAGAAAACACTTTAAGGAACTGTTGAACATACAGAATGAAAGAATTGCGAGTATAAGTGGCTGGGGAACGACTGGGAGAAGGAGGGATGCGAGAAGAGAGGAATAAATCAGTAGGATGGAAGTTGTGGAAACAATGAAGAAAGTTAAAATGGGGAAAGCCCCAGGAATTGACAGAGTATGTAGTGACATTTTGAAGCATGGGGGAGAGATAGTAGTAGAATGTATGTGGAAGATGTGTGGATTGGCCTGGGAGGAAGGTAGAGTCCCAGAGGATTGGAAGTCAGGTATAATTATTCCCCTGTATAAAGGAAAAGAGGAAAAGGAAGTGTGTGGTAATCATAGGGGCATTTGTCTTCTTTGTGTAGCAGGAAAAGTATATGGTAAGATACTTATTGACAGAATTAGAATAATACCAAAGGAATTTGTTGGAGAAGAACAGGGAGGTTTTAGGAAGAGAAGAGGTTGGGTAGATCAGATATTCATTCCTAAATCTTTAGTTGAAAAGTTTTCTAGAGAAGGGAAATAAGTTGTATGTGGCCTTCATGGATTTGGAGAAGGCATATGACAGGGTGGATAGACAAGGATTGTGGAAAGTATTAAGAACATATGGAGTAGATGGGAAGTTGTTGAATGCCGTGATGAATATGTATGAGGGTGCCAAGGCTGCGATGTGTGTGGATAGTGAACTGAGTGAATTTTTCTATTTGAATTGAACTGAGTGAATTTTTCTATTTGAAAGTTGGATTGAAGCAAGGATGTGTCATGTCTCCGTGGTTGTTCAATCTGTATATGGATGGGGTTATAAAAGAGATACAAGGTAGGGCAGTGTTTGGAAACACCCTGTACTGTTGTTTGCAGATGATACTGTGTTGTTAGGTGAAGACGAAGGAGAGCTGCAAGGCTTGGTGGATGAGTTTGGGAGAGTGTGTAAGAAACGGAATCTAAAGGTAAATGTTGGGAAGAGTTAAGTTATGCTCTTCGAGAGAAGTGAAGTAAGTGAATGTACAGTGAGGCTGGATGAGGAGGAATTGGAAAATGTGAATGCGTTTAAGTACTTGGATAGTATGATGAGTAAGGATGGAAGTTTAGAGGGTAAAGTGCTTGAAAGGGTACAACAAGGAAGAAAGGTTGCTGGTTCCTTGAAAGCAGTGATAAGAAACAGGGAAGTGGGCATGGAAGTGAAAAAGTTACTACATGTCAGTATTGTGATACGAACTCTAACGTATGGAAGTGAAGCTTGGGGCTTGTTGGAGGGACAGAGTGAGAGCAGTGGAAATGAATTATCTGAGAGGAGGATGTGGAGTCACATGGAGAGATAGATTGACAAATGAGGAAGTGAAGGAGCGTTGTGGAGTGGATGTGGATGTGATAGGAAGTGTTAGGAGAAACACAATGAGGTGATTTGGCCATTTGGAGAGGATGGGGAGTGAGAGACTGACGAGGAGAGTGTATATATGTGAGGTGGAGGGGTGTGAGAGGGAGGGGGAGGCCAAGGATGAGATGGAGGGATGGAATGAAGTGGTATATGAGAGAGGGGTGTGTGCGCTGGGAGCAGGACAATGAAATGGCGAGGGACAGGGCGGCACGGAGGCGATTTGTTTGTGGCCACCTCTTACTGGATTAAGGCGTTTGGCAATCGATAGACAGACACATAGATTTTGGGGAGGGTGCTCTATCACAAATGCAGTCGAACCATTTCAGGAGTAAGATTTGTTGGTAAATTGTTAGGGATATGAACTATTACTTACCAATTTTGATTAAGTCACTAATGTGGAACGGGGTTGAACTGTTGTCAGTGGAGAAGAAAGACTGCCATGGAGTATCAGCTAGACAGTTTCTAAATCAATCCCAGTCTGCCCTATCAAAGTGCCATCTGGTCACCCTGATTGGTTCAAAAAGGGAAGGCTTGGAGCAACTGACGAATGAAGCTTTGATGAGATTGTGTTCAGAGGATGCTAATGGTGACAGTTCCTCAGTCTTGTATTGATCTGGGTTATTTGTCAGGAATAAGGTCTTGAGGTAGGCAATATGGTGAGGAATGTCTGATACTCTGGCTAGTTGTTTAACCAGTTGAGATTAAATAATTCTGCAAATAGTTGGTATTCTAAATCAGTATCATCAGTCCTGGCTGAATGCAATATCCACTCTGCATTATGAGAGTTAAAATCACCCAATCTGGTAATTTCGGTAGTAAGGGTGAAGTTCAGGTTGGTTGCAGTATCTTTTAAGATTCAGATTCAAATAAGGAAAAATGAAACGTTAAGTGGTGCCAAGGCATAGCAAACCAGTCCCCCGGCAGTCATTTTAGTGTTGACGTATAAACACAACAGGATATCTAGTCAAAGATGTCACATATCAAATTTGAAGTAAATCAGATGAAAATTGATGATTTTATGCCCATTTGAAATTTTAGGCCTAGGCCACCTGATATTGACCCCCCTACCACTAACTGGGGGTGACCCCCCTGATATTATGAGGCATGTTACAGGATGCGGATTTGAAAGATGCACATTTAGGTTTTGGTTTCATGTCGATATGATGAATTTGAAAGGAGTTATGGCGAAAAAACGATTTTTTTTTTTTTTTTACTTTTTTTTTTTACATATTTGGGGCCTACAGCCTGGGCCTTGGCGCATTTTGGCCCAAAATTTAATCAGGTGATCAGGTCATAGCCCATCATTCATGCAATTTTAGTCAAAATCGCACCAGTACCATAGTTTTCGCGTAAAGTTGTTATAGTTGCTAACAGACAGACGGACAGACAGACAGACAAAAACAAACAGACAAACAGAGTAAAAATAATACCCGTCCCCGAGCCCCTTCGGAAGGGACGGGGACGAGCAACAAACGTACTGCCACATGCCTTCCTATCTTTGTCCTTTAGTGGTTTTTCCCATCTATAGAATTCATTACCGCTTCTATACTTTTCATGCTGTCAAACATTTTGTTAAGGAATAAGAAACAGTGACGGTCTACTTCAGTCATTTAAAGACCTTCTGTCATTATTCATATTTCTTGCAATTTTACAACCGCTGAAGTGTCCATTAACGAGCTCAATAGATCCCATCTTGAATATATGGAACAAAAAAAATAAAGGGGATAATTAGAGATGGAGCCACAGCACTGCATTATATAAGATACACCTGTGAGTGCTTGGAGATTATTAATCTCTCATTCTGAAAAACATTGTCTCATGAATGACGAGTGTTTCCAAAACGTTAAAGATTACCGTATCTAAACTTACTTGTGGCGTGAAAGAGAATACTAACAGAGGGATTTCTGGTACTCAACGATTTTTATTGTGTGTTTTGGTCGACAATTAGTTTTTCCCAGCACCGATCTTCGCCCACACTCTCTGCTTTCATAACAGGCTCACTGAAATCTATATAGGAAATACTATGAGATGGCTTTCATTCAAGGAGGGCTCGACAACAGTGAAATTGCAAAGTGGGAAAGTTACAAACGGCCTTTTGACAGGTGAGGACTGACAAAGCATATTTTGAATGATTTGGCTTTTTTTCTGGCAGTGTTCCAAATCGGACACGCGTACTGAAAGCTGCAATGGAAAAAACAAATACTAATGAACAATAATTATATGTCCGGTTGCAGTATTTAGGTTTCACTCTCCTTCTACAACAGCTATATTACATGTATTGTATGGTGCAATGAAAAGGCCTAAAATATTGATCATAATAGCTCAAGATTATTTTCCTATATGTGTGTTACGATTATTATTTCTGCTGCATATAAAATACAGACCCGAAGGCAGATAGCTGGAAAACTTCTCATTTTCCAGAAAAAAAAACATATATATATATATATATATATATATATATATATATATATATATATATATATATATATACCATTGGAGCCCAGTGTCCCGAGTAGTGGACTGAACTGGGATTTTTCAAGTCTTTATAAAGTAAGGAACCCCCGGGTAGGGACCTATGAGCTTCGCGACTACCGATAGGCGGAGGGCGATACGCTTAGTACCCTCCCAGTGCAATGCCTCGCCCAGCATCCCTGGGATCCATATGGGATATATATATATATATATATATATATATATATATATATATATATATATATATATCTATATATATATATATATATATATATATATATATATATATATATATATATATATATATATATATATGTATATATATATATATATATATATATATATATATATATATATATATATATATATATATATATATACTGTATATATATATTTCAATTTGTAAAACCTAAATTCAGTGTATAAGCAGTAGAAATGAGACTGTGGTATATAGTTCCAGTGCTGTTCATTTGCAAGTAGGAAAGACTGATAGTATTCATCAACACTGGCATTAGAGTCATAAGAGAGAAGACTTGAGAGCAAATAGCCTGGTGGATGTTGCGTGGAATGGGGATGAAAGCCAAGAGATCAGGAGGGCAGTAACGAGAGAGAGAGAGAGAGAGAGAGAGAGAGAGAGAGAGAGAGAGAGAGAGAGCAGTAAGGGAGAGGTGCTTGGGAGAATCCAGTGCTGACAGTAATAGGCTCTACAGTAAGATCCCTTAACAGTAGGCCTACTCACATTTCGCGTTGGCCCTGGCGACTGCGGAGTGTGCCCAGAGGATGAAGAGGAATGTGGCGATGATGCTGTGGTGGAGGCTGTGGTGCTGCCCTGTGTTCTGCCCGACGGAGAACCGCACCCACATGCCACAGTCATTCACTGCCATCGATTTACACATTTTTCATAGCTAAATTAACAGTTCTTTAAAGCCCGTGAAAGCTTTTTTTTTTCTTTCTTTTTTTCTGACAGTACTTGGACACCAATATCTTTGAATTTGTAAGGGCACGTATGTTTCGTGGCAATTTTTGTACGCCTTGTATTTTTCTTCACACTTCGTTTAGAGCTTTCATAATGAATTTCACACGATCTCCTTATATCTGCAGTGCCGGTATGACCATACTGTTACTCAGGTTACCAATGTGGGTACTGCCCCTTTTTAATGAATGTGCAAATAGAGTTCTGCTTCATCATTCTTCATTAACAACTACATACATGCTCTTTCATTAATTCTTTATCTGAGCCTTCTTTCTGCTTTTTCATGAGAGAAACTAGTAGTTTTCATCAAGTAGATCTTTCTGTTATAACAATTATGAGGCTGGTTATTAACAATGAACCTACTGTATACAACAGCAATGGTTTTTACAAGAGTAATTGTTAAATGCCTCCTCTATGTGCAAAAAGAGCGTCAGTAATTCTATTAAGTTTTAGTTCTTTAGTGTAAAACCTCACGAATAACACATAGTAAATATAGAAAGGCCACATCATCACCAAACCTTCACTCCAAATACATCCTTGCACATCTCACATAAATCAGATGCGGCGCGATTTTTATTTCTTTATTTATACTTATATTCTCATTATAGTTATAAACAGCTTTTCTAGTTTTTCAGCCATTCCAGTTAAGGATTTCCTCAGGTTCCGCCTTCACATTTTCTAAATCATTGAAAGTTGAACTTTCAATGATTAGACATACCCTGACATTTCTTTCGCTGGATTTATCTTACCTTCTGAAATATCACCTGTACACTTGACATCTTAAGTATCACCTGAACTCTTGACATCTGAAGTATCACGTGTCCTCCGGGACCTGTCAAAGACAACAAAAACGTTTAGTTGAATATATCGAATTCCACAGCGGAAGAAATGCTAGAAGCTGTGCTTAGATTAAAGAGAGCAATGAAGTTGTGTTGGATTATTGTAGCGTTGAGATCTTTATTGTTACTCATACTCAAGATGATAACTAAAATAATTATATGAAGAGAGAGAGAGAGAGAGGGAAGGAGAGAGGGAACTGACTGATCTACGAAGAGCCTGACAGATATGTACATGCAATTTCACAGATGTATAAATAGATGGACGGAGAGGTAGATTATTACAGATACACAGTGTCCCGAGGCTTATCATAAATATAGGAGATTCTAGGTTGAATTCAGCATAAAATTACTATATCATCTCGGGTGTGATTTCAAACCGTTACGTTGCTAGAGATGACCTTAGGCCGAAAATGGTCTTCTTTATAATCCATCCCAAAGGTCATCAATCCTTGCAGCCTCGTAACGTTTGGGACATGGACTTCTGCTGCTGTAGGATTTTTTACACAAAATCATCTCTAAAAATACGTACTAAAATTTGTACATTTCTGTTGCGGTACCCGACGGAGCGAATGGCAGATTGTTGCACTTGGAAGACATTGATTGGGGTGCTGTGGTTCAAGTCGACGAACTTATCATGATTTTTATTTTTTTTTAGGAGCAAATTTTAGTGTGTCTCACAGCAGTACTACATCCAGCCGAATTATGAATATTATGTATTTTGATGCAAGAAATGTTAGTTTCAAAGCGAGACGAACCAGTTTACTTAAATCGCCGCTGAAAATTCCGGCATGATTATGATTACAGAACCATGGTTAAAGTCCCGTGACGAGGACCTCACTGGCAAATATTTTCTCATGAAGCAAAGGCAAATTAAATGAGATTCTTTCATTATGTAAGGAGTAAGAAAAATGAAGAAGATAACTGTAGCATAGGCCCTCCATTAAACTCGGAAGGTAATCTTGTTCATAACGGCCAAACAATAGCGACAATACTGAACGACTCCTTTCACAGTGTTTCACGAAAGAACGTACAGTCAGAGAAAAATTATCTTCCCAGTTCCGTCTGAATAAAATATAACACTGGCGAATTGCAAAGAAAAGCCCTCTCTCGGTTTGTGTGTGTTTCAGATGGCTCGATTTTTCCGCTATGCATTTGTCAGACTTTGGGAAAATGTGTCTCAATTCTTTACACACTGTCATCCCATAATTGGCTTTCTCAGAAACAGAAGACGAAAAATTATCAATAGCCGAAGCGACTGAACATAATATTTAAAAATATCATCAGAAAATTAACGCAAAAAAGTCAACCTGACAGGATCAGATATCTCCTTGTGTGCTTCATGAATGATATAGACAGTTAATCTTTCTTATAACTAAAATATTCAATAAATCAATAACTGAATGTACAGTAGAGTACCGAATCACACGAAGCTCAGTATTAATACTATCTTTTAAAATAGGGATTTAAAAAGTGCGCCAGTATTACTCCCCAGTCAGCATAGCGTCTGTACTTAGGAAAATTTTGAAAAAAAAATAAACATAACTGCCTTATTCATTAACAAGCATATTCTTGTGACAGGTAATTACAGGGTTTTGTAATAATAAGACCATGACGTACAAATTAGCCTGATATTTTTTTTTTTTTACATACACGATAATTGAGACGATTATAAAAGTTAAAGCCAGCTGCCTTTCTAACAACTTATGCTTATGAACTGGTGGCTGGTTAACGAATCGTAAGCAGCGTGTAGTGATACATGTCAATACAGTGGCTAGAAGTAACACGCGGAGTTCCCAAATGGTCATTTTTGGAATCAGTCCTTTCAGGTATTTAGGTCAATGGTCAAGCAAATGAACTCGTTTCTAAGGTTGCGAGGTTTGAAGACGACACGAAGATTGGAGGCAGAGTAACTGCGAAAACGAACTATGATTCTTTGCAAAACTACCTGGATACGTTGATAAAACGGAAAGAAAATACCGGATGAAATTTAATGTAGATATATGTAAGGTATAAAAACATTAAATATGAAGGAACAATGTGATGAGGGCCAATATATATAAAGTCTCTATTGTAAGGAGTTTCAGTATCATCTTATGTCACCTTCAGTTACTAATAATTAAATAATAGGATACTAATATATAGTGAAATTATGAAATTATGCATAGTAAGCTAACAAGGTAAAATATACATTACACTGAAAGTGATATATATATATATATATATATATATATATATATATATATATATATATATATATATATATATATATATATATATATAAAATGGTTATTTTGCGAAATCGGTCATTTCTGTTATTTTCCCTGTTAGTTTGCAAAGAAACCAAAACCAGGGTAGGTGTGCAAAATTACCTTAAACGTCTGGTTAGTTTGCAGGGAAACCAAAATCCTGAGAAGTGTTGAAAATTACCTTAAATGTTTGTTTGGTTTGCAAAGAAACCAAACCCTCTTAAGTTTGCAAAATTACCTTAAATGTCTAGGTTATTTGTAAAAGCACATGAAAAACAGCTGCTTTGCAAAATAGTGTGTGTGTGTGTGTGTGTGTGTGTGTGTGTGTGTGTATAGACAGATATATAGATAGATAGATAGATTATGCAAGAAAGAAGGAACCAAAGGCCAGAAGCCCGCAAATCGTTCCTTCCAAGAAAAAACAAAAACAATACAAAAGAGAGCCAAATTCAAGATCCGTTCATTTCGAGATGTCTGGACACACTGCGTTTGAAAGACTGGAGATCATAGGAAGTAGAAAATACAGACAGAGGGAGACAGTTTCGGAGTTGACCTGTTGCATAAATGAAGGACTGGGAGTAACGGTTAACTCTTGCATTAGAGAGTTGGACAGAAAAAGGATGAGAGTTTGTTGCTAGACGGGTGCTACACACCCGTCATAGAGGTGAAGGAATGCAAGAAGACAGTTTAGAGGAGCAGTGACCATTGAAGTAGCGATAGAAAAGAGATAAAGATGCAACATTATATCTATATCTGTATCTATCTATTCATCTATATCTATCTATCAATATTATATATACAGTATATCTATATCTATCTATCTATCTATCTAATATACTATAGCAGTAGGCGTAATTCACCGGGTCGGTCAGGATCACTTGATGGTCGTGATCGTCAGCTTTTACCCTCCCGGAAGGGAGCTGAGAGCTCATATAGTCCGATCTAAGGGCAAGGCTGTGACCTTCACAAACGCACACACCCGTCCCCTTGCTCAAGGGGGACAGTAACCACCCACTTCGTCAGTGAAACTTTTCGCAACCTGAGCGAGGCGCGAACTCCCGTCCACCAGTTGGCAAGCGAGAGCGTTACCACTGCACCAGCGAGCGGTGTGTGTGTGTGTGTGTGTGTGTGTGTGTGTGTGTGTGTGTGTGTGTGTGTGTGTGTGTGTGTGTGTGTGTGTGTGTGTGCGTGCGTGCGTGCGTGTGTGTGTGTGTGTGTGTGTGTGTGTGTGTGTATTTTGGGCAGCCGAAACTACACATTCAAATCGCACCAAAATTGGCACAAAAATCGCAAAAAATTCGCTGATGTGAAAAAACTTGGTCTCATCACGATTGAAAAACTTTTACTATATTTAATGAGTGATCACATTTTGACCAAAATATGCCGCTCCCGGCGCCCGCCATAGGATCTCCGTAGAATTTTTTGCCCACAAGTAAAACTAAAATATATTATAGCAGCGCGAGAGCCCTCCACAGGAGCAAGTGCGAGGGGCCCCGAAAGGCCCACGAGCACTTGTTTATCTCTGTCTATATTATATATATATATATATATATATATATATATATATATATATATATATATATATATATATATATATATATATACTGTATATATATATATATATACATAGTATATATATACTATCTATCTATCTATCTATCTATATATATATATATATATATATGGGGAAGATCATGAGGCATTATGGAATACCAGAGGAATTTGTGAGGGTCATTATGAACATGCATGAGGACACATTTTGTAAAGTGATGGTTGATGGTTGTCTGAGTGATTCGTTTGAAGTCAAGTCCGGAGTAATTCAAGGTGGTGTTCTATCGCCTTTACTATTTATATTGGTCATTGATTACATTATGAAACGCGTTGGAACAGAAACCGGTGCAGGTATACTTTGGGGAGAGAACAGGAAACTTTTGGATTTAGATTATGCAGATGATATAGTTTTGATTTGTGATGGGCCAGAAGAGATGCAGAGAGTGTTGGACTGTTTGGTGAGTGAAGGTCGCAAGGTGGGTTTGGTTATTAATTGTGGAAAAACTGAAATAATCAATATGAATATGGAAAATGCGCAGGAATGTGTAATTGGAGGTATGGTTGTAAAGCAAGTTGATAGGTTTAAATATTTAGGTACTTATTTAGCCAAGGATGGTTCTTTGAACTTTGAATTCGAGGAAAGGTTAAAGAAGGCTAATCAGGCAATGGGAATGCTTAAAAATATTTGGAATAATAAAAATTTTTCTGTGCATACAAAAATCAAACTTTATAAGGTAATGGTTAGGAGTATCTTAATTTATGGACACGAGTCTTGGTACAGCACAGTGACTATGGAAAATAAATTCTTGGTGTTTGAAAAAAAAAGCACTTAGAAGAATATTAGGAGTTAAGTGGTGGGAAAGGATACCAAATAGTAGAATTAGAGAAATAACAGGAGTGCAGCCGGTCGATGAATATGTTAGGTTCTCACGATGGAAGTGGCTAGGACATGTGTATAGGAGACAGGGAATAGTACGAGGTACACCAGGGTGGGTGGCACTTGGTAGGAGAGGTAGAGGAAGGCCAAAAGAGACGTGGGTGAGGACAATGAGACGGGAAGCTGGAGATGAGTGTTGGGGAGATCTTGAGGAGTTAGCACAAGATAGGATGTGGTGGTGTGAGTTCATCGAGGCCCTATGCATCCCCGAGGGTGCCACAGGAAATGATATATATATATATATATATATATATATATATATATATATATATATATATATATATATATATATATATATATATATATATATATATATATATATATATTTCTTCGGCCTGCAAAAAATTCTCGGTCTCACCCAAAAGCAAGGGGAGTAACCAGAACTTTTGAGTATGGCTGTGTAAATGACTGTACTCAAGAACTCAAATTTTTGTAAATGTTTGCAGGTAAGGCTCTTGAAATTTTGTGTCAGAGCAAAACCCTTAAATGGACAACAGAATAGACCCTGTAGTGATCAAGTATCTGCAAAGAAGGACCCCCAGGGAAATCCATGAAGACAAGGTTAACACACTTGGTGAGGACTCTCCTTACTATTCCACCAGGAAGTAAGCTGCTGATATCAAGCGGGTCAAGGATTGCACCGAAGATGACCCATGGTCGGGACGAACCAAAACTTCGACAATGGATGATTATATGAAGGTCATTATCCGCATGGTCTTGAATGACAGACGTTTGTCAGTGCAAAAGATAGCAAAAACCATGGGCATCACTGTTGGCTCAGTGCACACTGTTTTGACTGACATATCGGATATGAACAAGCTGTCTGCGAGATAGGTACCCAGAATGTTGACACCAGACCAGAAGCTGTCCTGATTGGAAACCTCAAGGGCACCTTTGGCTCCTCTGAATGTAAATGAATATTTAAATCACCTAGAACGGCTATGTATGGGATTGACAGTATGTGTTCCAGGTTAGAAGTAAGATAGTGAGTGAATTTTTTCATTATCTGTAGAAGTATGTGATAACTACACAGCACGGTTAATAATTTTACTCCTATGTGAAGCAGAGCTGAAAATCTTTCTTCATGTGATACATTTATTCAATTGATTTTATCAACTGTAAACTCACCCATACAGGCGTAGGAATTCCCTGGAATCTCCAGTTTTCCAAGGGAGTGTTCGGCTCTAATCGATGAACATTTATTAACGAAATCGAATTAGAAAAAAGATTTTCACTCGTAACACTGTTTTATGAAAGGGAAATTGTGAAAACATGGCGATTATATTTAGTTAGAGAATTACATGATAGCCGAAGATGTAAAGAATTCGGTGGATCCAAGTTCAAGAACTCGAGTGTAAGATACACTGTTGCGTACATATGGTGCTCACAACAACCATCCTTCGCTTTGAAGTGAGCATAGAGAAGAGAGGACAGAGAGAAAAGTTTTCTCACAGTCGCCTCATCCATTGTAGTAGTTAAATAAACAGAGGTAAGTGTATTGGTAGAAATCAATAAATGACTGAAGTCTATTAAAATAGTACTTGCAGAACATTACACAACAAATAAAAGGGGTTCCCGTATCCATGATGAAAACCAAGAAACTATCTATCTATCTATCTATTGCCAGACGCCTCAATCCCGTTTGGGGTGGCCACAAACAAATCGCCTCCAAGTCGCCCTGTCCCCCGCCATTTCACTGCCCTGCTCCCAACTCACACCCCCCTCTCTCATATACCTCTCCACCCCATCCCTCCATCTCATCCTCGGCCTCCCCCTCCCTCTTCCCCCCTCCACCTCACTCACATACACTCTCTTCGTCAGTCTTTCGCCCTCCATCCTCTCCACATGGCCAAACCACCTCAGTGTGCTCCTCATAACGCTTCCTATCACATCCACATCCACACCACAACGCTCCTTTATATCCTCATTCGTCAGCCTGTCTCTCCACGTGACTCCACAGGCTCCTCTTAAATAACTCATTTCCACTGCTCTCACTCTTGACTTGTGTCCTTCCAACAATGTCCAAGCTTCACTTCCGTACGTTAGAGTTGGTATCACAATACTGTCATGTAGTAACTTTTTCACTTCCATGCTCACTTCCCTGTTTCTTATCACTGCTTTCAAGGAACCAGCAACCTTTCTTCCCTGCTGTACCCTTTCAAGCACTTCACACTCCAAACCTCCATCCTTACTCATCACACTACCTAAATACTTAAACGTACTCACATTTTCCAATTCCTTACCATCTAACCTTGCTGTACATTCACTAACTTCACCTCTCTCAAAGACCATCACTTTACTCTTCCCTACATTCACCTTTAGGTTCCGTTTCTTACACACTCTCTCAAACTCATCCACCAAGCCTTGCAGCTCCCCTTCGTCTTCACTCAACAACACTGTATCATCTGCAAACAACAGTACAGGGAGTTTCCAAACACTATCCTCTCTCACCAGGGCCACTCCAACATCCACTACCCTACCTTGTACCTCTTTTATTACCCCATCCATGTACAGATTGAACAACCATGGAGACATGACACATCCTTGTTTCAAACCAACTTTCAAAGAGAAAAATTCACTTAGTTCACCATCCACACGCACTGCAGCCTTCGCACCATCGTACATACTCTTCACAGCATTCAACAACTTCCCATCTACTCCATACATTCTTAACACTTTCCACAATCCTTGTCTATCCACCCTGTCATATGCTTTCTCCAAATCCATGAAAGCCGCATACAACTTCTTTCCCTTCTCTAGAAACTTTTCCACTAAAGATCTAAGAATGAATATCTGATCTACACAACCTCTTCCTTCCTAAAGCCTCCTGTTCTTCTCCAACTAATTTCTCTGTTCTTTCTCTAACTCTGTCTATAAGTATCCTACCATACACTTTTCCTATTATACTAAGAAGACAAATGCCCCTATGATTACCACACACTTCTTTTTCCCCTTTTCATTTGTACAAGGGAATAATTATACCTGACTTCCAATCCTCCGGGACTCTACCTTCCTCCCAGGCCAATCTGCACATCTTCCACATCCATTCTACTACTATCTCTCCCCCATGCTTCAGCAGTTCACCACACACTCCATCAATTCCTGGGGCTTTCCCCGATTTAACTTTGATTTTTTAACACTGATTTTTTTTTTTTTTTTTTTTTTTTTTTTTCAAGCGCATTTACTGATCGCTAAAAATGGCTTTTGTTTGAAAGTTTTTATTTCAAGATTCTTAAATCTTTTTGCTATTCCTGTGAAAAGAAAAATATGTCGGAGGGAATGTAAGTAAAAAAAAATTAATAAAAGAACTTGATGCTGTTTCTTGAAAGCTCTAGGAGTCTCTTCAAATAATTGGTCTCTCTCTCTCTCTCTCTCTCTCTCTCTCTCTTCTTTCTTCTATCCTTCTCTCCCCTGCTTCCGTACCCTCTTCTTTGCTACCCCAGTTTATCTCCTATCCTCTCTTACCCGTTTCTTTGTTACCCTCGTCATCTCCTCCCCTTCAATCTCTTGTATTACCCCCATTGCCTCCCTTCCCTCCTCTTGCTCTCCTTTCCTCGGCTCTCTTCTTCCCTGCTCTCCTTTCCTACTCTCCCATCTTCTTTCCTTTCATCTTCTCCCTTCTGCTTTTGCTTTCCCCTCATACTTCCTCTTCTATCCCCTCCTCTGATCTCTTCTCCACCCTCCTCTGCTTTCCTGCCCTCCCCTCTGCTCTCCTCCCATCTCTTCTGCTCTTCTCCTCTTGCTGCTTTACTATATTATCTCTTCTCCTCTCCTCTCTTTTCCCTTCCTCTCCTCACCCTTGCTTTGTTATTCATTCATTCCAGAAGTGTTCATCCTCTCCTTGTAATTTCAGGGATTCGCGTTTCTCAGGCAAACAACCCTACGATATGTCATTCAAACACTCCCACATCCCCTCCCCCAACCTGAGCTTTCCAACCCCTACCCTCTCCCTATTCCTCTCAATCTCCTTTTCTCCCTTCCTCACCCTTTCCCTTCAACCCTCTTCTTCCTTGCATTACTCTCTCTCTCTCTCTCTCTCTCTCTCTCTCTCTCTCTCTCTCTCTCTCTCCTCCCGCTACTCATCTTTGTCTCCCTATAGTCTTCATTTCTATCCCTCTCTATTACAATTGCCGGCTTCCTCTTCTTTTCTCGCACCCTCTCCGTCATCCTCTCTCTTCCCCATCCCTCTATCTTTTTCCTTTTCTTTCTCTCACTCAGCTCCTCTTTTTTTTCCATTATCACTCTTCCACATTCATTTTCTCTATCTGGGAGGAATGTACTTTAATAATAATAATAATAATAATAATAATGATAATAATATATCTAGAGTCTGAACTGATGGCAGCATGTTTGAGTGGTGAATGTGGGGAAAAAAATGCACGCGGGCTTGTGTGTGTGTGTGTGTGTGTGTGTGTGTGTGTGTGTGTGTGTGTGTGTGTGTGTGTGTGTGTGTGTGTGTGTGTGTGTGTGTGTGTGTGTGTGTGTGTGCGCACCTCTCTGCCCTCGTCAACACCCAGTCTGTCTTTGTCGACGACCCTTGTGTTGGTTCTGAGTCCAAGTTCCACTCCCAGCATTGTGTTACTTTCACCTCCTAGTGTGTCTTTTGCCTACTCCTTCCACAGATTTCCTTTTAAATTTCCTCTTTCTTCAGTTTTTGACTCTCCTTCCGTTAAGCTATATTTATCTACCATCCTACTTATAAATGTGTGTGTGTGTGTGTGTGTGTGTGTGTGTGTGTGTGTGTGTGTGTGTGTGTGTGTGTGTGTGTGTGTGTGTGTGTGTAATTTTATGGATGTGGAGGGATTCAGTGAGGTAGGGGTCGGTGTTTACCGTGTACGCGTGCATAATTATTATGTCGGCAATTTTCCCCAAATTACGCTGTTCACATATGAACATTTTGTTTTCCTTCCCTTCCTGTCTCGAGATGAACAATGCGGAAGTTTTAATATGTTTATAAAGGTCATCGGGAAAAATAAAAATGTTTCGGATTATATCGTAATTATCCAAACTGTTTTTCAGCAATGTTGTTATGTAACCGTAATTAACCTACATTCGCACGGATGCTGACCTCAAATTCATTTTTGTTGTTGTTGTTGTTGTTGCTGTTGTTACCTGGAGTATTTCGGGCTAGTATATGGATTATGCTGTGTTCGACATTTGCACAGCTTCGAAAAATCGCTCCCAACCCACCCAGGGACCGAACTCGCTTGCTTTTGGATAGCCGGCCACAGCTACCAGTCTGTCGTTTATGATTCAGTGTGACGTAAGAGCGACTTCTTCCTACTGTCCGTGCACGTTGAAATCTGCCGAGTGTTGATACACAGTCTTATTAGGAGTAAATTGAGAATGTTTTACAATAAAGCTGAGAGTACATCTGGATATTTAACAAAGCTGTAGAAGTCAACATGCTATAACTGTTTGATTTGGGGGTCAAAATTAGTCAAGTTATAGCAGTAAAAAACACTGAAATGGGATTTGAATTTTCTGAGGTTCTATAAATCTTTTTTTTATATCATTCCACGATCCAAGTGCAATGTGTGTGTGTGTGTGTGTGTGTGTGTGTGTGTGTGTGTGTGTGTGTGTGTGTGTGTGTGTGTGTGTGTGTGTGTGTGAGTGTGTGTGTGCGTGCGTGTGTGTGTGTGTGTGTGTGTGTGTGTGTGTGTGTGTGTGTGTGTGTGTGTGTGTGTGTGTGTGTGTGTGTGTGTGTGTGTGTGTGTGTGTTCACGAATGACTGCATAATCATCTGATATGTAACAAAGTGCGACTAAACTATTCTTAATATGGACTTTAAGAATGCGAGAGTCAGCAACGATACACAGAAATTTGCCTTTATTTCCTCCCTGAAATCCCAAATTAGATTAATTTCCTCTAAATTATAAATCGCTCTTTTATGGACATATGTATTTATTCAACCAACATCTCAATTTAGCCGTAGTAGGCTATTTTGAAAGCCATGAAAGCCAAGTAGGCCCCAAATTTCGTATCTATCTTGGTAAAAGGAAATATATATATATATAGTTCCTTAATTCCTCGCAAGTGAGCGACAACGGTCAAGAGCAGAGAAGTGGGCTGAATGAAGAGAAGAGGTTAATCTTGGGTAGAATGACAAGCTAAATGCGAGGAACGTATGCCGAAGGTCAGGTTGAAATGAATTGAAAGACGGCATCTGAACAAGGATTGAGCTGTTCTCAACATTCTGGATAGGACAGCTAGTATGACAGATGGATATATATGATTAGAATAGTAGCTGAACGTCTATTAGGATACGAATTCACTCCTAGGTATGGGCAAGGTAGCCTACAGTTTGATAATATGATTTTCGTTAAAGCAGGCCTCACAAGTCCTCCAAAAGATCTACTCAAAAATCATTAAAAAAAATCCTTACACCATGACAGCACTAGATGGAGAAGGTCCTGTTTATATTCGACGTGGACATTGCGTTTTAGAACCGAACTGATAAAGCGGGAAGGTTTTTGACTCGTCAAATGTGAGGATTGGTGGGCTCATGTAACGTACTTTCAGATCTAAGCACACACACACACACACACACACACACACACACACACACACACACACACACACACAGTCGCTTCACATTACGATTTTAAAGTGCTCCTCGTTAGTGTGGAAAGGTTGGGCGTATTCTGTGGCACTGCGAGGAGAGGAGTGTGTTGTAATGCTGAGAGAGAAAAATAAAAAGACTTCTTAGTATGTAAAACCAGATGGTGTAAAGATGGCGTGACACCTGAGATGGACTTACAAGGGGAGAGGAAACTGGAATGAGATGATGATGACAATGATGATAATGATGAACATGAATTCTTGAGATGTCAAAATTCTCTGCTTAAAATGCCAGGGGAAACTTAAATGATGGTGATAATGATGATGATGATGATGATGATGATGATGGTGACCATGAACCATTTGGTACACTCTTGTGTGTTAATTCATGATTTCATATACAGTATTCGGTTTCAGTTCTATCTATCTGTCTATCAGTGTACATATAAATTCTTCCCATAAACCCTCAGCATGAATAAAATGCCCTTTCACACAAGCAATCCATAACACACACACACACACACACACACACACACACACACACACACACACACACACACACACACACACACACACACACGCACGCACGCACGCACGCGCGCGCGTGAAAGCAATCAAATTTACTACGTACTATACTTTTATGAAAGCTGCAAAACTGTTCCCTGACTCAGATTTTAATTCTTTTCAAGTCACCCTAAATCTCAGACAGCACGTTAAGTTTCCCTCCTCCAATATTTGTCTCGACCTCCTCAAAAGTTACCCTGAAAATAATGACACGCCTAATGAAAGCAAGGACTACATTTGTATTTCATTTATGGTGCGCACTGTGTGGGTATTGAAGGAGAGAGTAAGACAAAAAAAAAAAAGGGGGTACTTTGTGTGTGAATGTATGAGTGTGAGTGGGTGTCTGAGAGTTAATGAAAACTGAGAAAGCTGATGCCATAAATATCGGTAAACTGATATACAAACACATGCTAAAATTAATTCACAGAGTAACAAAGAGTTCTAGATTATCTAATTAACTAGACAGATAGATAAATTGATAGGTAGATTGATAGACAGACAGATAGACATACTGATAGACGTGTGTGTGTGTGTGTGTGTGTGTGTGTGTAATTCACCGGGTCGGTCAGGATCACTTTGATGGTCGTGATCGTCAGCTTTTACCCTCCCGGAAGGGAGCTGAGAGCTCATATAGTCCGATCTAAGGGCAAGGCTGTGACCTTCACACACGCACACATCCGTCCCCTTGCTCAAGGGGGGCAGTAACCACCCACTTCGTCAGTGAAACTTTTCGCAACCTGAGCGAGGCGCGAACTCCCGTCCACCAGTTGGCAAGCGAGAGCGTTACCACTGCACCAGCGAGCGGTGTGTGTGTGTGTGTGTGTGTGTGTGTGTGTGTGTGTGTGAACGACAAGGGGAGCAAAAGGGACACAATAAGAGATAGAAACTGACAGTGTAGCAAGATATTCCAAGAGTGCAACATCAACTAACACAACCAGGAGGAAAGGTAATTAAAAAAAAAAATAGAGTAACAATAATTCGGCTTAAATCTTCCAGCCGCAGATCAAGACCTAAAGAAAGGCTGAGAAATGTTAAGCCTCGTCCCTTTCCCTAGAGTATGCTGAAGGTAATATATGGTCATTATGCCAGACATCTACTACATGACGTTGTTAATAAACGATGGTATATCACGCGAACACACACTTTTGCCCCTCCTGCTAGTTTATTATATTTATTTATTAGAGAGAGAGAGAGAGAGAGAGAGAGAGGGGTATGCGGTCAATATTTATGAAGAATTACGTATCATCGAAGGCAAGGAAAACGAAGGCAAAAAAGGAGGTTAGCACTCTCAGCCCTTTTGATTCTCTAGCGGAATGAAATCGTGGCAGTATTAACCCTTCGTTAGTCCAGTGGGGTATTCAAACGTGGTTAGTCCAGTGTGGTTACAACACCCCAATACAAAAGTACATGTAGTGTTACTAACATGTAAAATATATTCATATTGCCGCTTCAGCATATCTCTGCAATCACTAATGAAAAGACTGAATACATTGTAGATGGTGTTTATTAGTTTATAATAATAAAATACAATAAACTATAATATCAGTAAAAAAAACAACAAATGAACTCATATCTCATTTGTCAGGTAAACACGCACAGGAAAATACATTTCGTGATTTTTTAAATCAGTATAATGATAAAGAATATGCAAAAATAAAATAAAAAACCGATCTATATCACAATATGATCTAAATGGTTAGTTTGATGGGGTGAATGGACACCCCGGGGGGAGGGGTGGAAGTGCCCCTCTCTCTCACTACAACAGAGGCAGGACTAAACCAATACACATGCTCCCTCCCCTCACTGAATCAGGAGAGTACTGGAACGGACAGAAATATTCGATTTATCGGCTAGGAAATATAAGCTTTAAAAAAAAAATGGGGTGCTAAAACACCCCACCTGACTAACGAAGGGTTAACATTCTTAAGTATCTATGCCGTCATTCAGGTCAAAAACAAAACTCAAAACGTTAAATGGAATATGACACTAGAGTTGCCCTGGCCATGAGAGGGTTTATCTAACTGCTACGAGTCTCCTGATTCACACAGCCATAAACCCGATGAATTGCAAAAATCCAGACCTTAAAACCAGGCTCTCTTTTATTAATTTTTGCAGTAGACTATGTAGACTGTCAGAATGGGGAGCAAGAGGTGAGTAAATGAGATGGGAAAGACAGCACTGTGTGTGTGTGTGTGTGTGTGTGTGTGTGTGTGTGTGTGTGTGTGTGTGTGTGTGTGTGTGTAGAATGAGAGCAGAGTGATAGTTAAAAAAAAAAAAAAAAAGGCTGTATTTTGTGTTGGCATTCGCGTGCAGAAGAAAATGAAGGTAATGATAAGGTAAAGGGAGCAATAAAAAGGTATAACAGAGATGATGCAGTATGAAGTGTGGGAAAGTGGAAAAGAACGAAAGGTGGTAAATACGAGGTTCTTAACCTGGAGGCAAAAATCGAGTGTGAGGACGGTCAAGAGACAAGCTGAGCAGTAAAATGTTCATGAAAAATGGTATATGGAAAGAAATGAGTCAGTTAAAATCTAGATTGGCGAAGATGTAGAAAAGGCATACGTAAAATGTGGTGGATGAGGCAAAGAAGTTTCAAAAGAAGATAGTATGAGGAACTGCGAGAGATGGAACAAAGGCAAACAAGAAGTCATGCCAAGGATCAGCAAACCTGTCCTCGGCAGTCATTTCAGTGTTGACATATAAACACAACAGGATATCAAGTCAAAGACATCAAAATTGGAGTAAATCGGGAGAAAATTTACGATTTTATGCCCATTGTAATTTTTAGGTCCGACCCAACTGACATTGACCCTCCTGATGTAATGAAACATGTTCAGGGATGCAGATTTGAAAGATGCACCTTTAGGTTTTGATTTTATGTCGATATGACGAACTTGAAAGAAGTTATGACGAAAAAATAATTTTTTCCCTACATTATTGGGGGGCCTACAGCCTGGGCCTTGCCCCAGTTTGCCCAATATTTAATCAGGTGATCAGAAAGTTATAGCCAATCATCCCCGTAATTTTAGTCAAAATCGCACCAGTAGTTTTCACGTAAAGTTGTTAACAGGTAGACAGTCAGAGAAGCCGGGCGAAAACAGTACCTGTTCCCGAGCCCCTCCGGGGCGGGGAGGGGTAAATATGACAAAATGAGGCACGGAGAAGGTGAGGATGAGGCATGAGACACCGAAGGAGGTAAGGAATGAGTATGAGAGACCATGTTCTGATAATGGGAGTGGCCGGCCTAATGCTAACATAGTGGAGCTCCCTTGAAAAATGGCCAAAATATGAATGTGCCCGTATATCACACCTGCTGCAAAATGTGGAAAAAAGGTCGTAGAGGTGCTAGGAAGGGGAAGCGAGAGAGAGAGAGAGAGAGAGAGAGATCAACGAAAGAGCTACAAAAGAGGGAAGGGGAAAGGAAGATAAGGTAAAACTGGGTGAGGAATGAAAGGGAGGGGAATGAGATGGAAAATGAAAAAGAGACGGGAGGAGGAGAGAGAGAGGGAAATGGAGGTTAGAGAAGGTACTAGAAGAGAAAGGAAGAGGAAGGAGAGAGACGAAAGTGTAAGGGCTTGTTTACACGATTACTGTCGGGACATGTTTTCGAGGCATGGCAACGATGTCATGCTTAGGAAGTGATCGTGTAGACGGTAACAGTGATCCTCTGCTCGATTTCTTTCAGAGCACTGCATGCTTAGCATGCTTCAGAAACATGATCAGAGGGCAGAGCGTGAAAACGAACCCTAAGAGAAGGAGAGCAACTGGAAGGCAAGAGAGGAAAGTAGAAGGGAGGGAGAGGAAGGAGAGGGTGAGAAAATAATGTGGAGAAGGAGAGGATGAGGATGGGAGTGGAGGAGAGAGAAAAGAAAGGTGAGGAAGACGTGCGGAAGGAAGAAGGGGAAAAAGAAGGAGAGTGGAAGAAAATCGGGTGTGAAGAGGGGCAGGGAAAGAGGGACGGTAGGAGGGGTGGAGGCAAGTAGTGACTGAGAGGGAAGAAAATTAGGGCATGGCAGTAGGTGAGAGATGGGAAAGGGAAACAAGGCAAGACATGGGAATGAAGGAAGGAGTGGAACAGAGCGAGAAGTATGGAAAGGAAAGATATGGGAGTGGGCTAAAGCGAGATGGGAAGGAGGGAGAGAGAAAGGAAGGCTAGAAAGAGGATAGAGAGAAAAGGGGAGGAAGTTGAGATATATCAAGGAGGGAGCGGAAAGGGAAAAGGAATGGAAAGCCAGAGATGAAGGAGAATAGGTCACGAGAGAAAGAGTGAGGGTTAAGAGCGTGAGTAAGTGAAGGTGATGAAAAAGAGAGAGGGAATGGAGTAAAAACTTGAAAGGAAGGAATATAAGGATCGGAAAGGAAAGAGTAGGTGGTCTTCTTGGAAGTTTCAGTAAAAAAAAAAAAAAAAAAAAAGTAGAAGAGGTTGCAGAAAAGACGGAATGAGATTAGGGCTGAAAGACAAACAGATGCAGAAGACGAGCACTAGGACAGAAATGACAGTTAAGGTAGTGTCAGAGCTACTGTACAATGTAAGAATTATGAGAGAGAGAGAGAGAGAGAGAGAGAGAGAGAGAGAGAGAGAGAGAGAGGGAGGAGAGAGAGAGAGAGAGATTTAAAAAGTAGAACACAATAAAGTTGTCCAAGGATTATTATGATAAAGAAAAACTTCCAACCGCCATTTCCTACTAGATGCGGAGCTTAAAAGGGACCTTGAGGCCAAGGTCACTGATCATGTGCATGTCACCTTAGGTCATCACAGTCTATAAATCCACCAAGGTTGGTGACGCTAACTTTAATCCTTCATGGAAAATTGGGTGGCAGGAGGAATATCAGGAGAAGTCAGAATTTTTCACCCTAGGTGATCTCTTAGAATAATAAACTGATTGGAACCATACTCCTTTCCGCAGGGCGTCCACCTTAAGGCTATTTCTAGTAAAATTTTAACTTCCTTGCTTAAGCGATTCTTCAGATATCGTGCTGACTCTCCTTTTTGTGTTCCGGATAATATCAGGAGATCCGTTTGAGGGATTACCATCATATTAACCCGAAAAAGTTTCTTTGAAGTATCACCAACTTAAAATAAGTAATAATAATATTAATAATAATGGTAGCTAGAACGCACTCAGAGAGAGCATACCTCCGCCAATGCCATAGCCATTGAAAGGATCCGGATCAAAATCCGTGTATATAGAATTCGGATCCGGACCCGCCACAAAATTTATTCATTTCTTTCTTGGTCCATGGCCCACCTTTCCACAAAATTTCATTGAAATTCATTAAGAATTTTTGGAATTATTGTGCGGAATACTCCGGATCCGGAACCGCCCCAAAATTTAATCGTTTCCTCCTTGACCAATGACCCAACCTTCCACAAAATTTCATCAACATCCGGTTATAACTTTTTTTTAGTAATCCTGGATCTGGATCCAGATCTACCCCCAAATTTAATCAGTTCTTTTTTTGGTCCATGGCGCACCTTTCCACATAATTTCATTGAAGTTCATTAAGAACTTTTGGAGATATAGTGTAGGATACTCTGGATCGAAATCCAGATCCGGCCCAAAATTTTATCACTTCTTTCTAGGACCATGGTCCACCCTTCCACAAAATTTCATCAAAATCTGTACATAATCTTTTGAGTAATCCCGCTAACAGACAAACAAACAAATAAACAAACAAACGTGGGGTAAACTCCTTGGCGGAGGTAATAATAATAATAATAAGAAGAAGAAGAAGAAGAAGAAGTAAAAAAGAAGAACAATGTTGAAAAAAAAAGAAAACTTCGCCCGGGGATTTTCGAAGTTATAATAATAATAATAATAATAATAATAATAATAATAATGATGATGATAACGATAATAATAATAACAATAGCACATCCTCGTGGGAAGTTTCCTTGTTTCTGTCAATATTATTATGTGGTCAATGGAGGCGCCCATCATCCACTCACTCAGTTTAGTGGTACTATAGTTCAGGGGAACTCTACAATGAGTGACAAGCCAAATGATTTCATTTAATTCACTGGGTTGTAACCTTATGACCAACAAACATGTGTTCCCAACGTTCAGCAAGTGGGTTGGTGGAGGGTTAATGTCCCAACCCGGTAAACAACTAACTAAAAATACAGACATGAAGCTTCCGATCAGGACTGACCAACAGGTGACAATCAAGGACCGGACAAAGTACATGGTACGGGTTGGAACATGGAATGCAAGGCTGCAAATGATGAGATGAAAGAGAAAGAAATTGTCCAGGTGTCTGAGGGTGCAGAAGTGAACGTATGTGGATTAAATGAGACTAAATGGAAAGGTGAGAGTGTGAGAGAGTGGGAATATGGATGGGGTATTAGAGCGGGAGTAGGTGAGAATAAGAGGGCAAAGGGGGGCGTATGTGTTCTTGTGTGCAAGAGATGGAAAGAGAATCTACGAGAGTATGGATCAGTTGGTTCAAGGACTGTATGGGTGAGATTGAAAATGGGAATACAAACGTGGGCAATTCTGTGCATGTGTGTATACGCCAATGCAAGATCGTGCAAGCAGAGTGAAAGATTTCTGGGCAAATATGGAAGAATGCATGGAAAAGTCTTCGAGGAATGACAGAGTGATTTTGATTGGAGATATGAATGGGAAAGTAGGGAATGTGAAGGTGGATGGAGTAGTTGGTAAATGGGGTGTGTCCGCAGAAGTGGATGAAAATGGCAGTGCTTTAGTAGACATTTGTGTGAAGAGGAGGTCGGTGATAGCCAATACTCTCTTTAGGCACAAAATGATCCATAGTTATACGTGACAAGTAATGAGAAGGGTGGGTGGTGAAATGAATGAACGGAAGGCAATGACATTATGTGTGTGTAGATGACAGAATGAGAAAGTACCGGTATGTAATGGATGCAAAAGCCTACAGAGGTTGTTGGAGTGGACTTTCTGACCACCACTTGATGGTGATGAAAGTCAGAGTTCAAGTGCAGTGGAGGAATAGAAGGAGAAAAGGACAGGAGGATGTAGTCCATACAGGGAGGGTAGGAAGGTTGCAAGAGGGTGGAAAAAAAGACAGAATATAAAAGTGTAGGAGAGATTCGGTAAATACGACTTGGAGCTAAGGAGGGAGGGGTAAGGTGTGTGCAAGATATTCACGGATGAAATCTGTGCAGCACGTGAGGTGGTGTGTGGGGTGTTGAGAAGACGAAAGGGGGTGCAGGAAACAGTATGGTGGAATGAAGAGGTGAGGCAAGCTGTGGCGCAAAAGAAGGAAGCATATAGTGAGTGGACCGGAAGAAGAGGTATGGAAGAAGTTGAGAGAGAAGGAAGAGAGAGTTATATGTAGAGAGGAAGTGGAGAATTTGAGTGCATTTAAGTACTTGGGTATCGTGATGAGTAAGGATGGAAGTCTGGAGGATGCGATGCTTGAAAGGATACAGCAAGGAAGAAAGTTTGCTGGCTCTTTGAAAGTAATGATAAGAAATAGGGAAGTAAGCATGGAAGTACAAAAGCCACTGCAAGATTGTATTGTAATACCAACTCAGACGTATCGAAGTGAAGCTTGGACCTTAATGGAATGACATAAGTCAAGAGTGAGAGCAGTGGATATGAGTTTTTTTTAGAAGAGCATGTTGAGGTATATGGAAAGACAGACTAACAAATGAAGACGAGGAGCGTTGTGGTGTGGACGTGGATGTGACAGAAAGCGTTAGGAGAAATAAACTGAGATGCTTTGGCCATGTGGAGAGGATGGAGAGCGAAAGACTAACGAGGAGAGTGTATGTGAGTGAGGTGGAGAGGGGGAGCGGGAGGGGGAGGCCGAGGATGAGCTGGGGGGGGGGAGGGCAGTGAAATGGCGAGGGACAGGGCGGCACAGAGGCAATCTGTTTGTGGCCACCGCTTAGGGGATTAAGGCATCTGGCAATGGATGGATATTGTATCTTTATAATAAAAATAATAATAATAATAATAATAATAATAATAATAATAATACGTAATATTATTATTACGTCCACCAACGAAGTTGGAGGAGGTTATGTATTCACCTATTTTTGTCTGTTTGTTTGTCCACATGGTATCTCGAAAAGTTCACTATAAATTTTAATGAAATTTTGAGGGAGGGTGGATTATGAGCCAAGAATGAATTGATTAAATATGACGGAGCATCCGGAGTATCCTACGCAATATCTCCCAAAGTTCTCAATTAATTTCAATATAAATTTGTGGAAAGGTGAGCCATGGGCCCAGAAAACTTTATTAAATATTGCGGCGGATCCTAATTGGATCCGGATCCTATGTACCCAACACAATATCTCCCAAAAGTTCTCAAGGAATTTCAATATCATTTGGTAGAAAAGTGGGCCATGGGTCAAGGATCAATTGATTAAATTTCAGGGCGGATCAGGATCCTATGTATTTCACACAATACCTCGCCGGATCCGGATCTAAATCCTATTTACTTCACACATTATCTCCACGGATCCGGATCCGGATCCTTTCAAATGGCAATGGTATTGGCGGAGGTATGTGCTCTCAGTGTGCTTTCTATTCCCCATTATTATTATTATTATTATTATTACTATTATTATTATTATCACCATCTAACCGAGTATTGCCCCAAGAGGGGCGTAGAAGCCCGGGGCTAGGCAAGTTGGTCCTGACATTTCGGATGAGACTAACCAGCCTCACTCATCTCTGAGTGGCTCTACGTGAGCAATAAACCCCAACCACCCGTTGGATATATACCTGCCCTGGCTTAATCCTATTGGAATACCTTACCCACTAAGCCACACAAGCCGCCAAAATTTGGTTATACGGTTACCACCCAGCGTAATAAATGGTTTCCTGTTGTCTAGGAAACAAGTTGGCTTGTCACTCACTGTAGAGTCACCCACAGACAGAAGGAAGATGAAAGAATGAAGGAAAGAAAGAAGAGGAAGGAAGAGAGGAAAGGGCAGTCATCCGAGGGCAGCACTACATTGAGCGAGTGGATGGTGAGCGCTCCCACCTACCACTATTATTATTATTATTTTTATTATTATTATTAGTTCTTAGAATTTGTTGATATTTCAAACGCTATTTGCTCTTGAGTCTTTAGAATTGGTCACCGTAGTCGGACAGCAGTCCTCTTCTTTTGCCCAAATATGGTGGTAGTCCGTCAACCGGATCGCCGGATATTATCCAGAACACATAAAAGTGAATCAGCCACCCTATCTCATGAACCGCTTAGGCTAGCAAGCTGAAATGTTAATACAATATAGCCTTAAGGCTGACACAGTGCAGGAAGGAGTGTGGTTCCAATCGGTTGATTATTCTCTGAGATCGTATGGGGTCAAAATTTTTTACTTTTCCGGATATTCCGAATGTCATCTAGTTTTTCATGAAGGATTAAATGTAGAGCCACCAAGCTTGGTGGACTTACTGGCTGTGATATCCTAAGGTGACATACAGAAGATCAGTGCCTTTGACCTCAAGGTCCTTTTATAGCTCGGCTTGTTGTAGGCAATGGTCGTGAGACGTTTTTATCAAAACTGTTTTTGGACAGTTTAACGGTGTTGTAGTTATTATTATTATTATTATTATTATTATTATTATTACTATTATCATTATATTTATTAATTTTTTGCACGACTGGCAGCTTTTTGTCTCAATATATGTACTCTACAACTCGGGGAATGTCTCTTAAATTGGTACGACATACCGGTAATGTATTTTTAAACAATGTATACCAGTTTTTGTGAAATAAACTGATGACATGGTATGGCACTTACTCATACTGTTATGCCATGGACATAATATACGGTGATTAATAATATGATGAACCAGTTTAATTTCTGATGATTCTTATTATCCTAGTACACATTAGTACCTTATTATCTATAGCTGTTATTTGCTGCGATGGTCGATAAATAACGCTACAAGGAGACTCACAAGGTGATTTAAAGATGTTGGAATGATTCTGTGGGCGGAGTATGGCAGTGGGAGTAGGAACCGATTAAATGATGCACAAAAGTCATTGATAATTGAGCCGTACCCGCATCACACAAGAAACCGGATGGTGGAATGGTAGAGAAGCGTTTTACATGTGGACCACCTTGTATATCAGGGGGTATTACATACATCCTTGCATATTGTATATCATTACATGATGCATATCGTACACAGTAAAGATATGATCAATAATAGCTTAATTCTACTGCGGTAAATAAATTAATGTGTAATGATACTGTGGTTCTAGGGATTCTCATTATATCACTGGTAAGTGGTGGCAGCCATCATCCACTCGATGTAATGCTGCCTACATCTTCCTTCACCTATATCATTCTTTTTCTATGTCTGTCCTCCTCTCTTCCTATTTCTCCCATCTTTCCTGTCACATTTTATTACTTTCCTTTCCATGTGGCTTTACATTAAGTAACAAGTTTAATGATTTCCTGTAAGCCAGGAAACCTTTTACAACTCTAGGAGGTAACCATATAACGAACCCATGTGTGCTCCCTACGTGTTAAATAGTGGGTTGGCAGAGGGTTATTGTCCCTCCCCGTAAAACAACTAATTCAAAGACAAACGGCCATCCCTTCTAGGATTATGGTGTCTGGCTATAGATAGATAGATATCATTATATTATTTAATGCATATTAGCCCTTATGGTTTTACTCGTTACTGCATAATCCAACTTTGATTTAGCATATACCTAATATTCATTATACAAATTTGCACTAGTAATTTTGTCATATCAGATGATGATACAAAGACTTATTCTATGCAATCTGGAATGAAATTTTTGTAGTAACTGACCATCTAGCAACTGTTGATAATATTCATCTAACAACAGCCTTTACCCAATGTCATTTGATCATATTCACGGTCTGCTGTATAATGTTGTTCTAGTTCTTAATTAGAAAGCAGTCAGGGAGCGCATACATCCCCCAACTCCATTCAAAAGGATCCGGATCCGGATCCGTGGATATAGGATCCGGATCCGGATCCTCCACAAAATCTGATCACTTCTTTCTTGGTCCATGGCCCACCTTCCTACAAAATTTCATTAAAATTCATTGAGAACTTTTGGAGATATTGTGAGTGATGCTCCGGATTCGGATCCGGATCCGTCCCCCAAATTAATCAATTCTTCCTTGGTCCATAGTCCACCTTTCCACAAAATTTCACCAATATCCGCTCGTAACTGAGTTATCCTGCTAACAGAACAGACAAACAAACCATTGTGGTGTAAAACATAACCTCCTTGTCGGAGGTAATTACTAACTACATTACGGGTGATAATACAGCAAACACTCCATTATACGGAATTTCCAATAGCATTATTGGAATTTATGATGAATGTGCAGAAATCTGGTATATTATTTAGGACTTAGTTTTTTCATTATCTGATGTTCTGCCACTGGCATTAATCGTTACAAAATTATTATTGCATGTTAAGGCATGATTAACGGTATACAAGTACTGTACAGAACAGTGCTACTGTACAACAGAAAATTGCTGATTCGGCAAACTGATTATTCTCTCCGACCAGAAGAGTATGTTTTCACCCCTGTCTGTTTCTTTGTTATATTGTTTGTCTGTTAGCAGGAATACTCAAAAACTAAAGGAGAGGTTTGAACCAAAACTGATGGGTAAATAGCTCATGTCTCAGAGAACAACCGATTAGCTTTTGGGACCAGTCCGGATCGGATTACAGATTCTGGATCCGGAAAACATTTTTTGTGAAACCCTAATCAATGAGGAGAAAACCTAACCCATTATAAAGAGAGGTTTGGAAATTACGTTGCCGTTGTCGGAGAGGTGCGCTCCACTGAGTGCCCCTCTGGTTACTAGCTAAAAGCATACAAGACTTAATGGTTGTAATAGCTTAGTACTGGGAGGAAATTGTCTGGAGCACTGTTACCTGGCAAAAAATCTTATCCTGACTTCTCAGTTATTGTTTCCATTTGCTGTTAACTACATTCACTTTGAAAGATATGAACTTCTTATATGTTATCTGAGCGTTTATGTGGTGTCTGGTGTGCGTGATTTGTGGAGGGGCTTTGGAGGAAGAAGTGAATGAGAACGAGGGTGATTGACTTAGCAAAGGCCGAAGATTCCCTTCTGTCTTTTAAGTAGGACCTACAAGGTGAGAATCTCCGATATAGGTAAGGCAAGATCTTAGTATGTTGTGTATGTGTGTCTGACGAAGATTTTGCAAGCTCTTTTTGCACTTCTGATACATATATCTGTGTAACTGTAGCGAATGATGGCAAGGGTGGACAAGCCTAAGTCAGCCTTGGTAAGACGATTATGTTGTACACATTCTTCAGTTCATTTGGCGGAACTCTAAGTGATTGTAGGCGACGAAACACTTAGAGGTGACCTATTGCAGATTTGTTTACGTTACTGATGTGACACTTCCAGGTCAAGTTATTATCTGTGTGTGTGTGTGTGTGTGTGTGTGTGTGTGTGTGTGTGTGTCAAGAAAGTCGTAGCTGCATCATAATGAGTGAATTTAAATCTTAACATTAACACAGTAAAAAATCTTGAAGAAAATCTTACCGAGAACAAACCAATAAAACATGTAAATATTCTGACAAAAAATCAAAGATATAAAGAAATTAAAAGATTAAATGAAAAAAGTAAAAATCTTCAAGGAAAAATTAAAGTATACTTTTCCTTTAACTGAAAAAAAAGGAGCCCGTGCGCGCGCGCACACACACACAGATAGATAGATAGATACACACACACACACACACACACACACACACACACACACACACACACACACACACACACACACACACAGGGAGGGGCCATCAACCAAGCCGAATATCTTGCAGTGAGAATCACGCAATTTCAAAGATCATAATCAAACACGAATGTTCCACGGAAGATGCAGATGAAGCTGTTAACAGACGCCGGACTAAGCATATTTACGAGTGTCTGGCAGCGTGGTGGAGAGGTCACAAGCCAGCACTGACCCTCCAGAAAAGATAATGAAACAGGGACGCGCAGCTTTTATACGCTGATTGGATGGGGCGTTTACGAGTCCACCGCCCTTTCTCCACGTCATCCCTTCGGCTAGATGGATGGATGAGTGGATGGAGGGTGGGGTGTTTTGGTGAAGGTATGGTCTGATAGATGGGTAGATGTCGGATGAAAGGTTGAATGGATAGTTGGACGGATAGATAGATGGATCAAAGAATTAGTAAATAGACGGATGGAGAGAAGGGTGGTCGGATGAGTGAATGGATTAGGGTAGTGGCTGATGAATGGAAGAAATCACGGTTCTACTGATATGTGAGAGATTGGGTGTACGGATGAAGGGATACGTAAGTCGATCGGTGAATGGGTGTGTAGACGATTGCATGAATAGGTAAATGGATGGGTGCATGGATGGATGTTTGAACGAATTGATCGTTAGAGGAATGATTATGTGAACGAATGCATTAATAATTGGGTGAACTGATGGAAGACGGATGGTTGGATGAATTAATGGAGGTTTGAGTGGATAGACAGATGAATGAGTGAAAGTCTGAGTCGACATATAATGGGATAGGTCGGTAGCCGAAAAGATGGATGGATGAGAGAAAGGATGGGTGGTTGGATGAAAGGATGGATTGTCCGATGGGTGACAGATTAGGCGGATGAAGGGATGGATGGGTGGGTGAAAGGAGATGGATGCATAGTTCGATGCTTGAATGCAGGATTGGAAGGATACTTTACTAAATAAACGGATGAAGTGATAGATAGAAGGATGGATAGACGGATGGGTGGATGTGTTGCTGGTGGTGGTGTTCTTGTGCTACCCCAGTCTTTTGATCGGGCAAACCCATCAATCCGCCGGCAAGCAACCGCCGCTGCAGGGCCGTCCTGTGTTGTGAAGCAATGCTCCCATGCGGCTAACGGAGCCTCGCCACAGCGAGACACGGGGATTAGTTTCGAGATTTGGTTCCTGGGTGGACTACGTATTTGAGTCTTTCCATCCAGTTAACAGGGGCACCACAGTATGCTCCACGTCACCCCGCTATCTGGCTTTATATTTACTGCCCAGAGTTGTTCACTTTTTCTCTAGTTACAGGAAACCAATTGGCTTGTCACTCAATGCAGAAACAACTGAAGTGGAAAGGATGGGAATGCTAGGAACATATATATATATATATATATATATATATATATATATATATATATATATATATATATATATATATATATATATATATATATATATATATATATATATATATATATATATATATATATATATATATATATCATCATCATCAGCCATTGCAAGTCCACAGCTGACAAGGGCTTCCTCTAACCTTTTACACGAATTCCTTGACTGAGCCAATCTTTGCCACGATTTGCCTGCAAATTTCTCTATCGCATCTCTCCATCTCCTCTCTGGCTTTTTTTCTGCAACGCTTACAATCTCTTGGAGTCCAGTCAGCCTCCTGTTCCATCGGTTATCGTTTATTCTTGTTACATGACCTGGCCACCTCCATTTCTGTCCTTTTATAACTTCTACAATATCCTTGACTTCAATCTGCTCACTCATCCAAGTTGATCATTTCCTGCCTGTTAAAGATATTCCTAACAATGACCTTTCCATTGCTCTTAAAGGACTAATTAGTTGAATTTCCATCGAATTTTTCAGTTTTCTGGTCTCAAAACCTTATGTCAAGGCTAGGATTATACATTCATTATACATATATTTTGATGCTACTTTTCATGATGTCTCTGTGTTTACCGAAATCCTTCCATCTACTGGCAATGCGTCTTTTTATTTCGCTCTCATAATCTTTCGTTCATTTTACTATCTCCCCAAAGTAACTGTACTCTTTGAGTTCATCAAAAATATTCATCGCTTGTTCTGATGATCCTCTTTGGTATATTTGAGTTAAACATTAGTTTTACTCCAGTCCATCTTTAGCCCTACTTTGAGACTTTCTCTGTTTAGGCCACTTAACATTTCTTGCAATGTCTCTAATGTTTCTGAGATCAGGAAGGGGCCGGATTTACCAATACGCCAAGTAGGCCACTGGCATAGGGCCCAGCGGTATCTGGGGGCCCACTGAAGCTAATTTGTCGCAGTGTGCCAGCGTATAACCTTGTTTCAAGTGTACACCGAGTATTTCATTACATAATGTATTCACAACCATAAGGGCCCCTGTACAATAAGTATAGGGCCCGAAGTATGGGGCCCTGTACAATAATTATAGGCCTGCAGTGGCCTTCAACCGGTGGGCCATGGGGTGGCTCTCAGGTGGGCCACGGACTAGGTCCTATAGTAAAATGAAGAAAATTAAATAAGATAATAATAATAATAATATATATATATATATATATATATATATATATATATATATATATATATATATATATATATATATATATATATATATATTTTAATGTCCGTGTCCCATCTGTCTATCTAATGATGTGTTACTTTGTGTCGAAATTTTTATTTCTTACATTATAATGCTATGATAATATTTAATATCTGATAACATTTGGCCATTGCAAAATAATTACAGTAGAGTTTGGCCTGGGGCCCACAAGTAGGTAAAGCTGGCCCTGCATCAGGACAATGTCATCTGCAAATCTCACGTGGTTTAGCTCTTCTCCATCAATGTTTGTACCTTTGTTTTCCCTGTCTAGCTATCTGAAAATACTTTCTAGGCATGCTGAAACTGTACCGGTGTGGTGTATGTTACACCACAAAGTATTGTACCTCGCATTTCATCTACTCACGTGGTTTCCTTCCCTCATGTTTTTTTTTTTCCCCTCAGTTCACCTACACACGTGGTTTCCTTCCCTCATGGCTTTTTCCACACCTTGTTCTCTGATTCAGCATTGCTATTGGTGCCGCTACCAATACAATTCAATAATTTCTCTTTCCTCCTCACCTGTAGTGGTGCCTAAACCAATCAAACTTGAATATTCAGGCAACCTAGGCTTACTGGTGCTCCACCCACCTCATTAGAGGACTTAAAACCGAGTGGGCGACCTATCGCCTTCTTTCTACTCTCAACTTCACCCGGCTACTATCTGCCTTGCTTTCCATCTCTCCTGGTAAAATCTGGCCATGTGGTACAACTTTACATATACAATACACATAAACACATCAGCCCAGCACTTGCACTTCTTACTAAATTCATTACTCATATTTGTAGTCTGTAACTATTATATACATGTAATTGATCCACACATCTGTAATGTAATGACCTTGTACTATCTTGAAATCGTGCAGTGGCTCTGTATTGTTCCAAGTCAATAATCACTCCTCTGTCTGTTTCTTCCCAGCACATTTGTATTTATCTATCCCTACCCTTTGCCTTGGTGTAGCCCTAGTAGAATATTCCCATAACTAAAACGCTAGAGTGGTGACTTCCAGGAGTGTATAAAGAACATGGAGATCTTACCACAAATCCGTCTATCTCTTCCTACATTCACGTATGATATTAACACGTGGTTTACACAAGTTGATGCCACGTGGCCTGACAATACCAGTGATGATGACAAATTCAGAGCAGTTGTCCACACTCTTCCAACTCAAGTAGCTGCCCTTGTACAGGAAGTACTCCTGAAACCGCCTACAGGGCAGAAGTATAAAACCCTGAAGGAGAGTTTGTTGCGGGCCCAGGGCAAATCAAAGCAGACACTCTTAATGGAGCTATGTGCCACTTGCTTCCAACAGCAGCACCCCTCGGCCCTCCTTGCCCAAATTCAAGCCACTCTTACGGCAGCTGGGGCCACACTATCAGATGATCTCCACCAGCACCGACTCCTCCAGCTCATGCCACCAGACTTCTAACTCGATCTAGCATCCCTGGGCCCTGGCACGTCCCTTGCTGAGTTCATCGAGAGGGTGAACACTCTATTCAAAACTCAACAGCATTAAGCCAACCACCCAGTAAGAGCACACTCCTCTCCTTCCCCCGTCATAGCCCCCAGTGTTACCCCTTGTGAAACAGCGATGTCAGTGAACAGTGTTGCAAACAAAAACGGTAACATGTCACAGCTGTGTAACTTATTACCAAAGTTAACAAATAGACCAGTGGAAAGTAAAATAAGTGGCTTTACCACTCAGACCCCCAGTGTTGCAATTCATCCCCCACCCCCTCCATGTTCCAACAGTGTTTCCCAATGAACCGTGCTCGTAATGCTAATCCCCACACAGCAAGGGACAATTTCGTGTTGTGTACATAACACAAGTGCTTTGGCATGGAAGCCAGATGATGTGCACCACCCTGCATGTTCACAGGAAAAGCATATGGGGGAAGATAGTCCCAGTAGTGTCTCTTGCCACACACACACACACCAAATGCCCCGATTATCAGCACACCCAAAGCCACGACACGTTCCACTGGCTTCAGGAAACTACGGTCCAATGGAGTTTCAGCTGTCAGCCCTACACTACCCCGCTTGACCATGCAGCCTTGGCCTGGGAGCAGAAGGACAATCAGGAACTCCAAGAATTGCTGCAAGCCACGACCTCACTTCAACTGCAACAGTTTGATGTCACTGGCACACCCTGGAAACTCTGGTGTGACATATCATGGGGGACAGCACGGCCCTATATTCCCCAACGATTCCGAAGGCAAGTCTTTAGTCATTACCACAAGATGGCACACCCAGGCATTCGCAGCACACACAGCTTGCTTAGCTGGCAAGTGTTGGGCCAGGGATGAGGCGTGACACCACCAACTGGATCTGAGCATGCATGACTTGTCAGTCAGCAAAAGTGCATCACCACACCAAGACACCACTTCAACCGCTGCCCACACCAACTCAACGTTTCCACACGGCCCACAATGATATCCTTGACCCGTCCCCGAATCTAGGGGTAACTGCTATATCTTAACATGCATAGATAGAGCGACAAGGTGGGTTGAGGCCACACCCATGTTGGACCGTACAACTGACCGTGTGGCATATCACTTCCTGACATCCTGGGTACTCATTTTAGTGCCCTGCAGGTCATCATCACAGACCAAGGCCCCCAATTCGAATCTCGGGCCTGGCAGGACCTGATGGACTTCCTGGGTGCTAAATGCCACAGGACCTCTGCATATCACCCTCAGGCAAACAGGATGATTGAGCGCTGCCATCGTCGCCTGAAGGAAGCACTGAGGGCATTTCCCCACCCAGTGAATTGGGTGGCCTAGCTGCCAATCGTCCTCCTAAACTTGAGGGTTACGGAGAACGAGGACATCAGGAATTCCCCGGCGGAGCTAACATACAGGGAAGACTTGAGGCTATCGGGGCAGTTCGCCCAGCAACCAGGCACGCCGGCCCTGGTTTTCCTCCCAGAGCTCCAGCAAGCAATGCAGGCACTACGACCAGTCCCTCCACGTTCTTGCCAGCACCAGACGACGTTCATCCCGCACTCCCTACCAGACGCCGAACAGGTCTTTGTGAGGAGGGATCAACGCACATCACCACTCCAAACCCCATACGAAGGGGGGAAACCATCCACAATCTCTGCAGAGTCAAACCAGCCACACCACAAACCCAGTCACAGACAACACCCCACACGTCATCCGCCAACCTTGCCAGCCCACCAACACACCCACAACCAACACCTCATATCCCAGCACCAACACATACATGCACCACACACACACACACACACACACCATCTCCTTTGTCAATTCGTACCCTCCACTACCTGTCATCACCACACCCCGACTCAGGCGTCATGCAGACCAGCAAACCTCGACCACTGACGCAAACACTCCCTCACCACCACCCACACTACCATCCACAAAACCCGACCTCCAGCACTAACCCTACTACCACTAACCCACCCTCTCACACAATCCTACCTCTCACCTTACTTCACCACCCACCACCCCTCAACCTGTCCTTGCTAATCCTAACCCCCTCTCTCCATCAACCTCAGGCGATCCTACCCCACACCCCTCCCCACCAGTCCCCACCCCTCCCCCAGTCAATACCTCTCATCTATCAACACCCGTCATTCCCGTAATCCCTCCACAACTAACCACAACCTTACAAACTACATCAATAACTACCACATTTACATACACACAGTCAGGCCATCTTATCAAACCACCACAATTTTACACTCCAGCATAATCTGATACCAAAAACCGCAGACACTCCAAGTCATCACACCTACATTCCATTCGTATGGTAATTTTTTTTGTGTGTGTGTGTGTGCGCTACCTCATAGCAGCCCTTACTCTAGTTGCTACTCTTCTTTTACGAGTCAGGGATTTACCTCTTCCCCTACAGCCTGCCTTCACTGTAGGTGCTGGTGGAGACTCTGACGACGAAGACTCAGGAGAAAATTCCGCTGAAGAGCAGGAAGAAATTAGTGAAGTGGGGCTGGGAGAGAGGGGAGGTGATTCACCTCGGGACTCATGGAGGGCTGGGTCACACGGGGCCATTGTTCTGGGGCTAACCTGCCTCCTCTTCTCTCCCTTCCCAAATTCCTTCCCTTGCTACACTAAGGGCTCCTTTCCCTTGGAGCTAAGATTAATTTGGAACACTGAAGCACTCATAGTTGGAGTTTCTGTCACGATTTCCTCCCCAGGCTCATCACACGATTCACCAGAAGGATCAAAGTCAGTATCCATCATTATCATAGATAATTCTGCCAGTTCACGTTCCACTTAGTCCTTTACTGCTTCCCACACGAGTTTTTCTAGGGGTAGAGGTCACAGGGCCCTTTGCAATGGATGCAGTGTGGCGGAAATGGAGGGGCGCGAGTGCGACATAACTTCACCTCAGAGGACGACAAGGAACTGAATGACACGGTTCATATGGGCAGCCAAGGGTTGACAATGTCCGTAGGGTGACAGCTGCTAATTTATATGCTATGAAATGGTTGGTAGGAAATCTCGACAATACATAATAAATTAGATAGTTCCAGGTGAATGTAAATATCATTTAGGCTTCTCCCTTCCTTCCTTATGTATATTTTTATTATGAGAATAGATTATACGGCATATTTCAAGGGGAAATTACCAGGGAAAATTAGCGAACGAATGCACGTGAGGTGTTGTCAGGTGATAATTAGCCAATTCCAGGTGTATGGCACTATTACTTACCTTATTTCTTTTTTGTATATATTACTTTGTATCAAAAAAGGGCATAGGGCTTATTTCAATGGATGAAATCAGTGGAAAATTCCGGGGAAGATTTGCTTAGCGCAGCGTGGCTGGGCAGGCGAGAGGAGAGGGTAATGAAGAGGAGGTAGGGAGGGGAGTCAAGAATGGAGAAAAATGGCTAAATTGTCAACAATGGTTGGGAGTACACATGACATTAGGAGTGCTGACTATTGTTGGACACTGGCAGTACTGATAGATGATACAAGCCACCACTTGATAGCCCGGGAGAATTCAAAATAACACAGAACCACAAAAGTGATGCCCTGCGGTATGATCCATTGCGCCCGAGCGTCATGAAAGTGACACCTCACAGTTAAGGGGTTAAGTCTCTCTCTCTCTCTAGCCCAACGCCCTAATCCCACAAAGGGTGGCAGCAGACAAAACGCCTCCAAGTCGCTCTGTCACTCACGACTTGACTACCCTCCCCCCAACTCACTCCCCCCTCCCTCATATACCTCTCAACTCCATCCCTCCACCTCATCCTCGGTCTTCCCCTCCCTCTCCCTCCCTCCACTTCACTTACATACACCCTCTTAGTCAGTCTTTCATTCTCTATTCTCACCACATGTCCAAACCACCTCGGTGTATTTCACCTAATTTTTTCATCCACATCTCTCTCTCTCTCTCTCTCTATGTATATTATGTTGGGAGAAAAGAAAACCACTCACGTCAAGGAAATAAATGGTGTTTGTAATGAATGGCCAAGGGTGAAGTATCTTAAATCTGATATATGCAGATGATGATGCGCTCCTTGCAAAATAGTGGAGAAAAGCTTGCGAAACTGATGTAGAGTTTTGTTGACGTCTGAACGTCATGCCCAGTGAATAAGTGCAGACACGTGTAAAGATCTTCTTGCTGAAAGAGAAGGTGAATTCCAATGTGGTATTACGATGAATCGAGAAAAACTTGAAAGCGTGAGAGGGTTAAAGCACCTGGGTGCAGTCAGTACAAATGAAAGGTAAATGTGCAAATGAACTAGAGAGTAGAGTGGCACAAGGGAAGAAACTAGCTGGTGGAATGCTTTGGTAATTATGATATGTTTGAGTGTGGTAGCTGCAAGATTCTTGATTGAAATACAGTAGATTTAGTGCCTACTTTAACACGAAGGTATGAAACTGTGGTGTGTCATGAAAATGGAGTCACGAACAAGAACAATGGAATTTGGGTTGATGACGAATGTGTGTGGAAACCGGAGACTGGCCAGGATAAGGAGTAAGGTGATACACGAAAAACGTTCAGTAAAGAAGTCTGTGGATACGAGAATCGAAGTGAATATGCTAGTATGGTATGTTCATGAGGAGAGAATGGAAGTGAAGAGAGTGGTGAAAAATGATATTTATGTTCGAGCGATTTTGAAGATTGGAGATATGGTAGGCCAAGAAGAAGGTAAACTGACATGATAAAAGAATATGTAAGAGAGCATACAATATAGGATGATAGAACTCGGAACTGACAAAGGATCAAGCTAGTTGGAAAAATTTTTTACAGAGGAGTATATGACAAAGATTTGACACCCCTCTTCTTTCGCAATGAAGGGAGAGTCGTCTAATCAAACCATTTGATAAAAAGCATGAAATTTTATAAGATGAAGTAAGAATTTCGGGACCTTCATTTTTTTTTTTTTTTTTCACGAGTCTGGGCATAGGATTAGTAACCCATTTCCTGAGACCCAGCTGTTTTCACACCTACCGCTCACCTCCACGTATCATCACATCGGCTTTAACACCTACTGTCCGTAGTGAACACATCCTACGGCCCTCTCATATAGGACGAAATTAAAGTTCTTTAAAATATTCCTTGTCCAAGCCGGGATTCGAACCCGCATTCATGGGGATATTACACCACCTCTCTACTGACTTAGCCATCGTCGTTCATCTGGTGTTACCTCAGGTACATTATATATATATATATATATATATATATATATATATATATATATATATATATATATATATATATATATATATATATGGCAGTTAAACAGAGGAAAAATATGTTTAAGAAACTGTTCGCAGATAATCATGTGATTAAACATAGCACCCTTAACCACTTCACAAAGAGAAGCTTCCCTTTAGCTGAAAAGTTGCCAGGCCTTAGGAAGGGATAAAATATATATATATTGAAAGTGCTTTCCAAAATAATTTGCCAACAATACTGAGAGAATGAAGAAAACGAGAATTCACTGTAACGGTTAATGGTCATTGATTTCAGTTTTTTCACTAAGCGGTCTTCCCTAGGATGACTGGATTCGTCTGTAAGAATAGCAAATTAGTCTCATTTCCTAAGTCTACTGAGGAAATTTTAAAAATCAAACCATTCTTGAATGAGATAGAGACTAAGGTGGTGAGGTAGACACACATCTGTGCGAGAGCTAAAAAGAGCGGGCTTACGTCTTTGAGGAGCGGCTGTCATTTTTAAGGACCTCATTAAGAATACTGACAAAGGCGATTCATTAGCGATCTCTGTAGACGAAAATCAACTGGAATATAGGATATATGTCTCTCATAGTCTCCCTGGTGTTTGTTTTATTCTCTCTCTCTCTCTCTCTCCTAGCCACTATAAAATTTTTCTTTACTAAACATCCATACAAGTGGATAAACGGATTTAGTCATTCGTCGGCTAAAGCAAATACCGTAATGTAGTTTTAAAATAATCTTCACTTGTCTGTGTGTTTTATCTGTCTTTGCTAAGGTTTCTGTTTATCTTTTTTCTGTTAGAGTATATATATGCATGCATGCATGCATCTGTCTATTCAGCTGTCAGCCCTACTCTCAGTGTATCTGTATGACTGTCAAAAGGCACCCTCGCAAAAACAGCCAGCCCTCACCTGCCCAAGCGGGGTGGAAAGAGGAATTTTCATGTCATGCGGTCAACTCTTGTTTTTCAGAGGAATAATGTTCGAGTCCCACACTCTCAATAGTGAACACGGATCTTTCTTCTATCATCTTTTTGTAACATAAAGAAGAGGGGTGGAGGATGGAAAAAATGAAGCGACGCGATTTGGGAAGGTGGGTTGTGATGGGATGCATGGTTGTAGCTCATCTTGGCTATTTCACGTTTAGTATTCTGTATTTTGCCAGTTGTGCGGTGAAGACTGATACTTCCGTATTATATTTCGTTCAATGCAATTCTTTAATTGTCCAAAAAAGTGATCGGTAATTTACACTGGTAAATTGGAAGCATTGGAAGGAGGGTTTGCTTACAAATTCAGAAAGGAGGCCGTTTTTGTGGGGGTGCCAGTAAGCATTGCTTTGTGAATTCTGGTCATTATTCAAACACAGATTAAGGTTCTAGTTCCTCAGATAAAAAACCCATACGGATTTAGGACGATTATTTTACTAATGAAGGCTCTTTCTTCTTTTCTTCCTTGTATAATCATTGTACATATACATATGTACAACATATATATATATATATATATATATATATATATATATATATATATATATATATATATAGATATATATATATATATATATATAGATAGATAGATAGATAGATAGATAGATAGATATCATCTCTATATAAACGTCTATCATTCTATCTATCTATCTATCTATCTATATCTATCTATCTATACTGCAGAGAAAGACAGACAGACATACAGAGAGAGAGAGAGAGAGAGAGAGAGAGAGAGAGAGAGAGAGAGAGAGAGAGAGAGAGAGGAGAGAGACAGAGACAGAGGCAGAGAGACAGACAGACAGACAGAGATGTGTGTGTGTGTGTGTGTGTGTGTGTGTGTGTGTGTGTGTGTGTGTGTGTGTGTAATAATATACATGTAAAACGTTACAGGACATTCATATCTGCAACTGAGCATGCTCACTCTGCTTGCAAGCTTTCTCAGCTAGCATCAGGAATCATTTATTGAGTTCCCATATGTATAGAAAGATGTAATGTACACATGTGAATAAATATAGAGTCAAGGATTAGAACCTTGATCATTTTCTCTATCCACATTCCCTTTTCCCCGTTGGTAGGACTTGGGTAGGGAGGGAACAGAAGTGGCCGATTTCCGTTCTGTGTACTATTTATGGACTTTTCTCCTCCACGAAAGTCTGGGTTAGATTAAGTTTGCGATCTTGGTATCAGGGTAGGATAGTTTGTTAGTCAATTAAGTCAATTTGTTGGGTCATGATAGATTAAGTTAGGTTACAGGGAATAAATATTGAAAAAAAAAAATGAAAGAATGAATGAATTGTCGTGGGAAAAACAAATTTATTATGCTTTTTTAATCATAATTATGTACCAATGAACACGATAATCTTAACCAGTTCATGCCTATCGGCAGGAAAACCTGCCACTCATTTTTATAAATGTAAAAAATGGATGTACTCACTGTAAGGAGTGTTATATTACTCATGCATCTTTCTCAAGGTACAAGCTTGTAAGTGAGCAACCCATATGGTGCTGTGATTTAGCTTGCCTTGTCAGGTGCTTCTAGGTAGAGCTAAATGAAAATGCCTTTATATATGTTCCATCCACCTTACAAAGAAAGTTATGTATGACTGTGTATATAACTATTCCTGAAAATAATAACCAGTCCATCTTTACTCGAAAGTTTCTTGATATTCCTATATTCAAAATTTGAAGCCACATATTCTTTGTCCAAGATAAAAACAAAATTTATGTAGGGTTGTGGAATTTCCTGACAACAGGCATTTAGATGAATAATTTTGACCACGTGCATGTAAAAATAACTATAAGAAGGAAGCCAATATAATTTAGCTTCAAGCTTTGCGCCACAAGCACTGCTGATGGTTCTCTCCAGGCTGAATCATATTGCGGCTCACATACTGTACATACCTACCCGTACTATGGATCACAAAAGTATCGGTGCACGGGGGGTCCGATGCCTACCGGAAACATTCGAACGACTGCGTACATTACCAAAGTCTCATTGTGTATGAACAATGTCTGTTTATATGAACACAACATTTACTAGCTATATGTTTGCTGGAGGATACTGCCAGCTGGTGACAAACGACACCTCCCGACATTAGGGCTACCAACGTGTAATGGGTCAGACACTAATATTTCAGTGACCTTCGTTCTGCGGGCCAAAATGTTTCACGCATATTGTGACCCACAGTACATTCTAGATGTAGGACTTGGACAATAACCAAAGGCAGTGATGGACTTGGCTAAGAAGGTCAACGTAGAGGCTGGTCAACACCTTTCTGTAGTGCCTGTCGATCTCTTTACAACCCTACCTTTGCTAGAAATATGGTCCACTCAAGGCACAGCCACAACAGGGGCATTGCGGGAGGATAGACTCACTAGTGCTTCAGCTCTGACCAAGATCTTGATTAATAAGAAGAATCGTGAGTGAATGGTTGAAGGCCTTTACTAGATGCATATATGTTTGTAAATACAGAGACTATAAGGAAGTCAATGTGGCTTTAAATAAGGTTAAAAGCAACTCAGTTCACAAAGCAAAACTGTGTTGATGATACACAATGCAGTGATACTGACATATCACTCTCAAGATCTATAGCTAATATGTGGGTGGAATAGATCTCTTTCACCAGTAGGTATCAGCTTACAAGAGCCATATACATTCAAAGAAGTGATGGTGGCCAATATTTACTTAGGGTGTAAGCTAAATGCAGCAGCTTTCAGCCTCCATGATCCGTATGCGTTCAAGGAGGTGACTGTGGCCAGTATATGCTTAGGGTGTAAAACTATATGCATTGGTTACATATTCCTGGATGTTCAACAGCAAACTAGGAAATAATATCAATCTGCTAGACTTCATTCGTCGTTTTACCATAGCTATGATGAAGAGTTAAGGCATAAGCCGTATATCCCCTGGACCAAAAAATTCTCTGCTGGATTAGCAAAGCATACTTTTGGGTACAACAGTAAATAGCACTGACTCATGAAGGGTGATCGGTCAAACTCAAGGTGCTGTGAATGTTGTCATAGGACTCTTTCTCTGTGTATAATATATGCTGTCCAAGTACACTCTAAATGCATGGAGAAATTTTGACTACACAAGCAAAAACGTAAAAAAAAAAATAAAAATGGCTTAACCAACAGACAGAGGTGTATTCTCATAATCATACGGCACATCATGGGAGAAAAGAAACCATTGTTAAAATTTTCTTTTTGATAACCATCATCTGAAACACCTTAATATATATCATTCTATAACGATGACCTTACCTTTCACATATCTCTTCCTGAGCGTAAGACCCATTTTCATCCATATTAGTTTATTGTATTTCATTAGGACAAAAACTTTTTCTGCCCATTCGACTGCGTAGCGGCAGGAAAAGCGGCGACTCCAAAAAATAACATAGTTTTAAACTGTGTTTTAATTAGATAAGGTTGTAACAGAATTTATATTGTTTCCTGAAACACTGTTTTGTATCAAACAGATAACTACCCTCATTTATGGGTTAACCGAGTGTCATCCTTATAGACAAAATCATACTGATTAGTCCATGAATTGGCCACCACAGGATCGGATTAGCATACATGCAAATGTGAATAAGCTTCAGTATGATGGCGAGATTATGCATTGCATACTTGCTGATTTGCATGCTGTTAACCTGGTTAAATTATTTTATGACAGTCATTGTGTGGTGGTAACAGACTATTGTACATGACTGAATACACACCAGATGACACTCACTAGCCTTTATTTCAACACTTCTCTTTTTCACCAGCTATACAAACAGAAAAAGAACAGTCTTTCCGAACTGCAGAGTAATTACAGAAGCTACTTTTAGGACTAAACAAACATGTAATATCATGAGATCGATAACTTTTTAAATTTATTAATACCATCATAATCTGCATAAGATGAAATTTTATATAGAATATACATTTCTTTTCATCATTATTTTGACAATTTCTCATTTTCACACAGTCCGGGGAGAGCTGAAACAACACCCTTTTATCTGTTTAGGGGCTTGAATCGGTGGAGAAAGAAACCTTGTGTAATATTTATTTTCTGTGACATAAGAGTCCTTACGTTATTAGAGACAGAACTCCCCATCCCCGGCCCTGAAATTGACTTTAACGATAAAATGAAACGCCGTTAGGTTGTGCCCAGAGCTGTCAACGCAAAGCGTCGCTCGGTATGCCTTTACCAAGCCTTGCGCACAAACCTGCCGTACAACCTCCATGACAGGGTTCAGTGTGAGCTGAGATAGAAATCCAGATAAACTAAATCGACCCAATATGACCTTGACCTTTGATCCCTTGACCTGTCTGACCTAATAAGTTCATCGTCCATTCTTACTCTATCAGTGACAAATGTTTGGTCGAAATCCGTCATGGGGTTCAGGAGACATTACGCCTACGCCCAAATGACCTTGACCTTTGACCCCTTGCTGACCTAATCATACTATCGTCCCTTCATACTACAACACTGGCTAAAGTATGGTCCAATCCATTGAGGGGATCAGATATCCTACCATACCCACATGACCTTGTCTTTGACCCTTTGACCTTGCTGACCAAGTCAGTTCATTGTCCCTTTATACCGTCTCACAGACAAAAGTTTAGTCAAAATCCGACGAGGGGTTCAGAAGATACTGCGCCCACACCCACATGACCTTGTCTTTTGACCCATTGACCTAGTTGTCCTAATTATTTCATCAACCCTTCACAGCCTGGTCGAAATCCGTCCAGGAGCTCAGGAGATACCGCGCCCGCAAGGATAAACTAAGCTGAATGACCTTGATCTTTAAGCCCTTGACCTTGCTGACCTAATCAGTTCATCGTCCCTTAATACTCTATCAGTGACGAAAGCTTGGTCGAAATCCGTCAAGGGGTTCAATAGATATCGTGCCTACAAGGATAAACTATGTCGACCCAATGACCTTGGCCTTTGACCCTTAGACCTAGTTGACCTATTCAGCTCATCATCTCCTCATACTGCATCACTGACAAAAGTTTGTTGGAAAATCCATCACTGACTTCAGGAGGCAACACTCCCAGAAAAGTGTTATGGATGCAAGCACACACCAACGCATGCACGCTCTCACGCATGCGCGGACGTACTTACCAATCGTTTAATGCCTCATCCTGCATAGGTGGCGGAGGCATAATAATGTCATTTCCTATAACAGCACGAAGACATCTTTTCTGCTTTGTCTTTCCTACAATTTTTTTTTTTTCTTTAACTTAAGGAAACACCAAGCCTATATCTAATCCTAGCAATTCGATGTCTTTCCTAAGCCAAATAAAAACTAATTGGGTGAAGAACTAAACGGGGATCTTAAATTAATGCAATTACAATGCTAAAAGTAAAGAATGGAAAGAAGTGCTGATGAACTGGAAGTCAAAGAATAATAGGAGCACTCACAGAGTGCGACAGCCGCAACCACAAATTGATCTATGGGCCGAATATTTGACTTCGCTCTGTGACCTTGATCTTCAACAAATTACCCTCAAAACTGAATTTCTTAATTCTTGCCTAACCCCTAACCCTTCCACCAACAAATCAAATAAGATCAAATTTGATTTAATCGACTCTGCCCAGTAACCTTGGCATTTGACCATTTCTTGCATCCTTGACTTTTAACTTATTGTACTCACAATCAAATGTATTTATCCTTGCTTAATATATTTACCTTGCTTAACCTGAACCCTTCCGAAAAGCTTAGTCTACATGTGACCTTGACATATGACTATTTCGTGTGACCTGAACCATTACCTGATTGTAGGTAAAATCCGATCTCTTTATCCATTTCTTAGGAAAAGTTTAGTCTACACTGGATAAAAAATGTTAAGTTGACCTTGCCATGTGATCTTAACCTTGGCCCTATTGTTCCACCATACCCAGAAATATATCAACCTGTTGGGTTAATCAGCAACTCCTCTGCCAAGTTTTACCCAAATCAGATAAAACTGTCTAAGTTGTTTTGTTCATACACTGACACATGGGTTGAGGTCTGGCCGCAACCTTTTAATCTTTGACATATCAGTCTTAAAATTAAATCCCTCCTCACCTGCCCAGCCCTTAACATTTTCACTAAGTTTTGTTCAAGTCAGAACAAAACTGTCTGAGTTCACTCTGCCCTGTATCTTGATTTTTCCTGGTGACCTTGGCCAAGGCCGTCTTCATATACAGGCCCCCGGAGAAAAGACTGATGACGTCACGGCCACAAATTCCCCCTGCCTTTCCTCTCATACGTACACATTTAATATTTGCTTACCTATGTATCGCCATTATTATTTACTGATTATTGGTGTTAATACTAATATTAGTTACTATTATTATCATGATAAAGATTAAAAATTACACTGTTCTCGAATTTAAGGCCTAACACCAATGAATAGATGTGTTCAGATGCAAATTTTATAAGATATTAGAATACCTGTCTCTGTAAAGATTATTTATCACTGTACAATCTGAAAATAACTATTTTACTTGCACGGTAAAATAATACACACAAATCCGGGTTGGCAACAACGTCGGTGGCCCACCTTTTGTCCACCTGGATTTTGAATAAAACCCACTTGAATAAACCCATTATTATGTCCACTTTACTATTTTTAATGCACCTATTAACACAGAATCTGCATGAATTCCCGGGGAATTTGAAAAATAGGGTATAAATAACCTACACAGGTAAAAAAATGAATTGCTGAAGAAAGCAGAAACAGTACACCAAAGGAAGAAAATATAGACACTATAATTTATGTATATACATAATCAACCACTATTGTATAGGTTAAGCTTCGATATACCATTGAATTAAATCGCATATATAATGTGTGTTTTTTTTTTTATTAGGCTAGGTATAGGTAAATATAGCTATATAATTATATAAGGATATTGCTATATAACTATACAGTATTCCAATCATCGGTATTTTTTTTCTCCTCTCCTTGTTAGGTAAGGTCAGATTAGTTTATTATCCATCTAACAGCTTCTACCATAAAACAGTGCAAAAACTTTACCTAACTGTAATGGGGACTAAATTAGTTTTATACAAAATAATGGGTATTAGTCAAAGACTTGCCCAACAGCAATTTTACTGAACTGATATTTGTCATTTAAACAATAGGTTTCTTTTATGATATTTTCATTTATATTTATGCTCTAACCGGCGCAAATCTCTTTTTAAGTCCCTCTCTTCAAACTATAGGAAACATGAGTATCAATAAAATAGACCCCGGCCTGGCTAAAATTCATATTTAGATAACAGTTCTTGTCATCATTTAGGCATAAGATTTAGGCAAAGGAATTACATTTGGCTTTGGGCAGACCCATACACATTTCTTCTTGGCCTAGGATAGGCCTATGCACATTTTTCCTGGCTTGGGCTTGGCCTATGCACATTCTTCGGTATTATTATACAAGTGCACAGGGATTTGGAATATCAATTTTACTCTTACAGATATCTAGATCTCACCATTATGAACATTTTGAACCCCAGAAACAACTTCCGCAATTGAATATTAACACAAAAAATAATTTTTGAAAATTTTCTGAAAAATTACTCTCGACTAATTCTGGCGATACGTGAGACCCATTGCGGTGCGTGCCTAATGCATTGTGGTCCTGTCTCACGTGTGTCTACCATCACGTCACGGTTCACGTGACTTATGGGTGGAGCTAAAGCGTGTGTCTACTGTTATGTTTCGCGCTATCTGCTCATGCGTGAAGTTCAAATTGATACAACCGGCGTGCAAATTTGAATTTCAGATACACACGGGTCAGTCATGGTGAGTGGGTGCGAGGACTGCAACCTTAAGGTTAGTTTTTCTGTTGATGTGGTCTCACCTTTGGCTTGGTAGGTTAGGTTAGGTTAGGTTAGGTTTAGGTTAGGTTAGTTTAGGTTAGGTTAGGTTTAGGTTAGGTTTGGTTAGGTTTAGGTTAGGTTAGGTTGTTAGGTTAGGTTAGGTTTAGTTAGCTTGGCTTAGTTTAGCTTAGGAGATAATGGTTTGCTGGTGATAGCAGGCAGGCGATTGTTGGTGCGATGCGATGCGAGGCGGTTGGGAGTAGGCCTGACGGCCCAGCGCGCGGCGGCCCGGCTGGTGAAACCAAGGTATTTCTGATGGTTTTTGATGTGCTGTGAATTATTCTGACGTTCATTTCTATCGCAAATCAAACATTATGTGATTTCCCCCACTCAAAAACCCCGGGTTCGCCCATCTCCTCCATTCTTGTGGGGGGAAGAGGGTGTGGGGGATATCTTGAAATATACTGATTTGCGGCAGAAATGAAGGTCAGATTCGTTCCAAACACATCAAAAGCCATCAGAAATACCTTGGTTTCACCTAGAAAGACGTCCCTGTGCACTTGTAAAAAATTACCCATTTTTCTTGGCATGGGCTAGGCCTATACGTTTCTTCCTGCCTAGACAAGGCCCATAAATGTTTTTGCTTGGCCTGGGCTGGGCTTATAAAGGTTTCTTCTTATCCTAGGCTAGGCCTATACTTGTCGGTTATCCTTGTTACCTAGATATTTCACTGAATACATAGAATTAAAAGAATAAACCGAGCTACCAGTGAGTAGCCTAAGTTATTTTGCATGGAATGAAGTAAGGCATCAGTAACCAAATTAACATCTCAATACGACTGTGATCCACCAAAATATATAATGCACAGTTAATAAAGAACACTGAGAAACTTAGGCTGTGTTGTAATTTCGTTGCCTAACGTGTTACTAGAAGATATCCACTACCTCTAATTTCTCATTTAAAATGCTTTCAGTAATAGCATTGATGCTTTTCATGCATTCTGGTATGGCTATACATATTTAATAATAAGTGTATGGCTTACCGTGAACGAAATCCAGATGGGAGAGAGGAAAAATTTGAAATAAGTGGGTGAATTGCAAGCATGCCTCACTGTTTATAACGTGGCGGGTGGGCTGGCTGGCGGAATAACACAATGGCCACCGATTGTGACGTCACAGTCAGATATTGGCGGGAGACCCGGGCCTGTTCAAATCAAGATGGCCTTGCCTTGGCCTATGTTTATCCTCAAAATAGAATTGTTTTATTCATGCATTATCCTCAGCTCTTTCACAAAGCTTGATCTAATTTGGATAAATCTATTTAAATATGCCTTGCCCTGTGACCCTGATCTATGACCTAATGTTCTAAAAAACAACACTTTTACTCCTAGGTTGCCTCTCAACACTTCCACCATGGTTGATCCAAATTGGATCAAAACTGTTTGTTATTTTGGTAGTAAACGCACACACGGGTAGAAAATGACCTTACCCTGTGATCTTGAACTATTCCTGACTTTTCTCAAAAGGGAATCAGATCATTCATCTCTTACCCTTTACCTTTTTCTAAGTTACGATCCAGTCTTAATAAATGCTGTTCAAATCTGAATCTGAAACGTAAAATTTTGACCTTGATCTCTGACTTTCACTTTTGATATATTATTGTAAAAAAAAAAAAAAAAAAAAGTTTATTAATTTGTCGTCCATTTACTAATTTGTACTCCTTCTTCCCCTCCACCAAGTGAGTTAAAAACTGACGACAACTGTATAGGTTATTTTGTTCACACACACACACACACACACACACACACACACACACGCACACACACACACACACACACACACACATATATTATATATATATATATATATATATATATATATATATATATATATATATATATATATATATATTGCCAGACGCCTCAATCCCGTTTGGGGTGGCCACAAACAAATCGCCTCCAAGTCGCCCTGTCCTCCGCCATTTCACTGCCCTGCTCCCAACTCACACACCCCTCTCTCATATACCTCTCCACCCCATCCCTCCATCTCATCCTCTTCCTTCGCGAGTCGCGTAGATAAAGGCATATATCACACTTAACGAAAGTGGAAAGGTAAATTTCGACATTAAATGAAGGAGATTTATGGGTGAGAAAATGTAAATGAAGCTTAAAAATAACAGCAAAATGGAAAGTGCCTTCCTTCCCTTGCTGTTATTTTATGTGGTTTCGAAATATCATATAATCGACTGTTATTATTTCTTGAAGGAACCCGAACTAGATAAGATTGTCGGTTTACTCACCAGTCAAACAAAGCATATTACCTGCACTTGTTTTAGTTTCCATATTTTTCCACATTGTTTTTATATTCGTCCTTCATACTTTTCCTTCGTATTTCACTCTCCTCATGCTCTATCCTCTTACTACATGTGCCATTATCTTGCTTCATATTCTAGTACCTTGCTTCATATTCCACCCCATTAGTTCTCACCCTTGCTTGATTTTCCAATTTCAGCTTTCAATTTCCACTCGCTTACTTCACATTCCACCAGCTTGCTTTGTATTTCTCTCTTGCTTCATGCTGCACATTTTGCTTCATAGTTCGGCTTCATTTTCAACTTTCTTGACTCATATTTCACCACTTCATACTCCTCCTCGGTATTCTGTTATTCTGGTTTCACAGTCCACATTCTTGCCAAGTACTGTCATTTCGCTCTCCACTCACTTCCTTCGTATTATGCTCCCTTGCTACATAATCTTGCTTCAGACTACATAATCAAAACTTATAATTCACCCACTTGTTCCACGTTCCATCTTTTTGCCTCATATTCCATCACTTTGCGTCATATTGCATTCCCTTACTTCATAATCTATTCCTATGGATTATTTCCTTTCCTTCACTGCTTTCCTCTTTTCGAATCCAGTCTTCTCTTCATATCTTTCAACTTTTGGCTCTCCTCCTTCAGCCATGCACTCCTGACCCCTAGTCCCTTTCTTGACGAGGGTGTCTCAAATATCCGGGCTGGTCGTTAGTCACTCACTAAGAAATTTCGGAAACCATGTGCTCAGCTCATGCCGAATTCAGTCAAGCCCCATATTAGGGCCCTGATGCTTCAGCTTATAGTATATTGTGCATGTTTTTGATCAGTTCTTCCACAGTGTTTATCTTGCAGCTTACGCTCAGCTGACTACTCGTATGTATGTATGCCAAACACACATATTCTTTTTTATTAATACGTTTGTTCCTCTGTTTCAGTTCTTTATACACTTTGATAAATATATCAGACTACAGTATATGAACAGTTTCAATGCCACTATTTTTCTTTTCATAATGACAATATTGCATTATATGGTGACCAAAAGTCAATTATTTTAAGAATTACAATTTTATAAGATGCAGCATGAAAATTTACAAGACATTTCAGCATTTCTGTTTTGGTGTCTTTTATCCAACCAAAAAGGTTCCCTTCAAAGTTCAAGTCTTGCGTTTTTACAGTTTGGTCATGTATAAGAAATATTACCAGAACCTCTTTTCACAATTTCAATATTGAAGCCTTACGTGCAGTACCATCAGTAGTGTCACGGCTTACATTAGCTGGTCATAAGTGATGTATGTACAGTATTTGCAAACTTAAACTGAGTAATTTCCTCGCTACCAATACTTTGACGAAACTTTGCCAACTGAAGTTTATAACGACCGTGAAAACTTACTGCAAATAGAGACTGTATTTTCCTTTATCGCTTAAGTCGAGTGCAAGGGGTTGAGTTTTGTTGTAAATTTTGCGGGGCCCATAGTTCAGTTGGTTTCCTTCTCTCTCTCTCTCTCTCTCTCTCTCTCTCTCTCTCTCTCTCTCTTAGTGGAAGTTCTGGAAATATAGGCGATGCCGAAATCTGGCTCTGTCGTCGCAATTAATCTATGGTTTTGTTCGGTATATAGTTATCAAAAACAGAAACATTTTTCCTATAATTCAAGAGAATATGGCACTGATACCATCTTTAAGCTTCTCGCAGTATCATGACGACGAAAATTTCAGACTAGAAGAAAAACGGCAAAGGATATCTTTGACAGCCGCACCCACCCCCACAGAATCCACCAACATATTCCATCAGGTGACCTTTGTCAATGAACCTAGCGACTGGACATGCACTGGGCACACATCAGGCACACCCTACATGTACAGAGCTGTTCCTCAGACACGCCCTTGTGGACACGGTGTAAATCAGTTTAAGTGAAAATTTGACAAGCTCTACAGATCCAAGCTGGTAGTGTGCATCCCGCAAAAATATAAGGTAACTTACTGAGTGAAAGAGCTAGGGACACAAGCTGGATGTGTCAACCCCTGTGAGTGCGGCAAAAATAATAACAATAATAATAATAATAATAATAATAATAATAATAATAAACCTTAATGAAAAATATCGATTCTTTGTATGATATAACTGTGTCACACTTTGAAATTTAAGGAGCTGTGTTGATCACATTTCCCTTAGGAATAACTATGCACATACCGTATATACTGGGGCAATGAAAAAAAATGTCTATATCTTAATGCTTTCTATAAGGTTCTACTCCCGAAGTGAAAAAAAAAAAAAAAAGACTAGGTCTATGCCACATCCGTAATCCATACATGCTGAAGGGATTATGGACGTGCATAGCCAACCCCTAGCTCTGGAAAAGTAAATCCAAAGTTGAACTAAGTCATCTGGTGGTATCACGATTACAGTAAAATAAAATAAAAAGAAAGACATCCTTTGGCTGAAAGGCTTCATACAGCATCGTGAGGTTAAAGCACGTACAAAAATAAGACAGATGCAGGAGCTTCAGTGCACTGGTTTGGGGCTTTTCTGAAGACGCTAAAGTCTACGAGGGAGATGCATATCATTTCCCAAACTTTAGTGTAACGGACGGAAAGAACCACCCCTAAAAATGCTTCCGCATCGAGGGGAAAAAAAAAATCTCCTGAGCTCATGGTGCACCGCAATATTTCATCTATTTACATTACCTTAAATGGTGCTAGGTGGCAGCGACCATCATCCATTCACTTGATGTAATGTTGCTTACTTCTTCCTTCCCCTTTCTTATTTTATCTCTGTTTCTGTCTTCCTCGTTTCCTACTTCTTCATTTCCTTCCTGTCACTTTGTATTACTTTTCATTCCACCTTAGGTGGCTCTGACAAGTCAAATGGTTTCCCGTAACCCAGGAAACAACATTGAATGGTAGCTGTAATACCAAATTACTGGATGTAGTGGAGCCGCTGACCCTATAAACTGGGTAGGAGGACAAAAATGCGGAGTCGATCCAGGAACCAACCTCCGCATTATTCCCCACTCCTCGCTGTGGTGAGGCACTGTCAGCCGCAAGGGAACATCTGTTCACTGCACAGGACAACCCTACAGAGGCAGTTGCTTGCCTGCGGTTGATGGGTTTTCGCAACCAGACACTCTGGGGTTCATCAACAATAACTTCTTCGTTACTCGTCTCTGTCTATTCATTTACGATCTCAGTTTCATTCGCTTTTTGTTCATTTCATCCCATGTTTCCTCCTTTCATTACAAAATCTCTCTCTCTCTCTCTCTCTCTCTCTCTCTCTCTCTCTCTCTCTCTCTCTCTCCATTGTTAACCACTGGGTGCTTCCCTACATACCCTTCAAATCCATCGTCTATCCTTCTTCCTCCTCTGTCAGTCTTCTTCTCACCCACTTCCTCCATCTTCCATTACTCTCTCTCATCCTAAACCCCACTCAACCTTCCCCGTCACCTTTGTTCATGCCACTCTAATTATAGCTCCCTTTCTCTCCCTCCTGCTGTCCCTTTGATCCACTCTCACCCTTCCCTCTCGACCCGTCTCTCTTCCCCACCCCTTCATCTGCTTCTCTCTCATCTCCATTGTATTATCATCGCTTGTTATATGTCTTTATGCTGGCAGAATACAATTTATCTGGCAATCTATGTCCTTATAATGGTGTTTAGTCTATGTATCTGTGTGTTTTCCAGTCACAAATAAATTTCCTTGACAACTTTATACCTGTTTGTCAATAACTGGTCATTGTATCGTCTTTTCAATCGGACGATACTCCTCTCTACTAGTACGTCTATTCATTGATTGTACTGTCAATCGATCAACTATCTTATAAATACCAATACATAGGCCTACTCATGCTTAGGTGGATTAAGTCTCTCTCTCTCTCTCTCTCTCTCTCTCTCTCTCTCTCTCTCTCTCTCTCTCTCTCTCTCTCTCTCTCTCTCTCTATATATATATATATATATATATATATATATATATATATATATAAGAGAGAGAGAGAGAGAGAGAGAGAGAGAGAGAATCTTAATTAGTGTATACACAGTTATCAGTACAGTATTGTCTACCTACCTCTCATTTCCTAAGGCATATATTTTCATATCAATACATAATTACTTTATCTTTTATTTTCTGTGTCCTATTCTGTTTTGTTCTGGCCATGGCTCTTTCTCTTTTTCGTTGTTCTTAACGGCTAATGATATTATATTCATTTGTATATCCTGTTATTTTCTTTTGACCTTTTACCATTCACTGTTCTCTTACTTCCTCACACTTCATCTCTGTGATTCACCCTCCCTCATCCATCTGTTCCACTTTTCTTCTGTTACCATGCTACTCCTCTTTCTTTACCTTCCTATCTCTCGACTTTCCATCTGCGTGTTTCTCACTTTCAGCGCCTTGCTCTTAACAACTCTCGATCACAGTAGTACCTCTTTGTCCTTACCTCAGCTTTCCGTTCCACAGCACATCCATACCCTTTAACCTTCTTCTTCTTCTCTGTCTGTCTGTCTGTCTGTCTGTCTGTCTGTCTCTCTCTCTCTCTCTCTCTCTCTCTCTCTCTCTCTCTCTCTCTCTCTCTCTCTCTCTCTCTCTCTCTCTCTCTCTCTCCGCCTTCCTTTCAGCACCTTCCATTTCGCTCACCACATTCACCACACAATCTTCGTTTTCTATTCCTGTCTACATCTTAATTCCCCTTTACAACACCTCCACACCTGTACATTTCCCTCCTCACCTTCTCTCCATTTCCCTCCCTGTCATCTTCGCATTTGAATATTCTCTCCACTTTTTCTCCCAACCTCATTATAGCCCTCTTGTCAACTCCCACTTGCCCATTACACACCCCTTCTTCCTTGATCCACACTCCTCCCTTTTTCGCTCCCCTCTCCTACTTCAAACCTCTCTCTCTCTCTCTCTCTCTCTCTCTCTCTCTCTCTCTCTCTCTCTCTCTCTCTCAAATCTCAACTCCTCTCCGTCCCCACTTCCGTCCTCTCTCCACACCTCTCCCATCTCTACAGCATAGTGAATCTTTCAAAAAGTTTTCGGGTTAATCCAAGAAACATCAGAGGAGAAAGATTGTTGTTCTATTATCTCAACATAGTTTTCCCTAAGTTCAGTGCAAAAGGTCCACCGACGTTCAAGCATTGCTATGTTGTCGTGGAAGAAGATCGCTTCTTGAGTTTCCATATACCCCTCAACAGCAAGAATAACTTCATCACTCTGCAAATAACAACGCAAGTGAGATTTTAGTCTGCCAAACAGGTAGAAGTCAGACGAAGCCAGGCGAGTAAGAAGCATGAGGCAACAGTACAAAGCCACAGTTGACTGCTTCGGCCACTGTCACCTGTGCCGTTTGGACAGTGGAATTATTCAGGAGTAACAACACACCCGCTTGCAGCTTCCCTCTTTGTTTCTCTTAGATTGCTTCTTTCATCTGTCGCACTTCTGATGCATAATGCCCCCATTAATTGCCTGTCCCTGTTGCAAGTTATCAATCATAAGAACTCCCTCAATGTGCAAACACACTGAGACCATCATCACCTTGGTGACAGATGCCACTTGTCTGAAATTTTTGGGAGGTGGAGAACCGTGGTGTTTCCATTAGCAGCTTTGATTCTTTGATCAAGGGTGAAAGTGATGAACCCTTGTCTCATCGTGAGTCAAATACCTCCGAAAGAAAGTAACTGAATCAATCAAAATTGTCCTTGAAGTTACCAACCTGCTCAGCTTCTGGTCAGGTGTCAACATCCCGGATACTTATCTTGCAGACAGTTTGCTCGTACCCAAAATGTCAGTCAAAACAGTGTGCACTGAGCCAGTACTTATGCCCATGGTGTCGGCTATCCGTTGCACAGACAACCGTCTGTCATTCAGGACCATGCCATGAATGGCCTTCACTTGATCATCTTTGGTCACTGATTTTGTGTCCAGGTCATTGGTGCTCTCCCCGCCCTGCTTGAAATCAGCAGCTCACTCCTCTAAGGCAGAATAGTACGAAGAGTCCTCACAAAGTGTGTTGACCATATCTAAATGGATATCCACGGGGGTCATATCCTCCTTCCTTTTTTTTTTTTTTTTTTAGATATATGATCACAGCACGGGCTTATTTCTTGTTCGTATCTGGGTTTTGCTGTAAACTACCGAAATTTAAAGGGCCTCACCTGCAAACAAATAAAGACAATGATTTGAGTTCTTGTGTCTTGTCACGTGATGCATTATAGCAAACTGTCATACTCAAAAGTCTTGGTTACTCTCCCTGTTTCTGGGCGACGTTGAGAACTTTTGGGGGGTATCCCTCTATCTCTGAACATTCTCTGTCTCATCACATCTCCCTACTTTCTCCATCTGCATATCTCCTGTCAGTGAAGACCTCTCCCTCTATCTCACCACACCTTCATACCTACACACCTCCTGTTCTCAGACGCCTCCCTTAGCTTTTCCCAAATTACTTCGTCTATCCCACTTTCTTTACGTCAGCATCTCCCTGTCACACAATCTCCTCCTTACCTCGCCACACATTCTGCCTTCCAACATCTCATTTTAAATCTCCATATCTCGTCCTCCATCTCTCTACGGCTTTCCATCTGTCCTTCCAAAACTGATGTCATCCATATCTTTTCATTTTCCTCTCTAAATCACTCTTCATTTCTCCATATATTTACTATTTGTCATCTGTTTCTGTATCTTTATGCCTCTCATTTTTTTTCTCTCTCTCCCTACATCTCTGTTTTCTACATCGTCAACTGCATTCTTTCCACACACTCCCTTTTCCCTATTTCGCCCGTTCCTAACCTCCAGCCAACACATTCGTCGTTCCCCCCATTCCATCCCATGATAGCCCCACATTATATAACACAAAAAATGCTGCAGGTCCGCAGTAAACGCCTAGTCCATTAACACGGCTTAATAGCCTGTTCGCATGCCATCCTCACAGTAACCCATGCTTGCGAGCGTGGAAAGAGCTGGCAGGAATAGTCAGTATTAACTTTTGCCAAATATGAGGATTCGGAGAGGAGTCAAAAATGGAAGATCTTGACGTGTGCAGAAGATGGGTCTGACTGGGTGATGCTTGTCCGAGAGAATGCTTGAAACAAAAATCCACACTTCTTGAGATCTGACGTATACAAGAAAGAGTAGCACTTCCAGCAATGCATAAACAGCATATATTTTATCCATCCATCTCCCTCCTACACACAAAAGGTACAAATGCAAACACAAGTGGATATCTGAATATACAGAATACCCCCATTATCCCTGGCTCATTTGCGACGACGGCTTCTTTCGTATTTGCTCTCTTCTGTCATTAGGCAACTATAATCTGTTCACTTTTCTGACGAAGATTTAGATAGAATTCATAAACCCTTTCACTAGTTCTGGTGTTTCTGAAGTTAGATTTAATTGCTTGAAGGCACCAAGTGTACTATAAAACAAGACGTCATCAGTCTGGAAGAGACAAGAATCCTCGCACTTATTTATGCACACACTAAATAGAAACCTCACACACTAAGGCAGCCATATAAACATTCTCAAGCACACTGTTATTTCTACACACACACACACACACACACACACGTTCCCAAACATCCTTGCATACTTTGAACACGCACCTCCAGCACAAAGTGAGTAGTAATATCATTGTGGCATGGTCGTTTCCCATACATTCGGCGTGTCTGCCATCTGTGTGTCATGTAGCCGATTTTAATGTTAAAAGAATCCGAGTGACCAATATCACCGAACCAGAGTTGGCTACTCTAACTCATTTTCACTTCACTTTTGTTTTGAGCATACGTGTTGGATGTGATATGCTCTCATGGAATGGTTTCTTTTATCTTGCGTTTGTTCCTATGTTCGTTGCTGCTGTCAACGCCCCATCACCTTCCTTCTTTGTTGCAGTTTATCCATATCAACTGTTGAAATGTCTATGTTCAAACCATAAATAAAAAATTTTAGCATCTGAACCTCTTGCCATTTCTGTACAATATACTCGTAGTCGCAGCCTGCTTCTTGTCCTTGTACACTTTTACTGTATTTCTCTCAGATACAATCTTTTTTTATACTGCGTTTTTCACCCGCCACCAAAAATGTCTGCCAAACTGTAGCACCCATTCATTTTTCCTTGGCTCTGCATCATTTATAAACACAAATGCGGACTGCTTCCATTTATTTCGTCCTCTCTCAATCACTACATACTCTCCTCTAATCGTACATTTACTAATAAAGTACATCTTTCACACAAGCTACCTTTTTTCTTGGGGGGTGGGGGTGGGGCAGTCTGAGTAACCTCCACTCATCTGCAGTTAGCACTACATACTTTGCAAGGAGAAATGTAGACAGTTCGCACTCACTACTTCCTCTGTTCACTGTCCATGCTTTCTACGCTCCTTATAATTGGAGGCAGTGGGTTGGGGTCTGTATATTTGCAAGTTCGATCCTGGCTGATACAAGGTACAGTTTGTACATTTGAATTCGCTATAACCATTTTTGCTGGTCATTTATGTAGCACAACCGACATTACACTAAAGTCAAATGTGATATCCCTAGCATAGTTATCACGACACAGATAACATTGGCTAAGTACGAAGACGACAATATACTCAATCAATTATACGCTGCAAGGAATCATCCGTCTATTTCCAAATATCTGATCAATACATCCACTACCATCCCGGAATCTACCCTGTCTTTGTTATCAATTTTCCAGTAATACAGTAATAGGTAATTCCTACCACATGCAACAATCATATATCGTTGTGGTTGCCAGAGTTCTTCCTCTCATCTTTTCACTTATAGACCGTTGCAGCCACATCTTCCCATTTGTCTGGCACTCATCTATATATCCATCTAATCTATACAAACTCCAGAGACAACACTATTACTGTTGCACCCCCTTCCCAATACCATTTTTCCAGTCACAATCAGTCCCTGAAATCATTCCTCTCTTTAGCGATTTCACATCTGAACTTACCTCTCATCCATGCTCTCTCTTTCAATTCTCTTCCTTTCCTTTATCAAACTTTCTTCATAATACCGGTATCGTAACACATTATCCCTTTCGCTTACTGTATTCAGCAGCTACTTTAGATTTTGGCTCTAATACTTCATTTCTCTCCCCTAACATTCTGCTACCAATTTCCTTGACTTTTCTGCTGCCCTCTACTCCACTCTTATTTCCTTGCGAAAAATCGTACAATCTTGTCATTTGTTATTTACCGTAACTAATCACCAAACCCTTTATCTGTTATATTCTACTCTGTCCCTAGCTTCTCCATTTCCTCTGTGTTCTAGCAATTTCTTATATGCCCTTGCTTTCGTGTTCACCACAACTCTCCCTTCCTCCCTCCACTAATCTGTCCCTGAAGCTCACCCGCCATATCTCCACACAGCATCCTCCAGTTAATACTGTATACACTACCTACTTAGATACAGAGGGAAAGCAGTAGCCTCCTCGATTCTTATTTTGTCTTTCTCCGTACTTACCTTCTCATCTAAATTGTATCTACAAAGATTCATTTTTAAAGTTTCAGTGAACTGCTTCCTGTTATCCTTTTCATGAAACTTCTCCACTCTGAGCATTTTTCTTTTCTACCAAAGTCTTCCTTTCAATTTGTCTCATATCCACAACTCAGGTAGGACTACCCTATTTTATTAAACGATACTGTGGTCTTACAGCCCACTCCCCACTCCTCCACCTCTTTCGCATCTAAAACCCGTTCTTTCAACCACGCACCTATGCATACTGCGTCAATTATTGCCTTCAGCTCCACAACTCCAACTTGGAGTCCCTTTTTCACCATGCATTTTACTTGGATACAAGTATGCATATATGTCTTTACCTTGGCAACAGGAGAAAAGGAATACTATCTTCCTTTATTTCCCAGTTTAGCGTAAATTAATATGGTATTAAAAAGTGGTAGACGTGAGAAGCTGAAACGAACCCTCTCACCCTCGACCCTCTTTCTGACGACCCTATTAACCAGTAGCCTACAGGTTTACAAACAACCTCGTACCTCCTACAGTACAACCATAGAGGGAGACCACTAGCTTGCTCGATTCTCGTTTTGTCTTTTATTCATGCAGCTATGATGTGAAAAACTCAGCACTGGATTTCCCCTATCCATATAGATAAGGGAAAATTAATTGGAGTTATAATGATTACAAACGATGATAATGATGACAATGTATATCACAATGTAACTATCAATACTTGTGGAATATATACATTATGTGATTAAAGATGGGGAGCATTCCAAAGGGAAAGCAAGCTGGTATCTGAATAACAACAGCACAGCTTCATTTCTGAATACTGCTGTAAAGATTATTGAACATACATGAACACAGGATCCTGATTTTAATGTACTATAAGGTTCGATATTCGTACTCATAAAACTCCTTTAAAATGTCTAAGACAGAAGCGAAAATGGTATCTGAGGGTGTCTGGCCAAGGAATGAATTGTTTCAGTTATGGAGCGAATGAGTTAACAGATATAGGGTTTGTACTATATTTAATAATGTCAAGAAAAAACTGAGCAGATATAGTAGGTGTTAACAGTATGACATGGAAATCTATATATGCAGTTCTATTTAGCTCATATATTTTACCCGGCGCCAGCTACAGAGGGAATTGCAACAACTACGTTCCAGCCCTACTGGGTCACCTGATCCAAAGGTACCATGTTGCCTCCCAGTGGCCTAGGTAGCAGGAATGGGCAAATTGAATGTCCAGCATGCTTACTGCTTTTAACTGCTATTGATTGGATTTCTTCATTAAATATGCCTTGCTGTGTTGTCTGGGGATACTACACCCGACCTGGCCAAGGGAAGATGATGCAAAGGTTTCACAGAAACCCGCAGAGAAGAAAAGAATAGGAAATAAAAGTCCAATGTGAACTAACGAGCAAAATGATGTCATTTGTGCTCGGTAAGTTTGAATATGTATTTATGAAAGATATTAATTGTGATACTAACCTTTCATCCCTGAAAAACTTCTTTATCATACAAATAAAATAATCTTTAGGATACTCCCAGCAATCGTGTAACTTCTAGCCATATTAACAAACACAGTGTCATGTCACAAGTAATGACTCACCACTGTGGCACGGGATTTGACTCTAAAGCTAAACGATTCAGTAACTGCTTCTTTATAAATCAGCTATAATTCACATTATTTGTTTTCATAAGACTGTCAAGAATTTGATTACAATTCGTATGTTTTCCAAGTAATGGTATTATAATATCGCACAAATGTAATACCGTATTTCAAAAATTACTTAGTAGTGTGAACCGTAATGAAGACTTTTAAAAATTCAATGAAAACCTGAAAATTATATTTCACTGCTTTTAGGAGATTAATATATTACAAGTTCCATACATCTTCGGTCCAAACTTAAAAAAAGAAATTATTAGGAAATAAAATTTATACCAGATTTGAAGATAAACCTATAAAGAAATACATCGCTCACCCAGGCTGTCATTCTCTTATGTTTTCATATTATGTGAAAGATACTGTAGTAAACTGTGTTGGTTATGCTTACTCTGTGTTATGAGTACATCATAATGGGGGTCTGATTTAGAAACATAAATGTACAGGGCAGTTTTCTTCCACGAGTGACATCCAACCTTACCATTATCTACACGGCCTCTTGTTATCAAGAAATGTCTGTCATAAACAGTGGAGAAATTCATAAAATGAAATATATATGTAATGTTAAAAATGGTTAAACTCTATCACCAAACAATTTTATTACAGCCCATGAAGAATCTCTAGCAGTAAAGAGTTACGAGCGGCTACATCTAAGCCATCATATATAAAGATTCTTCTATAAATTTATACAGTCGTCTGAGCGTGTTATGAATAAAGCATTATAAGCGTCATACTTTAAAAATTACGCTGTCGGACATACACGGTTTTAAGGATGACAGGTACCATGCTATCTTTTATGTAGGCCATTAATTCATCACATGCTACAGCATACATATATTCACACACACAAAGATTGTGTATAAGTGGTCCATTCTCAGTAGATTGATATTGTTGCCATTTCTTTAGCATTCCCCACATTTCACTGACAAAATAAGCCCACTCTGTGATCATGCAACATACGCATACTAGTTTTAATGATATCATACTCTCTTTTACTTTACTGTTACAGCTAAGTTTTCAGGTTGGAGGTTTGGCAGTTATAGGTCGGGTAAACGTGATCAGAAGATATTGAAAAGGAAAATAAGTCAACATTTTCAAGGGAATAAAACCTGTTTTCATTACTTTATTCAGAGTAGCCTTAAATACTATGGCTCAAAAAATTTTCTTTGCAACATTGCATCATTATATTCCGAAACAGTGGACGAAACGTATGAAAATATTTCCAATTAATACTCATAGTTGCATAGGGCTAGTAATTTTACCAGTAAGACATGTAAAACGAACTTTTTGCAACATATTAAGGAAGCAGTTCAGTCAGATATAATCGTCTGAAGAAATAAAAAACAATTAGAAACCGCGTTCAGTGTGAAACCATCGATGACTTGTATATATATATATATATATATATATATATATATATATATATATATATATATATATATATATATATATATATATTTTACTGAGCATTCACTTTATCCATTTCAACTTGGCCTAAAATTGCTGTCGCAGGATATTGACTGTAATGCTGTAGGAAGAGACTGACACTAAAATATGATGATCAGATGAACTGCCATGGAAAGGATGAAGAAAAGCAGCATTTTCTGATTCTGTCACTGAACTATGGGTTTTAATTTGCAAAAGAACGAAAATCTCTACCAAGTTAAGGTGGATGAACGATGCCCTTCAAAGATTGTCTAATACAATGGGTCTTACGTCCAGTTTTTCTTCGAAGAATCATATTCGTTCTCTTATTTGAACTACCTTTGATGTACTGTCCAGTAGTTATTTTTTTTGGCGACAGGTGTGGGAGAGCTGCATTTGTACTTGTACATTCTCAGCGTTTAGTACACTGTGATCAGGAAGTAAGGAAGAATGGAAAAATATAGAACTAGCACCAAGCCCCCCAGAAATAACAGTATGACACTAAGGAAGAAGGTAAGAGTGTCGATGTTCATTCAGTCGCCGTTGATAGAGCCGACGTTGGCAGAGTACAATGATGATGATAGAGTCGGTTTTAATATATTCAGCGCTGGCAGAGGTGGCATAGATAGCAGGCGTTGACAGAGTCAGCGTTGGTTGAATCGGCGTTGGCAAAGTCAACACTAACAAAGTCGGCTTTGACAGAGTCGGGGCTGTTAGGGTCGGCGCTGATACAGTCGGCGTTACCAGATCCGGAGTTCGCAGAATCAAAGTATGTGGAAGACTCAACTATGTAGAGGGCAGTGGGATTTCCAGCCTCCACCCCCACTCCCTCCTTTTTAGTCACCTCTTACGTAAGACACGCAGGAAAACGAGGGCAGTATTCTACATGCCCTGTACCCAGAGGATCCATTACTCCAGAAGGTTCAGTGTAATAAAAAATAGTGACAGTGCTCTGAATTTTCTCCACTCCTAGTTAATGAAAAATCAGTATTAGTGATGATGATGATGATGATGATATGGATCCATACAGTGATTATTGCCACTTATGTTCCTTATGGCATACAATCTGCTATATATACGAGATACTAGCATGTCTGGTTCATGATTGAGTTAATTAAGGATGATGTATCAATATCCAGGCTACAGTGACTTTTTCTTAGGTAATTAAAATCGCCTGGTGTTCGCCAGAATAGAATATATCAGACATGTAACCACCATGATAGGGTTACCGGTCTCCATTAATAAGTATAAGTCCTACTTTTGTACAGATCTACAAACCTGTTAACCACGTCACTATGATCACCGGTACGCGTCTGACTGAATAATCTCCTCTAGTTATCTTTAGACATTTATTGGAGGTTTTTCGAATTGAGGCTTCAGATGTAACCTAAATAATCTCCTCAGTACAAGATGTCATTACTTAAATATGATCTCCTACAAGAGGTAAAGCTATTCAGACAAGTAATAACGCCTACTCGATTGGTTGTCTCTCCTAAACCGACAAGAATTTTCTGACCATAGAGAGCTTGAAAATAATTGGCTTCAACGCATGAAGCAAGTTCAGTTCCCTCAATATTATACCTTTTTTACCCAACAGGCCTGTTATAAAATTCAGGAATGGCCATTAGAACTGAACGGGTTAACGAAGATGTCAACTAATCACTGTGATTTCGAAAATTTTCCCTTAAAACGAGCAATATAGGCTAGAGACAACAAGAATTTGAGTATTTTCCGCCATATCATTGAAGGTGTCAAAGGAGACAGCGTTATGTAGGCTATACTTATCAGATAATAGTTCATTGTCATGTCCTTATCCTCAGAACGCCCAACTCATGGATATACAAAGACTAATTACAACTTGAGTCAACTTGCATGGACTCTCAGAGAATGTGCAGACTTAGCAGACTCCACTCAACTATGGCAAGCCGGCAGCTACACGGAGGAATGCACATGAATTAACATAAATGGGCATCCTTACTCAGACTACATGGCTTAAAAAGCACAAACATACATTCAGAAAAAAAACAATGGCACACACACACACACACACACAAAGGCCGAAAATACTCTGATCTCGACTGTTTTAGCTATTCCACGAAATATGTACACTGTGCGTGTCTGAGAATGAACATAATGGTGATAGCAGCGTCTAAATGTTTCGCTCACACACGGCCACCAAGGAATGGACGCATGAACGAAATGGTCTGGAATGGTGATTTGCCTGGTGGGTTGTACTGTTAGTATGAAAATGAATGGTAATGACTGCAATATAGATAAGCCGAGTAATGACAAAAATGGTATGATGTCCTCCAGTTCCGTTTCCAATAATAATAATAATAATAATAATAATAATAAGTAGTAGTAGTAGTAGCAGTAGTAGTAGTAGTACTAGTAGTAGTAGTAGAACATAATTTATGGTATATGAGGTACCGTAAGTGTTGCTAATATAAACAAGATTTGAAGAAAAAGGTGTCGAAGAACGCATGTGTAAATTTTACGTTTGTCTCATCTGGCTAATTGTACGCGTAACTGCAACAGTATTCCTTTCAGATCATAAAAAGGACCACAGCTACATATCTGGTAAGTTACAGTTTTAAAGTTTCTGTAGTTTCCTCTAAAACGTGTTTCGAAGAAGAAGCGGAGCCAATTAAATTCGGTCCTTTCCACTGGGCAAAACGGCAAAACATTAGGCCAAAATTATTGTGCAAAAATTTTTATGTTAGGATTTTCAACCATACAGTGATATGCTAATTATTTTCTGAAATATTTTTAATTTTGAATATGCATTTTTTAGAATAAAATTAGTATATTACTTTCAGAATTAGGTCAAGGTCATTTACATTCGGCACAAAGACGTGGGTTACCGTAGGGTACCTTCACGTGTATCATCAAGCTCGAAGAAAAAAGTGCTAAGAAAAATAATAATGATGCTCACGAAAACAAGAAGCTTCGCCATTTATATGGCGAAGCTTAAGAAGACGAAGGAGGAGGAGGAAGAGGAGAGGGGCGAAGAAGACCCAGGAAGTGCAACCCCCGCGACCACCACCCAGGCTAAGAGCCATATATTTGACTTTGCCCTGCAATTTTGACCTTCGATAGATTAGCCTCCTCTCAAAATTGAGGTATTTCTTTCTTACCTAAACCTTAACAGTTCATCGAACATTGGTTCAGTTATGATCAAAACTGTTCGAATTAACTTTGCCCAGAGACCTTTACCTTTATTCTTTCCATCTGATCATGATATTTGGATAATTATTATCAAAACCAAATAACTAACCTCATGTAACCGAAATCTTTCCACAATGTTCAGTCTAAATCATATTTAAGAAAAGGCTAAGTTGACCTTCTTACGTGACCTCTACCTCTGAAGTAATGTTTTAAAAAATGTTGGTCAACTTCTTGGGTGACCCTTAACATATCCACTGAGTTTAATGCAAATCAGACCAAAATTGTTTAGTTATTATGTTGCACAGAAACACGGGTCGAACTCTGGCCTGGCCATGTGATCTTGACCTTTGAATTAATGTCTTAAAAACAGAATATTTTCGTTGTTACACGACCCTTAATCCTTTCGCCAAGTTTGATTCAGCTCAGACCAAAGCTGAGTTAACCTTGGCCTGTGACCTTGGCATATGACTGGTTGTTCTCAAAACCGAATACTTTCGTCCTTATCTTATTCTCAACCCATCCACAAAGTCTAGTGTAAATTGGCAAAAAAGAAAAAAAATGTTCAAGCTGACCTCGCCGTGCGGTCTTCACCACAGACCTACGGGAAGCAAAAATATATCTATTTCATGACTAATGTCAGCTTCAACCAAGTCTGGCTAAAATCGGATTGTAAATGTTTATTTTGTTGATAAGCACATGCACACGGTTCGAACTTTGACTGTGCCATATGACCTTCTCCTTAAACTGATTGGTTTAAAAACTGAACACCTTCTCAACTCACCCCTAACAATTCCTCAAAGCTGGGTCTAAATTGGACAAAAATTGTTTAAGTTGATTATCCTGGATCAACATTTGACCCGGCCCAGCAGCTTCGACTCTCCCAAAACAATAGCTTTAACTAGTACCTACCCTTCAGCTCTTCCGCCAAGTTTGGCCTGAATCGGATGAAAACTTTGAGTTATGTTGTTAAAACACACACACACACACACACACACACACACACACACACACACACACACACACACACACACACACACACACACGGGTAGAGAGAGAGAGAGAGAGAGGTAAGGATACAAAGATAGACAGATAGATACACTGATAGACAGATAGATGGGTAGGCAGGTAGGTAGAGAGAAAGAATGTAAATAGGAGTCAAATGGGGCAGGAGAGCATAAGGTAAAGTGACAATTTGATGGCTAGAAATAAGTGTGTTTTACTACGACAAGAGTGGCGATAAAGGATGATAATGGCTGCTATAGGAAGTAGAAACGTTGTTATCGCGGGAGTGGCGTGTAAGAAAATGGTGGGATATCGTTTGTGAAAAAGGAAGGAAAATTATAATGAAATGAAGCGGGAGGGGAGTGCTGAGGTGCGTGAGGGGAGACGGTTTGTGGCGTTGCACGAAAGGGGAGGGGGAGGGGGGCGGTGAAACGATTCTTGCAGGACGAGATAAGAAAATATACAAAATAAGGATTAGAAAAAAGTACAAAATTTAGAAAAAGGCGAGGGGGTATCGGTACGAGAGATGAGTATGAGAGGTGAATATGAGGCAGTTCAAGGGATGGGCGAATGCTTGTTGGAAGGTATGGAGCAACTGAGAGGGTCTGTGGTATGAAAGGTGTTTGAGTGTTTGGTGTGTGAGAGTATATGTGCTGTGTGAGTTAGTGTTTAGGAGAGTGAGGTATGTGGCAGAGTGTGGGCTTGCAATGTGTGTAAGGGTATATGAAGCGTGAGAGTCTCCTTCAGGTGTACACGTTTGGAAAGGTTTGTGAAAGGGTGTAAGATGTGTGAGAGGGCGTATGAGGTTTGAGGGATTGAGGGGTGTGTGAGACAGTGTGTGGTGAGTGAGATGTGTTGTGTATGAGAGAAAGTGTGATGTGTGACAAGCTGTGTTAGGGGGTGTGGCGTGTGAAAGGAAGTAAGATGTGTGAGAGAAAGTGTGATGACTGAAAGAGTGTGTGGTGAGTGTGTTTGTTGTATGTGAGTGTTTGGTGTGTGAGTTTTTGCTGTATGAGGATGTGTGTAGTGTGTGAGAGGGTGTGTGGTGTCTGAAAGGGTGAGGGATGTGTGAGAGAGTTTTGTGTGTGAAAAGATGTGTGGACTGTAAAATGATGTGGGATATGTGAGAGAGTGAGTGGTGTGTTAAAGGCTGGGGGATGTGTGAGAGGGTTTTGTGTGTGAGAAAATGTGTGGAGCGTAACAGGATGTGTGTTGTGCGAGAGGGTGTCTGGTGTGTGGGGTGTGAAAGGGTGCGTGGTCAGAGAAAGGGTGAGTGGTTTGTGAGAAACTGTGTGATATAGTTTATGAGTGGGACTGAGGTATGTGAAAAAGAGAGTAAGCGGGTATGAGCAGGTGGGGGTGTTTACGGGATAAAGGTGTGGGTACTAGAGGGTGTGTAGCGTGTTTTATTTCTAACGCGCGCGCGCGCGCGCGTGCGTGTGTGTGTGTGTGTGTGTGTGTGTGTGTGTGTGTGTGTGTGTGTGTGTGTGTGTGTGTGTGTGTGTGTGTGTGTGTGTGTCCGACTCTGGGCATAAGCTTCACAGCCCATTACCATGGCCCAGTAGTCCTCTTACGTCCACACACCTTAACATGTCACTACTGCGGCACTAGTACCCACCGTCCATACTGAATACGTGCTAGAGCTGTCTCATAAAGGACTGGTGCACTGGTATTAGCGAGGGTATTTTTATGACATGTCGGCGGGTCGTCTGGTAGATCAGTAAAGTCTGCTTTAATGAAATTCAAATCCTTAAACTGTTTCCTGCCCCAGCGGGTATTCGAACTTGGGTCCATTAGGACTGCAGGCCACCTCTTTACTGATTCGGCTACCTGTGTGTGTGTGTGTGTGTGTGTGTGTGTGTGTGTGTGTGTGTGTGTGTGTGTGCGTAAAGGATCTTGCGAATGTGCATGAAATAGATCGTGTGAGTGTGTGAGAGGGCAGAGGAAGCGAGTGGAAGAAAAAAGACGTGGGTTAGGGTGCAGGGTGAAAGGAGGCAGGGGAGAGGGTGAGGATCTTGAGTGCGTGACAAGATATCCCACTTAGACGGAAACGTAGCACATGAATCAAAGCCAGTGCTCAAAGCGGTAGTATCGCGAAAGGCTGCGCGCGAGCGCGCACGCACGCACACACACACACACACACACACACACACACACACACACACACACACACACACACACACACACACACACACACACACACACACTAGAGGTTTCATGCTCACACAAAATCAAAAACAATGTTTGCATTGACAAAAACACACTTTAGAACAAATGTCGGGGCTCTAGAGGGAAGCTTCACGTGGTGGCATCGAAATAATCCGTCGGCCCTGCTTCCTTCTTATACACACATCCCTCAAACCCCATCCGTTTCCCCCAGAAGGAGGACGGTGGACTGCTTGAAGAGGGCACCTTTAGCCTGTAACCTAATAGATTCACGTTCAACTGATTCATGAGATGCAGCAATAACGACAACATAAAAAAAACATAGATCTTATAATCACCTCACCATCTATAATACAATCTGTTCAAAATTTCGTGCACAATAACTCGACAATAAGAAAAGACACTCGCTTTGTAGAGCCTGTAGTCCTCCCATACTTCAGCAGATGGCAGCACACAGCGTCTTTGTTATCATGTGGTTAGGATGTGTTGCTGGATATTGGTGTCTTGATATTAGCGGGTGAAATTAATACTTTGTCAGTGGCCGGTATTGAGGAGGAGAGGAAATTTTTTTACCGATATTCAAATGAGTGCTTAGTTAAATGCAAACATGTCGCGGAATTCCAGACTGTTTTTATGCAATAGACTGTGTCTGCCAGAATACTCACCTACTTGACTACCTACCTCTTCATAAATCAAAACCTGTCTGCCTACCAACCAAAACATCTATCTATCTACTTTATCTGTCTAATCAGTGTATGTATATAAACAGAGAGAGAGAGAGAGAAAGAGAGAGAGATTAAATATACGTGCAAATCGTTATCATAACAAAGAGTATTGATATAGCAGCATGTGTTAGGAGTGTAATGCTGTATGGTAGTGAGACCTGGGCAGTGAAGGAGGAAGATATTCGCCGGCTCAGACGTACAGAAATAACAATGATCAGGTGGATGCGTAGTGCGTCCCTGCGTGCAAGGTCTGGGGGGGCTGGGTTTACGATGGAAGAGTTGAGAGGTAGGATGGGACTGGAGTGTATTGGTGTTGTGATGAGGAGAGGTAGATTGAGATGGTTTGGACATGTGGAGAGGATGGGGGATGATAATTGGGTGAGGAAGGTGAGAAGTGTTAATATTGGGGGTGGGGTTATGAGGGGTAGACCGAGAAAGACATGGGACGAGGTCATTAAGTGTGACCTCAGGGTTAAGGGACTGAACAGGGAGGCTGCAATGGATCGCGCAGCATGGAGAGCCGCCATAAGGTGACCAAGGCCGATGCATGCAAGCATGTTGTATCCTTTAAAAACGAAACGAAACGAAACGAATACATGCACGTCTACAGGTGCCTTCACACACACACACACACACACACACACATACACACACACACACACACACACACACACACACACACACGAATACAAAGTTGTACCCTGACACGCATACGCATTGATATATAGAGGTACGCATTAATGGATACACGTAGTTTTACTTTGCACACACACACACACACACACACACACACACACACACACACACACACACACACACACACACACACACACACACACACACACACACACACACACACACACACACACACACACACACACACACACACACACACACACACACACACACACACACACACAATCTTTAGCATGTGCAACTCGGAGTCTGTTCCACAAACTGTCTTTTATCCTTTTCCCTCACCTCGCCCTTCAATTGATCCTCTCTCTCTCTCTCTCTCTCTCTCTCTCTCTCTCTCTCTCTCCTTTACTGTAATGCCTTCTCACATTTATTCATCCTCATTTCCCTCTCTTCCTTTTCCTCGCTTATATTTCACTTCTCTCTTCCCCTATTTCATATCTCATTCTTCCTGTATTTTAGTTCTCTCCCACACTACCCTCTTTTCATCTTCTCTTCCTTTCCCTCCCATCTTCCTTCTCCTCCATCTCTTCCTTCTTTCCTCTTTCTCCAGATCTCCGTCCACTTTCTCTCTTCCTCCGTCTGTCTTCTCTTACCTCTCCCCTTCTCGTCCGCCATGGTTTTCTCTCACATCTCCCCTCCTCGAGTTTCCCCTTCGTGCCTTCCTGTTACATTTTTCTCCTCTCCCTCTCTTCCTCAATTCCTCTTATAGCTCCAGTCTTATCTCTGTCTCCTTTCCGCCCAAATGAATTTTTCTTCCTGTATCAATAGTTTTACTCTTCTTTTAAATTTCTCTCGACATTTTTAATTGGTCATGAGGGCAGTACAGAAAAGAAGGTATTTTAAATCCATATCGCCAGGAGGAAGGAACTGAAACATTGATGGTTTTTACTCTGATTTTTTATATATTTAATACCTTTACTTTTAAAAATTAAGAAAATTAAGAAGACGGAGGAGGAGGAGGATCAGGAGGATTAGGAGGAGGAGGAGGAGGAGATGGGGATGGGCAGAGGAGGAAAGAAGCAGAAATATAAACATCAAAAGACCAAAAAGAATCGCACCTTAAAATATATTATACATGCATCACCAGTTTCTGTTCTTTTCTATAGGTATTTTTTTTTTTCCTCACAGATTTCCTCACACGTTTCATTTTCAGCTAATCATTTCGTCCAATTCTTGGGCTTTCGAGCTAAACGAGCACCTTTTTCCTCTCTCATTTCCTGCTGTTTTAATGTTTACCTTTTTTCCTGTTATGGTTTATTCTCTCTCTCTCTCTCTCTCTCTCTCTCTCTCTCTCTCTGTAAAATCTCATCTTACATTTTCTTGCTTGTAATTTTTTTTGTCTGACA
>NC_137053.1:9384895-9409895 GCF_032717465.1 Coenobita brevimanus | reverse complement strand
CTACATTTACTTTTAGACATTTGTTGATTAATACACTGTGACAAACACTATCAAACGCCTCGGAAAGATCACAGAGCGCAATCAGAGATACTTTTCTATTGCCTAGGTTTTAGCTTACAAGAGAGTGGTAAAAAAAGCAGTTTCAGTAGAGAGAGAGAGAGAGAGAGAGAGAGAGAGAGAGAGAGTATGATGGAGGAGCATGAGGGTAAGGGGATGGCAAGGACAGTAATGGAGTGTGGAAGGTGCACGAGAGTGGAAGAAAAGAACAGTTGAGGAGTGAAAGATTTGAAAAAGGGGGAGAGGTACATACCGAGGATAATTAGGGAGGTAGGAATGTGTATGACAGACAGAATGGGGAAGAGGTGTAAAGTGGAGTATGAGAGATGGTGATAAGAGTGAGGAATATTGCTAGTGACGATTACATGACGAAAGAGAGAAAAGTGATAAAACAGAGAATATATAGACAAAAGAGAAAGACGATAAAGTGAGGCAGAGATAAATGAAACATGGGGAGACCATCTTCATAGACTTGCAGTTAAACTACTGAAGCCAATTTTCAAAAGTTTCACTCTTTGAAACGCATAGTACAGCCTATGTGGAACTGTTTTATTAAAATGTCTCCTTGTGATCAATACTGACAACTGCTGAATAATCAGCTGATGCATCAGCTGATGCAACAGCTGGCATGTCAAACCAACTCAAAATTTCAAGCTGAGCAACTTTGAGATTCATAAGAAAATAGCTAAAATGCCTCCTTATTGCCGAAACTTAATATCGCCTAACAGTCAGCTGATGTGTCAGCTAGCGCCATAGCTGCTGGCGCAACAACTGTCATGTTAAGTGAACTCAAAATTTCAGGCTGAGCAACTTTGTACTTCATAAGAAAATCGCTCAGAGCTTTCCAATAGCAGATATTCCAACTCCCTTTGAAGGAGATGAAGAAAAAAAAATGACCCCTCAGGTGTACGAGTTATAGACTTTCCACTTCGCCGCTGATAAAGTCAGGGGGATCAGTAACAGGAGACTGTACGACGAACGACTAACAATGAAAAAAAAAAATGAATGAATGAATAGAAAGTGACTAATGAATTATTTGAGATGTCATTTACAAACAGAATGGAGAGTTAACACAGAGGAAGATCATGAACACTTGCGAAGGTGTCGACAACATAAGGATAAAAGTAATGGGGGAGTATAAAATGCTCTGCAATAATAATAATAATAAAAATAATAATAATAATAATAATAATAATAATAATAATAATAATAATAATAATAATAATGTGGTTTATCAACAAAGGCTGAGTAAAAGATGCAGGTTTTGTAATTTGACAAAGGATGATATAGTGTTAGGATAGGTATTGCGTAGGAAGAACAAGCCCTGGAAATAAGCTGGGAAACGGTGCAAATGGAGGAATGAATGAGAGGTGAGAGTCAAGAAACTTATAAGGCAAAAGATGAATATAGATTATGAAGTTGTACTTTCGATGGGTTGGGAGATTTCATAACACATTTTCATAAGTGTTACATTTTTCACATCACATGTCATGTCCTCTTTTATTTAACCAAAGAAAACTTTTTCGGTATAATAATGTCCTGAATAATACATTAGAGAAAATGCATACAATTTAAAATGCATACATGAAGAAGAGGTGAAACTAAATCTCCTGTGGCAATTAGAAAACTGGATAGGGTGGGAAAGGAGGATCTAATGAATGAGGATTTAGAAGGTCGTGAACCCAAAAAATGAAGGAAGGGTTTTTTTGAGAAAATGAGTTGAAACTAAAGAAGGTTTTGGGAGAAGTGGATATATTTTAAATAGGAGAGAGAAGGAAAAGGAGACGAGAGTATTGACGGGTAATTTTAATGTAGATTACGAGCAGAAAATGGTTTGAATAAATGAATGAAAATTTAGAAAAAGTTGAGATGAGAGAGAGAGAGAGAGAGAGAGAGAGAGAGAGAGAGAGGTGATATCGGGAAGGTTAGGAGAGAGATAAAAAGAGGAGAGCTGAATGGTGCTGGGAGAAAGGAGGGAAGTGGGAAAAGTTGAGATGGGATGTGCTGAGGGTGAAAAGATGGGGTGGGTGAGTACGACAGTGACGAGACTCAGACTAGGGATGGACTGAGGGAGAGGACATGAGGGAATGGTGTTTTCTTATACTAACAGTGTAAAATTGTGCCTTCTCCTTTTTTCTTAACCCCTCAATAAGATGATGTCTTTCATTTTAATTTGGCTTAGACCAGACGATGTATTCGGCTTAGGATCTGTTGCTGTGACGTGCTAATGATTTTTTTTTTCGTGAATTTTGTGAAATCTGTATTATTTGTGACTTAAATGACGTTCGCTCTAGCTGTAATTGTTCTTTCATAATAATAATAATAATAATAACAATAATAATAATAATAATAATAATAATAATGAAAATAATACCAATAATAATAATGAAAGAAATGTCAATAGTAGTGGTGGTGGTGGTGGTGGTGATGGTGGTACTGGCTATACTGATAGTGATAAAATAACAATAATAATAAACGGAACTATCACACCTATTCTACTGTGATTACTATTATCATTATTATTATTATTATTATTATTATTATCATTTATTAAGTAGGTAATATATTATTACCATTACACTTTCATTTATGTTTTCCCTCCTACATCAATCACTATAACAAGTCTTTTTTTAATTCGTCATATTATTACTATCATTATTATTATTATTACCTCTGCAAAGGAAGCTGGAAATAAGTTATGAATTCACAGCGTCCTTTTGTGCACAGGGTATCCCCAGAAAGTTGCAATCGGATTTCAGTGAAATCTGGTTGATAGGTGGGCAGTAAGTATAAAAGATCTGATTAGATTTTGATTTGGATCCATATCCTGTTGCAGAATTTAAGCGTAAATTATATATTGAGCTCCCCGAAACTGTATAACAGGGCTGACTAATACTGTAGAATTGACAATCTGAGACCATAAAAGTACCTGTACGTATCTGATAGCAAAATGAAATACAGTGGTAAATCATGTATGTAACTGGACTGGCGGAGACATACACACTTTCAATGTTTTCAGATAAAGCTACTTACCGTATAACTGTTCCTGGAACCGGCAAACTCCACATTATCCATTTAGCCCATGAAATAAGCCTGCAGAGGGCCTCCAGCTAAAACTGCTGATTCAGCGACATAAACTCACACCAGTTGAACGCCTTTGTCGGCGAGGTACGAGCGAGGCCATTTAAATCCGAAAGCATTGAAATGTCGCCTTACACTCCGAGGATGCCCAGAGTATATTGATGGTCATCTACCTACCAAATTTCATGCCTTTACGACAAACTGTCTGGCCTGTGGCCCTCTTTTGATGATTTTCGACATGCTTCGTGTCACGTGCCATGTGCATCGTCTGGGTGTGATGAAACCGATCAAAAACAAATCTTTAAGAATTGGGCTATCATATGGTGCAAACCACGGAGTGATCGGCCCTGTGGTTGCTGAAATATAAGCTTCTCAAAAGCGTTACCTTCGGGCCGGGTTGGGCCGGTCCAAGTTATGCAGAGCCGAGCCAAGTAGGGCCGTTCATATGTGAGACAATCCCACAGCTTGACGAGAGACTCGCGAAAGCCTCGCTCGTAACAAATTTTGCTCCCACCTCTCCTGCTCCAAAGAAAAAGGACGAAAAATTCCATTTTTTCCCCTACCTCTTGCCCATTCCCTAACATTCAGAAATGTTTAAGTGCATGTGTGTGTGTGTGTGTGTGTGTGTGTTTTAATAAGGAGTATATATATATATATATATATATATATATATATATAGAATCATCATTCATCATCCAATCCTACATTGCCCCATGAAGAGTGTAGGAACCCGGGACTAGGCAAGTTGGTCCTGACATTTAAGATGAAAGTGACCAGCCTCGCTCATCCCTGAGTGGCATTACGTGAGCAATAAACCCCAACCACTCCTTGGATACAAACCTTGACCGGCTGAATCCGATTGGAGCGCCGTAATTACCCACTAAACCACCAGGAGCCAAAATTTGGTTATATGGATACAACCCAGCGTGGTAAATAGTTCCCTGGTAAACAGGAAACCATTAGGCTTGTCACTCGATGTAAAGTCGCCCACTGGCAGAAGGATGAGGGAAAAATGAAGGAAAGACAGAAGAGGGGGTCTAAAGTCACCCGTAGGCAGAAGGAGGAGGAAAGAATGAAGGAAAGACAGAAGAGGATGGATGGAAAGAAGGATGGAGGAAAGGAAAGGGCAGACATCCGAGAGCAGCACTACATTGTATTGCGTGGGTGGTGATCGTACACACACACATACACACACACACACACACACATATATATATATATATATATATCCATCATCCAATCCTACGTTGCCCCATGAGGAGCGTAGGAGGCCGGGGCTAGGAGGTTATTCCTGACATTTAAGATGAGAGTGACCAACCTCACTCATCCCTGAGTGGCATAAAGAGAGCAATAAACCCCAAGCACCCCTTGGATATAAGCCTTCACCAGCTCAATCCGATTGCAGCACAATAATTACCCACTAAACCATCAGGCACTAAAATTTGGTTATATGGTTACCACCCAGCATAGTAAATGGTTTCCTGGTGTACAGGAAACCATTTGGCTTGTCACTCAGTGTAGAGTCACCCACAGGCAGAAGGAAGAGGAAAGAATGAAGGAATGAAAGACAGAAGAGGGAGTGTAAAGTCACCCGTAGGCAGAAGGACGAGGAAAGAATGAAGGAAAGAAGGATAGAAGAAGATGGAAGGAAAGAAGGATGGAGGAGAGGACAGGGCAGACACCCGAGAGCGGCACTACATTGAGTGAGTGGATGGTGAGCGCCCCCACCTACCACATTTATATATATATATATATATATATATGTAAAATATAATAGCTATATAATATATATATATATATATATATATATATATATATATATATATATATATATATATATATATATATATATATATATATATATATATATATATATATATATATATATATATAAGTCCACAGACCCAACTATCCCCCCTTCCCAGCACACCCTACATAACCCCACATCCACACCAGCACCCACCACCTTCCCCGCTTCTTTGTTTCAGAATTGTCATATCGTACTCTCCTCATTCTTCTCCCCCGAAACCTTCCATCTTCCCCAAAATGAAATTACAATTCTCTCCCCCGACTCAGTTATGTACATAAGAAATCTTGCACAAAAAGCTAATACTCTTCCATCGCCTAAAGGTGGAGAGAAAAATGAGGGCTATTCACTCAGAAAAGGTGGAATAACTCCTGGCACTCTCTCACCTCAGCCATGCATATCTCTCGAATAGTGTGACACACACACACACACACACACACACACACACACACACACACACACACACACACACACACACACACACACACACACACACACACACCTCAGCCGCGCAATACTCACGCAAGCACGTACGTAAGTTCACATATACAAACATGCATACAAAAATTAGCATAAAAAGAAGCATAAACTTTAACAACTCACAGCTTAAATGAACACTTGCCACTGTTTTCATTGCTTTCACACATACACACACACACACACACACACACACACACACACACACACACACACACACACACACACACACACACACACACACACACACACAAGGAGAGGGAGAGAGAAAGATGGATGTTATGGTGTGTACGAGGGGACAGAGAAATACATCACTCTCCAGAGACTTTCCTTTTCTCTTGTTGATAGTGACATCTTTCTCGAAACCAGGCTATGAATGAAACATATGTTGTTTTGCATCCTAGCTGATGAGGGAGAGGGAAGAGAAGAGCAGGGGAAATAGGAAGGAGTACAGAAGGGAAAGTGAGGGGGGTAAGAAGAGGAGAGAATGAGGTAGTGGGATGGAAAATGAGAAGAGAAATTGATGGGAAGGAATGAGGAGGGACGGGGAAGAGAAAAAGGAGTAGTGAAGGAAGGAAGAGGGAGGAAGCAAGAGAAAGGAAGTGGAAGGAATATGAGGAATGGAGAGAGAGAGAGAGAGAGAGAGAGAGAGAGAGAGAGAGTTATTATAGTTCACAGTAACTGATTTCAAGAATTTTTACTAATGCGTAATTTATACTTATCTAGGATAAAAGAACAGATAATAAAGGAATTTCTGTGGCACATTTACTTTGCGAGGATTCATATCGTGGTGGTCTGAGGTTCGCAATGATTTGTTCAGTCGTGTTCACCCACGCAATACAGTAAGATACATGCTGTCATTATGGTCGTTGTAATAATATGGATCATGAGTTATGGAGACAATATAATGGTGTTCGAGATGTCCGTACTACATACTACATAAATATCCTTATAGGATTTAACACATGTATCCCTGGATTCTCCTCGACCATTTAATGGATGACATGAAGAGAGTCAGTCAGACAAATGGCTCTATAATACCACTAATTATCACACACACACACACACACACACACACACACACACACACACACACACACACACACACACACACACTAAGTTAAAATATGGAAAGAATGGTGGCTAGTGTGGTTACTGAAAGAGTATATTAGTGATATGTTTATTTTATCATCTGACGAGTTAATAACGTAGAGAATACTTGTGTTCTTTGACTGTTCGCAGAAACTTATGGTTAAATGTTTACAGGCATAAGATTTACTGTATGTGTGAAACACAACCACCAAGAAGTACCTTGTTAGGGTGTAGGAAGTTTAACAGATGTGAATCATATAATATATACACTGATAATCAAGAAATTATTATGGCAGTGACCAAGAGGCAGGATATGTGGACAAGAGGCTGATAATGTAGACAACTCACTGATAAGTGAACATTCGGATGGTTAATGTGGCTAATCAGGTGGTTAATGTGAATAATTAGTTGGTTAGTACAAGTAACTGGGTGGATAATGAAGATAGAACACTCTATTGTGTACATATCTGGCTGTATGATGCAGCTAAGCGTCGTGTTTATTTGGAGTTTGGGCCGGATAATAGAGATGGGATGTGATTGAAAGGATTGATTGATGTCAAAACAAGCTGATTAATCTGCACAATAGCCTGGGTAGTATGGATAATATTCTAGTTTCTTGATAACAGACCACCTAGTTTAGATAATGGTATGGATAGTGGTAATGGTGTGGGTACACTGGATAATGTGAATATCCTCATAACCCTGGATGATGCACTGGATATCTGAACTGGCCTGGTACTGGACAAGAGATCAAAGCGTGGAGAACATGATAGATATTGTAAGTAGCAGACTGAAAAATGGGATGCCAGACCGCAAAGTGAATAAAATGGATAGTTGTAAACGGACTATTATGGATCATATGCTGGATAATGTGAATAACAGATTGGTAATTGTGTAGAATAGGCTGAGTAAGCTGATAACAGGCAGAATAGTGTGGATAATTGGTGGAATAGTGCAAAAGACATGATAGTAAAAAAATAATGTTATCACAATCCTGAGAATGGACCGGACAGTACTTATTTCACTGAAAAATATACATAACAAGCTGGATGGTGAGGGTGATAGATATAACAGTATAAACAATAAACGACTGAGGGAATAAGAAGCTGAAAAAAGAGGATAAAAAGATTGGAAAGTGTGAATAAGCTTGACATATATAAATAACAGGCTCTACAGTTCACACAGTAAGCTGGATACTGTGGATAACAGGCTAGATATTGTGAAAAGACGAAGAAGAGTGTAAGTAAATACCTTAATAGTAGTGATAATAGGCTGGGTAACAGGGGTTACCGGCTGGATAATGGTTTGAGGAGTGCTCATGGCACCGGGTGATGTAGGCAATTGCGGATATGGTAGAAATTATACTAATAAAGCGCATAATAGGCAGGATAATGGGAATAATAGCTTGGATAATGTGGCTAACAAGCGACGGATAATATGGTGTGAACAGAATGGAAAATGAATAGGCTGAATGTGAACAGGTTGGATAATAGACAATAGGCTGGAAAAGATGAATAAGCTTTATATTGTTGAGAAGCGAGATTTTCTAGTTAGGTAGTTCTAGAGTATTCCCGACGATTCTCGATTTTTCCCGTTGTGTCACAGTTGCCAGAAAGCCTGCTGCGGTGAGTGAAGGTACTTCGTAAAATTAGGCATTCATTCTCATTCTCTTTTCATTTTCTCTATAATGTTTTAATTAGGTTATTGATTGTCAAATTATGTAATTTAATTTCAGGTTGTATGCTAAAGAATTTAGGGTGCTAAGTAATGTATGAAAACTCTGGAATATTTTGGATGTCTCTGATTCCGTAACTGTTGTCGCAAGAGTGAAGTAGAACATTCGAGTTTCATGCAAGGATATATAAAGATGGGGGAGAGAAGAGAGCAGTTTCAGTCAGTCAGATTTAGTTGTACTTGTGGGCTTGTGAAGTTAGTGTAGACCTAAAGTTGGGAAGTTGACAGTGCAATTATTTGGAAAATAAAGATAGCGAATATGAAAAGCTTGTGTTTACATACACCGCCTGTATCATTACGCCTGAGTTGATCTTGTGTAAGGATCTGCTGTTGTACACCAAACGCCTGACCCTAAGAAGAACGATAAACTGGGCAACGTCCTTCCTATACTGATCTACTGTTGTTGGAGCCATTGGCATTGTGGGACGTGGACATAACAATATAGTTTGGATAAAAAGTCGTCAGCAGACTGTAGAAAGCAGACCTGACTCTCTCTCTCTCTCTGTATATATATATATATATATATATATATATATATATATATATATATATATATATATATATATATATATATTGCCAGACGCTTTAATCCCTTATACGGGGTGGCCACAAACAAATCGCCTCCACGTCACCCTGTCCCCCGCCATTTCACTGCCGTTCTCCCAGTTCACACCCCCCTCTCTCATATACCTCTCCACTCTATCCCTCCATCTCATCCTTGGTCTTCCCCTCCCTCTCTCCCCCTCCACATCACTCACATACTCTCTCCTCGTCAGTCTCTCACTCTCCATCCTTTCCACATGGCCAAACCACCTCAGTGTGTTTCTCCTAATGCTTCCTATCACATCCACATCCACACCACAACATTCCTTCACATCCTCATTTGTCAGTCTGTCTCTCCATGTGACTCCACAGGCTCCTCTCAAATAACTCATTTCCACTGCTCTCACTCTTGACTTGTGTCCCATCCAACAACGTCCAAGCTTCATTTCCATACGTCAGAGTTGGTATCACAAAACTCTTTCACTTCCATGCTCACTTCCCTGTTTCTTATCACTGCTTTCAAGGAACCAGCAACCTTTCTTCCTTGTTGTACCCTTTCAAGCACTTCACCCTACAAACTTCCATCCTTACTCATCACACTACCCAGGTACTTTAACGTACTCACATTTTCCATTTCCTCATTATCCAACCACACAGTACATTCACTGACTTCACCTCTCTCGGAGACCGTAACCTTACTCTTCCCTAATTCACCTTTAAATTCCGTTTCTTACACACTCTCCCAAACTCATCAACAAAAGCTTGCAACTCCCCTTCGTCTTCACTTAACAACACAGTATCATCTGGAAACAACAGTACAGGGAGTTTCCAAACACTGCCCTCTTTCATTAGGGCCACTCCAGCATCCACTGCCCTACTTGTATCTCTTTTATAACCCCATCCATATATAGATTGAACAACCGTGGAGGCATGATACATCCCTGTTTCAACCCAACCTTCAAATAGAAAAACTCATTCAGTTCACTATCCAGACGCACACCAGCCTTAGCACCCTCATACATACTCATCACAGCATTCAACAATTTCCCATCTACTCCATATATTCTTAATACTTTCCACAATCCTTGTCTATCCACCCTGTCATATGCTTTCTCCAAATCCATGAAGGCCGTATACAAATTCTTTCCCTTTCTCTAGACACTTTTCTACTATAGATCTAAGAAAGAATATCTGATCTATACAACCTCTTCCTTTCCTACAGCCTCCCTGTTCTTCTCCAAATAATTCCTCTGTTACTTCCCTAACTCTGTCAATAAGTATCCTACCGTATACTTTTCCTATTAGACTAGGAAGACAAATGCCCCTATAATTACCACACACTTCTTTTCCCCATTTTCCTTTGTACAAGAGAGTAATTATACTTGACTTCCAATCATCCGAGACTTTACCTTTCTCCCAAGCCAATCTTTACATCTTCCACATCCATTATACTACTATCTCTTTCCCATGCTTCAGCATTTCACCACACACTCCATCAATTCCTGGGGCTTTCCCCATTTTGACTTTCTTCAGTGATTCCACAACTTCCATCCTACTGATTCCTTCCCGTCTTCTCACCTCCCTCCTTCTCCCAGCCATTCTCCAGCCACTTATACTCGCATTACTTTCATTCTCTATGTTCAACAATTCATTAAAGTGTTCTCTCCATCTGCTCACATTTTCTCCCTTCTCAACTAGTAATCTACCATTTTTATCTTTCACTCCTCTACTAACTTCACTGCCACCCTGTCTGATTCTCTTTATCTCTTTCCAGAACATTTTCTTACATTCCCTCCACTTTACACTCAAATTCCTCATCCACTCTCTTCTTTCTCTCACTAATCTTTTCATCTTTCCCTTTCTTTCTACATATAACTCTCTCTTCCGTCTCTCATCTTCTTCCATTCATTACATGCTTTCTTCTTTTGTGCCACAGCCTGTCTCACCTCTTCATTCCACCATGTTGTTCCTTGCACCCCCTTTCGTCTTCTCTTCACCCCACACACCATCTCACATGCTGCACATATTTCCTCTGTGGATATCTTGCACACATCTTTCAGGTCCCCCATCTGCTCCAATTCATATTTATCTAATCGTTCTTCCCTTCTCTCGTATACTCTGCCTTTTTCTCCTCTTGTAACCTTTCCACTCTCCTTACACCTACTCCTTCCTCCCGTCCTTCCCTTCTTCTATTTCTCCATTTTACTTGAACCTTGATTCTGACCACCATTTGGTGGTGGTCAGAATGTCCACTCCTCCATCCTCTGTATGCTCTTGCATCCATTACACATCTTGGCATCCTTTCGTAAACACACCCATAATCAATCATTCCCTTCCTTTCATTCAGTTCACCATCCACCCTTCTCATCACTCGCCATGTACACCTGTGGATCATTTTGTGCCTGAAGAGGGTATTGGCTATCACCAACCACCTCTCAGCACAAATGTCCACTAAAGCACTGCCATTCTCATCTATCTCAGCAGCCACACCCCACTCACCAACTACTCCATCCACCTTCACATTCCCTACTTTATCATTCATATCACCAATCAAAAACACTCTCTCATTCCTTTCAGACTTTTCCATGCACACTTCCACATTTGTCCAGAACTTTTCTCTCACTCTGCTTGCACGATCTTGCGTTGGCGCATACACTCACACAGTCGCCCATATTTGTAGTCCAACTTTCAGTCTTACCCACACAATCCTTGAACCAAATGATCCATACCCTTTTCTATCCTACTTCCATCTGTTACTCACAACAATACACACTCCTTTTGTCCTCTCATTCTCACCTACTCCTGCACATATTCCCCATGCATACTCCCATTCTCTCAAACTCTCACTTCTCCATTTAGTTTTAGTTGATCCACATACATCCACTTTCGCTTCCCCAAGCACCTGGACAATCTGTCACCTCATCATTTGCACTTTTTACATTCCAGGTCGCCATCCGTATCATGTCCTTTGTACGGTCCTTAGTCGTCATCTTTTGATCAGTCCTGGTCCGAGGCTTCTTGTTCGTATTATTAGTTAGTTGTTTTCCTGGGAGGGGCATTAACTCTCCGCCAACCAATATATATATATATATATATATATATATATATATATATATATATATATATATATATATATATATCATCATCATCAGCCGTTTCAGTATCCATTGCAGTACCGGCCTATCCCGACAGAAGTCGGGACGATACAGCCAATGTATCTCTACCAAGTGGCTTAGGCTGTCTGGTAGAGATTGTATGTAGGGTGAGAAGTGCTTGTAAGTGTAATTGTAGTGTTGGAGTGGCTTTGGATGTGTGTGTAGTCTGTGAACCAACTGTAGTCGGCCTGCCCAAGCCGACTGGGTGCAAGCATACTTTATAGTAAGCGACACTGGTTCAACCACAGCACACATTGTGTCCGCCAATGCAGTACGTGGCCGGGTGAACACTCCCAAAGTTTATTACCCCGGCGGAGCACGAACCCTGGTTCACTCGTGGACGAAAGGCTCACTCTACCACTGTATATATATATATATATATATATATATATATATATATATATATATATATATATATATATATATATATATATATATATATATATATATATGTCCCATTGGAGCCCAGTGTCCACAGTATTGGACAAAACTGGGATTTTTCAAATCTTAATAAAGTAGGGAACCCCCGGGTAGGGACCTATGAGCTTCGCGTCTAAGAGCCGATAGGCGGAGGGCGGTACGCTTGGCACCCTCCCAGTGCAATGCCTCGCCCAGCAACTCTGGAATCTAATGGGATATATACTGTATATATCTAAATCTATATCTGTCTATCTATCTATCTATCTATCTATCTATCTATCTATATATATATATATATAGATAGATAGATAGATAGATAGATATATTCTATCCACATATGCTTCACCCTCATCCATTATTTTTCTTCTTTTTCTATATATTCCTCTTCTTAACTGCACCCAGTCTCACATTTCTTCATCTCGTGTCAGCTTTTCTCGCCATCTCTTTCTCCTTAGTTTTCCTCCAAATCTATCTCATACGTGATTTTCCCTGATTCCTTTTTTTTTTTTTTTTTTTTTCCCACAGCATCATCCGTCTATATCTCTCCCAAACTTCATTTTCCTTTTCCCTTCCCCTTCCTCTCAACTACCGTCACCCCATCCCTCCCTGCTTTTTTCCCCTTAACGTTGTCTGCTGGCTTGCTAATTCCTTCCCCGCCGTCTTCATCCCCCTGTCTTCTGTATTCCTCCCCCTCCTGCTTGACTTCCCCTATTTTCTGTGTTGTCTTCCTCTACCCACCCTTTTTCTTTCTTTACTTCACTCACTGGCTCCTTCCTTACATCTTCTATTCGCTTTCTCCTCTTTCATTCTCTGTTCCTTGTACTTCTTTCTCGTCCCTCTTGTTTGTCCCTTCATCGCTTCCAGCTCCCCTCTTTATCGTGACCCTCTCGCCACCCTTTCCACCTCACTTGCCCCAACACCTTTCCTCCACGTCTCGTTTTCACGCTATTTATCTCCTCCATTTCTTCTTTTTCCATGCGTCGCCTTCTCCATTCACTTCCTCTTTACTTCCGCTCAGTTTTTTTCCTCCTATCCCTCACCTTCACCTCTCTCAATTTAGTACACTTGATAAAAAGAAAGTTCCAAGGTAATTGATATTGCAAAGCTCCCAGTATCCCTATCCAGGCATTCATGAAGGTGTCGAATACTGCCTGTTATAGTCGCGGCGCGCGACTCTGAAGTTATTATCGTGTCCTGGCAACCTACCATTCAAAAGTGTGTCTGATTTCGTTTATGAGACGCATGTGATTCGTGTATAATATGTTCGTGTATAATAATATTCGTGTATAATATATTCGTGCATAATGGTAATTGGTGTATATGATACGAAATCGGACGCACTTTTGAATGGTAGGTTGCCCGGGTACGATAATGACAGCCTCAGAGTCGTGCGCCGCGACTATAGTCTTAAGCATAACAAGTCTTGTTAGTGTTATTTTTATTGAAGATTAATCTCCCACAGAAATCACGAGGCGTATTGATCAGTTTTTTTTTTTTTTTGGCGTTTTAGTGTAACTTTGCCTAAAACTGCAGTGCAATCATCCAGAATGCTTAGCTGCAACAGAAGAGTAACTGTAGAATATGATGCCATTCATAAGGAAGTATTATAAAAAAAAAAAAAAAAGGCTATGAAAAGAATACAGAACCATAGCACTCTTATTCTCTCATTCATTTACAAGAAGTACGTTGCCAAAGACAATAATTTAGGGTAAGTTAAGGTAAAATTACTACTGTACACATCGGGTAGTTCTTGCTCGACACTTTTTTTTTTTTTTTTACCTTGCGTACCTACTCTTTCCCATTTCCCGTCTGTTGTCCGTAAATCCCTCATTAAGGACCAGGAAAACATAGAATCAGTTCAGCACACCAAACGTCTATGACACTTCTTTTACAGTAGTTCCCATGATAAATCACAAGAAAGAGACAACAAGAATACTGAGAGACGATGTAGGCTGAGCTGTTTGTTGCTGAAGGTTATGGGCCAGCTATGAGGAAGACTATAGCAAGCTGAAAGATGAGGATATGAGTTTCTGAGTTCCATTCCTTGGATCTTCCAGCCCTTGACATTCCCTCCCACATATCCCTACTACTTTACTTACTACATCCTTCTAGTCCTCTCGCTTTTGTCTATCATATTACCTCCCATTCTTACTTCACCTTTGTATTTCCTCACCTGTCCTTTCTCCTACTGCTTCCATCGACTCCCTTTCTCTCTCTTTCTCTGGCATTTCCCTCCCATTCTTCCCTCTCCTGCTTCACATCTACCATCACCCTTTACCCATAACTTTCTTCTCTTCTATTCACAACCTTCTTTCTCCCCTCTTCTTCACCTTCACCAGGTACCTCCGTCCACGCTACACTCCCCCCCCCCTCGTCTCTCTCTCTCTCTCTCTCTCACACACACACACACACACACACACACACACACACACACACACACACACACACAAACTCTGGCTCGCGTGACCCTTACGACCACCATGGGAAGCAAAGAATTCTCGAGGCGGCCGCAAACCTGTGATGTTGTTGGCCATAAACCTCCCACCAACCACCGCTGTCTCTCGCCCCTTCCTCTCGGCCACCTTGCTCCCTGAGAATTCAAGGCATGATTTTCCCATATTTCCTCGACTTAGAGACGAGAGAGAAAAATTCAAGAAAGGGCTGCCATTTCAAGGGAGGTGTAGTCAGACGGGAAAGAGTCACATCAGGTCACTAGATTTTAAGTTGGGAGGGACCTAAGCCCTTCTCCCCACCCTTCTCTCTCTCTCTCTCTTTCTCTCTCTCATCTTATCTTCCCATTACTTATACCCTTCATTCGTATGATATCCAGCCCTTCTCTCTCTCTCTCTCTCTCTCTCTCTCTCTCTCTCTCATTTATGCTTCTCTGTGTCACTTCCTCCCCTTCCGTTCGTTTTTCTTCTCAATTTTCCTTTCCGCCCATCTCTTCCTCTTTATCCATCCCCTGTTCTCCCATCCCACACTCCTTCCTCCCATTGAGTAAAATTTTAGAGGAACTAGCGAAGGGAAGAACGTCCTGAAGATTCTCAGTAGCCTAGAATTGACAGTCATGGCGGGTGGAGCAAACAGACAAGGTTTCGAGGCAGGTGGCTGGCTATTACAATACCTGCAATGAAAAGGTCAGCCAGCTCCATCAGAAACGGCTGTTCAATGGTCGACTTGGCATTTGCTTTAACTAAATATATAAATAAAATGTGGGAAGGTAACAGGATCATTTGAAAGGGAGGTAATTTGCAAAATAATCAAATGTGATAGAGAAGTTTGGTGACGCTTTCCTCGTAGCCACCCTATATGAACTTTGGAACTGCGAGTCTGGCAGAGGAAAGAAATAGAAACGCAAGAAAGATACATGTTATCAGACTCTGAGCTATAAAAAAGAATGAATATGATCATTTCATTTATGCAGCGAAACCAACTTGGAGTAAAGAATAACCGATGTCTTAAAAACCAGGAACTATCTACCTATCTCTATCTTACTTATTTATATGTTTATTTTTCAGGAAAAAATATAAAATCTTGCCTCCTACCGTATATATGTGTTAAATGCAAACCATTACGATTAAACGACATTCTGAACATAATCAGCTCATAAAACATAACACAAACACAAAAGATGCAATAAATATGCTTCCATCGGGAATAGATAAAGTGGCATACTGGCTTTAAGGCTAACGAGGTAATATAAACATCAGCTCTGAAGCCAGCTACATCATCAAAAACTATTGATATGCGACACCTCATTGAATGAAATCGTCTAATATGCTACGAGAACTTAGAATTAAAGGGATTATGCTGTCGTTCGAAAGAAGTTCTGTGCAATGTACCGGGAATTGGGCTGCATAATTCATGTATATAACTTTTGGGGCTAGGAAGGGCTGAGAAATCCGCTGGATATATTAAAATGCATCATTCAAGAAAGGATGCTAAAAGCACTATCGATTAACGAAAGGAGAGAGAGAGAGAGAGAGAGAGAGAACCTCTCTCCCTCCATCTGACCAAGTAGATATATACATAATTGTTCATATTATGTATTTCTTCATACCGATACAGTTTACTGTACATATTAATCCCAGCGAAAGTTCCAAGTGATCCAAGATTATGAGAAAGGTCATGTTATTCAGAATCTCTGAAAAGAAACATAATATGACGCTGAAAAGGTTGTTTAAAAATCGTTCAGCGAACACGACTACACAAATATGAAGTTAATACAAAAGCTATAAAGTAATTTCAGATACTACTAAGTGACCGCCATTTGTAAATTCCTGTAGACGTAGTTGGCAAGGGTAATCCGTGATCAGTCAAGGCTGCTGACCATTCACTGTGTAAAACAGAAAGCGCTCAGACACTGCATACCCCCGCGCCACTGTCATTAAAAAGGATCCGGATCCGGATCCGCTCCAAAAACTAATCAATTCTTTCTCGGTCCAGGGTCCACCTTTCCACAAAATTTCATTGAAATTCACAGAGAACAATTGTAGATATTGTGCGGGATACTCCGAATCCGGATACGGATCTGCCCCAAAATGTAATCATTTCTTCCTTGACCCATGACCCATCCTTCGACAAAATTATACCAAAATCAGTTCTTAACATTTTAAGTAATCCCGGATCCAGATCCGTGGGTATAGGATCCGGATCCAGATCAGGATCCGCCCCAAAATTTAATAAATTCTTTCTTGGTCTATGGCCCACCTTTCCACATGATTTCATTGAAATTCATTAAGAACTTTTTGAGATATTGTGCGAGATACTCCAGATCCGGATCCGGATCCAGCCGAAAATTTAATTATTTTTCCTTGGCCATGACTCACCCTTCCACAAAATATCAACAAATCTTTTCATATCTTTTTGAGTAATTTTGCTAACAGGAAGACAGACAAGCAGACAAACCAACCAACGAGGGGTAAAACATACCTGATTGGCGAAGGTAATAAAAACATGAGGCAAGTGTTTGTTCGTCATTTTGGAGGAAGATATTTGTGTCTTCGTCTGCATCATATTATCCTGATGAGAGTGGTATATATTCAGCTAGAAGAGACTGCCATAAGCTATACCTTGACTGTCATTTTAGAGGGGAGGACATGAAAGGCTGGAATAGCCATATGATTCATTTGTACCATCTTCCACCACAAACGTAAATTTTTATTTTGATGCAAAGGTCAACTCTGTCTCTATCTCTGTATTTCCTACTGCATATGATCTCCAGTCTGTTAAAGGCAGAGTGTCCAGGCATCTCGAAACGAAAGGAGCTTGAATTTAGCTCTCTGTTATATACATACATACATATATATATATATATATATATATATATATATATATATATATATATATATATATATATATATATATATATATATATATATATATATATATATATATATATATATTTTTATATAATTTTTTTGTTTTTTTTAAGAGAACAATTTGCTGGCTCCTGGCCTTTGGTTCCTTCTTTAGTGCATAAAGAAAAATGTAGTCACGGGGCGTATAAGGGTAGAGGTATCTCCTCTTTTGTAAACACAGCATAATGTAAATGATGATCACTTTTCTCAGTAGTTACATTATATAATAAATATTTAGATATTACATAATTAAGTATTTTTCAATAAAGTTATTTACTGTAGACTTAATACTGCTTTATTTTTTTTTTTTTTTATGAACAACAGAACATGGAATCACTATGTGTGAAATGTGATAGATTGTCAGTGCATCTGAAAAGTTATTTCTAAACTTTAATACAATTTTTCATGAGAAATGCTTTATAATCTGAGGGCCCATTTTATCTATTTATCTAGTGGGGAAGAAAATATGTTTACTGTTGCATTTTTAAAAGAATAACTGCTTCGAATGTGCATGAAATTGTTGTTCCCCAGAAGACTAGCATAAAAGTAATTTCTAATGTCATGTAAACTACTGCATAAATTTGCATGTCAACTGGAATCTAAACTTCTAAATCTAATCTCATGTCAAGCATAAAATATCTGCAATGAAGACAGGTATATAACTTGGATACTCCCCAACACTCATCTTCATCCACAGTTATTAATAACGAAGAAAAATAATGAATATATAATTATTTTCGAGGTCTGTGTGTCTTGTTATTGCACTGTCCCGTCAACTACCTTGCATTTGTGAGCGATTAAATAACTAATACAAGCTGATATTTAAAAAATAAACAAAAAAGTTCAGAAAATCTATAAGATCGTTAACTGAGAAAGTAAATGGAATATATATATATATATATATATATATATATATATATATATATATATATATATATATATATATATACAGTATATACGTATATACTGTATATACAGTATGTATATATATGTGTATATATGCATATATACAGGAGAGAGAGAGAGAGAGAGAGAGAGAGAGAGAGAGAGAGATTGTTTCTGTCCCTGAAGTTCTGGTTTATTTGTAGGGACATCTTACTCGTAGGAGTAAAATTTTTGTATTCCCGCTGGAGATATGAAATTTGCTCGATGTAATGCTTTTGTAATAGGTGGTAACTGCTTTGTTGATGCTTTAACAAAAAAATGAGTGTTAAAACTTTTCAGTGTTTTCTCGATACCATGACTGACTTTTGCCCATTTTTCGTACTTGTACTTTGTGAAAGTTTACCTTTCCTTGTCTGAATTCGTTTGATTTGTGTGTGATATTAGGAGGAGGTGGCAATCATGTACTGTTTTCCACAAATTTGACCAGCCTGTCTAGGGGTACACAGACTATAGAGTGGTGTCGGGGGAGCATATTCTCTCACTGCGTCTGTGGAGGCCGTGTTAGGGATGTGATGATGGTTAAGCATATTTAAATGTTCAAGCTATTCTAGGAAAAACGCCCCATCGCTGTCTTGTGTCTCTGTGTTTAAGCATAAAGGGCCTTTTGCATTTGCCACCCTGATTACAATGTGTATCATTTGGAACGGAGTGAGCGATGGTTATATTCTGGGGACGTGATGTAAATGATGGTACCAGATATGTAAATGTTGACAGATTTGCGTGTTTCTGTGTAGATTTTGAATTGTTTTGATGCTTTTTCTCTGATGTCCGTGGGTAAGTGTTGAACTATTTGCTAATTTGTGTTTGTGATAGGGAATTGTTTGTGTATGATTTTTTTTTTTTTAATGCGAGGAGGAAGGAACCAAAGGCCATCAGCCCGCAGTAACAGTTCCCTCCAAGAGAAAAACAAAATACAATAGAGAGTCAAATTCAAGACCCGATCATTTTGAGATGCCTGGACACACTGCGTTTGAAAGACAGGAGATCATAGGCAGCAGGAAATACAAACAGAGGGAGACAGTTCCAGAGTTGACCTGTTGCATAAATGAAAGACTGGGAGTAACGGTTAACTCTTGCATTAGAGAGTTGGACAGAAAATGGATGAGAGTTTGCTGCCAGACGGGTGCTACGCGCCCGTCGTAGAGGTGGAGGAATGCATACAGACAGTTCAGAGGAGCAGTGACCATTAAAGTAGCGATAGAAAAGAGATAAAGATGCAACAGTGCGGCGAAGAGACAGAGGTTGAAGGGAGTCAGTAGAGGAGGAGAGTTAATGAGACGAAAAGCCTCTGACTCCACCCTATTGAGAAGAGTTGTATGTGGGGAGCCTCCCCACACATGAGAGTTGTACTCTACACAGGGGCGGATAAAACCCCTGTATAGAGTCAACAATTGTGCAGGGGTAAAGAAAGAGCGGAGTCGGCTTAGCACACCCAATCTCTTGGAAGCAGATTTTACAAGAGATGTAATATGATCTTTCCAAGATAAGTCCCGAGTAAATGAAACCCCAAGCATGTTCAAGAATGGTGCAGGATTAAGCAGAGTATTATTAAACATTAGTGGGTATACCTGTGGAAGATTTTGTCGGGTTGATAGGTGTAAGAACTGAGTCTTAGATGCATTAAAAACAACTATATTATTTTTACCCCAGTCAGAGATACGAGCCAAGTCAGACATTGTGCTAGGCTACCTGTTAACTGTCCTTTCTTACATAAATGTCGTGTACTTTGTGGAGTATGGAGTGCTGGGTCTGTTTCCGAGCTTATTCTCATGTATTAATATAATGCCAATGTTATGTGTGTGTAGGGAAATTTGCATAGATCTGTAAAATAAAATATTTAGCTGACCAAATTTTATCGTATTTATTCCTGCATAACAAATGCTCGGGTATTTATGGGGCCAGGGCCATGTACACCAACGATGATTATTACTGCCATCTATATATGCACGTGTACACTAGTCAAGGTGTAATATTGCTCACAGTTATTTATTCCCTTGGGACACAAACTTTGCCCCAACCGAAAGTGTGCTTAGGCAAGTTTCGTCTGTTTCAGAAGGGCTAAGCTTACAAAAGGCCATAGGATCAAATACATGGAGCTGCAGTCACTTAAGAAGAATATAGACTTGCACCTTCATAGTAATTCTGCACAATGATTCTGGTTGCCCTGGCTTCTTTCCTTCTGTGTCGTCATTCATATGGGCTACAAGCTAACTCTAAATTCAAACAAGCACGTTTCCCAGTTTCAGACCTGATTATATTATCTGGGAGATGAGCTATTATTTACAAAACTGCATAATGCATATTATTAGCATTGCTCACTCGCATCTACACAATAATTCTACACACACACACACACATACTCGTACACACACATACACACACACACTTTGAAAAAAAATAATATCGAACTGATACAGTATTAACTTTCCCACAGCCTACAAACATTGTGAAATATCTCTGGGTGGTTGTGCTTAACAGATGCGGCAGCCTAAGTAAAATACCATAAATAATAATAATAATGATAATAATAATAACTAGAGGGGCACCCAGTGGGCATAATTTTAATTAAAATCTGGCGGTGCAACTGCCAGGGTCATATGCAGGGTACTCAGTGGCGCAAAATAATTTCCAAACCACTTCATAATGAGTTAGATATTCTCATCACTGATTAGGTTTCACAAGAAATGTTTTCCGGATCCAGAATCTGTAATACGTTCCGAGTCGGTCCCAAGAGTTAACTGATTGTTTCATGGGACATGAGCTATCTACCCACCAGATCTGGTCCAAATCTATTGTGTAATCCTGCTAACAAACAAACATGTAAAAATATACTCTCCTTGTAGGAAATTAATAATAATAATAATAATAACTAGAATTCTGCTATAGCTGAAGCAATATTCAATGTACTCCACATTATATAATATAAAATATATAATAATTTGGTTGTACGCTACGTATCCCCGAAGGGCTAAGGCGTTGCCCCTGGGTAGAGGACTTTGGATTGGAGTGTGTAGCGTTTTATGACCGGATGCCCTTCCTGATGTCTACCAATGACCCTTGGGTGGATTCGATCTCCCGACCCTTCGGTCAGAGCGGAGCGCTCTAACCGACTCCAGAAGATAATGCCACACTCCAGAGTAAAATGACAAAAAAAAAAGTCCACACTTGTAGGCCTACATCAGATATGGTGCACAGTCTTTGAAACATTCCAGAAGATAAAGCCACACTCCAGATTAAAATGACAAAAAAATTCCACACTTGTAGGCCTATGTCATATATGGTGCACGGTCTTTGAAACATACAGAGTATTAAGAGTGGTTGCGGTAAATGGTGCATTACCAATAATACATCATAAACTGAATGAGCAGAGATAAGTGTCATAATTTTTTATTCTTACCAAGAACTATAAATATGCGAGAATCTAGATCCAAAACCCATCAAAAAAGAGTCAAAAAATATTAACTTCATAATTCCTGTTATGAATTTTTAAAAAGTTGACACTCTTAGGATTCTAAAGATACTTTTACCATTGTAGACCTAATATTAAGGGACTTCTGGTATAACTCAAAATTTGTAATGGGTTTTGCTTTTTGAGATCATGGTCAAGGTCATTCATACCACGCAAAACAGGGTCACTCATGACCCATTACATTTCCACAAAGTTTGGTCATTATCGGCCAAATACTTTCTGTTTTAGCACTTTCAGCCGTAAGGCGGTCATTTTGAGTTTCTTCAGTATCTCAAAAAGTATTTGTTGGATCTCAGTATCAATACCCATGTGCACCAGTATATGATGACGACTTCATACTGGAACGGTTGCTAAGCAATCGACTAAGTAGTTTTTGCTATGCAGGAGAACAAACACTGAGAAAAATAAAAGAGTGCTAGTGCTAGTTTTTTTTTTTTTTCTCAAGAAAGCCTGCAACTAAGATACATAACTCCTGAAAATTTCAAGTGTCTACCACGAACGGTCTTGGAATGCCACCCTCGTTCAGATCTTCCCATCCACCCTCTTATAAAAATATTTTTAACATCAGTAAGAACTCCACAGAATATGAAGTTCTTAATCATCATCATTATTTTGTGTTGGAACACCCATTTGAGACAGACATGGATGAATGAATGAGAAAGATAATGTCAAGTGAATGGCTGGGAGGATAGTAGATGGATTTGTGCATAGTGGTATTAGTTGACTAATGAGTGGGTGGATGAGTGGATGAACAAGTACATGTATGTACAAGTAGTGGCAAGGTTTGGAATCTCTGTGGGGCAAAGTGAGGAGAAGCAAAGTGTCGTTGGAGTATTCATTCTCTCTCGTGAGTCTGAAAGCCATATAAACTACTTTTTGCTGAACATTCATGTATTTCAATTGGTTCTTTTTCTGAGGATCCAGCAAGAAACAGCTTGGCGCCTCTGTTATAACTAATTTATTCTATATCTTTGATGATGCACACACACACACACACACACACACACACACACACACACACACACACACACACACACACACACACACACACACACGTATTCATACTGTATATATATATATATATATATATATATATATATATATATATATATATATATATATATATATATATATATACACGTATTCATACTGTGTGTGTGTGTGTGTGTGTGTGTGTGTATATATATATATATATACATATATATATATAAATAAATAAATATATATATACATATATATAAATATATATATATATATATATATATATATATATATATATATATATATATATATATATATATATATATATATATATATATATATATATACACGTAGTCATACTATATATATATATATATATATATATATATATATATATATATATATATATATATATATATATATATATATATTTGCACGCATGCTTAATAATGTGCAATTTTGCACTGTCATTGATGATAACTGCTCGTTATGATTCTAAATCAACAAAATTTTATCGATAGTGTTGTGACTTGTAGCTGCATGCTCATCTGAACATGAACCCAGAGGATTGCAAGCCTAAGTTGGCCTTCTCCTCAAGTTCACTACTCTCCTTTCGGAAGACTCAGAGAGAGTTATGAAACATTATTATGCCTCCACTGCGTGACGACTTCCCTTTCCAGTATCATCTGTATCAAAAATTATCACAGATGACATAATACGTAGTATAAATATGCAACACATTCAGTCCTTATATAGCTGTTACTGTGCTACGGTATCACAATACCAATTAGGCTATGCAACTACATAAATCAGTATATAACATACACCGTTTAGGGCAGCATTAAGGATATGAACTTCACTATCTATTTTCGTCCTTTTATTTTTTTGATCAGCTGATCAAGTCATGTGCGGGTAAGGGGATCGATCCATTATGATGTGGCAGGGGTTAACCAGCTCTGCTGTCCGGTCCTGCTGCGGATGTCGCTGATTGCACTGCGCAGTTGACCCTCGTGAGGTGTGGCGTGGTGAGGACCTGTCTCTTCTCTTCCATGGGTCTAAAATATGGATAAATGTGTTTGTGTGAATGAGTTAATTGGAAGTGTGCCGTCCTTTCTCGGCTACTTCCCTTTCTTTGGGGGAAGCAGCCTAGGTATATAGATAGACCGTATTATTCTTTGATTTTTTTCTTTTTCAAATTGATCGATCCTTCAGAAAAGCCAGTTAAATAACGCTAAAAATTCTCATAAGCTACCGTATCCAACAGCGTACAGCTGGGACCAATGGTTCATCCAGGTCCGTGAGATGACAGCCAGTTGTGCCCTGTCGACGACGGGTGACCACAATGAACCTCCACACCAACTCGATGAGAGCCACCAACAAGGCTGCTTCAATCAACTGAAACTCCACACTCAAACAGGGAAGAAAAATTTTATTTTATCTTTTCTTACAACACTACTATAACGTCAAGACATTATTACTGGTGGACGTATAGTGAGTTAAAACGGCTAGAGTTCAGCATACCAATCTTCACGATGCATTTAATCGATCACAGCTGTTAACAGTGCTCAGAGAGCGTAAACCTTCGACAATGTCTATGCTAGTCAACTCAGATAACCACCAAAATTCAATCAGCTCCTCCCTGGCCCACGACCAACACATCCAGAAATTTCACTGAAATCCACAAATATCCTTTAGATATGTTGACAAACAAACAGTTAAACAGATGTGACTCTATTACTCCCTTGAACTTTGTTAGCGGATATAATAATAAAAATCCGCAAAATTGTCTTATCTCGTAATGTTAAAAAAATAATAATAATAATCTTGGGTCCACATTTTGACCCGTATCCGTCTCAAAGTCTCCCCCGACGCCAGTGGG